>NC_091997.1:48866419-49169276 GCF_044704955.1 Pristiophorus japonicus
CTGAATTGTGCTCACTTGCACCAAAATGCTGATACCCCTTCCACCTGCCCAGCTTCATTCCCTAAAACTAAGTCTAGAACCGCCCCCTCCCTTGTTGGGCTTGCTACATACGGGCTAAAAAAAGCTCTCCTGATAGCTTCTGTTTCAGTGAAGGAATGCATGTGCAATCCCTCTGTTGAGCAGTAATATATGAATGTTAATTAATCATACTATTCAGTGTCTATTTCAGTATTTAGTACAGCAGAGCAGGTCTCCAGTTGTCTTGGGTAATCCTTGCCACTGGACCAAAACCTCTGTCAAGCCCGTGTGGTGGCTGGTGTGCAACGGCCAGCACACATTAAAAAAAATCCTCGCACAGGCATCTTCCACCCTTGAGGATATAGTTCGGGTTCTTTTTTCGAAACATCTGTGAACTCATCCATTTTTTTGGCGTGGAAGCAAGTCATCTCCATTTCAAGGGACCTATGATGATTTAGTTACAAAAGATTACCATATTGAGGTTGAAATTAACTTTAAAAAATAAAAAGATTCTATTATTCAATAGCAGTAACTATTAATCAGTTTAAATTAACAAAATGTTAAGTTTCATTCAGATCATCCTTGAAATCAGAATAATGAAGATTATTTACACTGGGAGTACCTTCACCGCGCAGACTGCAACTATTCAAGAAGGCGGCCCATCACCACCTTCTCAAGGAAACTAGGGATGGGCAATAAATGCTGACCTTGCCAGTGAAGCCCATATCCCAAGAATGAATTTAAAAATGACCTTTTACAACTATTTAAAACTTCACAAACTGAATGGTACAAAGACAGACAGAGGCACTGCAGTAGAGAGTCACTGTGGGGCTCATGAATAGGGATTGTGTCATTATCTGGGGGAGGCTGCTCTCCACTATTCGGTTGAGCCCTTTTAGCGTTGCTTCCTTCAGCCCCCCAGCTCTGGTCACCAAGTGTCAGTTGCACAATGAAAACATTGGCACGAGCTCGACCAAATTCAGTTAGAAACTTGTATTGCGACTCAGTCTGGTTGTACTGGAACTCACAGTGACCGTTCATAAATACCAAATGTTAGGCCAGCATATTGGGACCATGGATCAACAAGCTACACCACGAGCATTTGGAGTATGTTTTTGCTCCTGAAATCCTTTATGTAAAGTTACCAACCTCAGCCTCAGGCAAAGGCTCTGAGCGAGGACCAAGGTGTTGAAATTCTGCAAGATTTTCCCAATCAACTGCTGTAACCTCCACGGAAGATCTACGCTATTTTATCAAGATTTCCACAGTCCCACACCATGTGGTTGATTCTTAATGGCTAGTCAATACTATCTTGAGACACCCACGTCCCAAGAACAAATCAACAAAATTGGTCGGTTGAATTTTGATGGACCTTCTCCTGATTGTTTGCGGTAACTTTAGTGGAAGATCTGTGGCAACCTCGATAAAAATGGTGTAGATCTTTCGCTGAAGTTACAGTAAACAATCAGAGAATGTCCACCAAAATTCAATCCCCAAATTTGTTCATTTGTTCTTAGGATGTGGGTGACTCAAGACTGTATTGACTGGCCATTAAGAGTCAACCACATTGTGTGGGACTGGAGTCACAAGTAGGCCAGACTGGGTGGCGGTAAATCCCTCGCTGAAGGACAGTTGAGTTTCTAGAACTATCTGGCAGCTTCGATGGTCATTTACTGGTGCCAGCCCACAATTTATCATAGTGGGATTTGACTTCAGGAGTGCTAGTCCAGAACCATAATCACAAGGCTAACATACTCAAGGAGGGGCAAGTGAATGAACCATCAGAGGGAGGATGTTCTCATCAGTCTCCCAGGGTTGGTCAAAGGGTGGTATTGACTGAAGTGTAGAAATAGGTTGCTCAGCATGGAGTGTGGAGGAAGGAGGAGAGGAAACAAAATAAAAAAGGAATTAATTTAAATTCAAAAACAAAATTGTAATCCAAGGTAAATTGTGTTATTATACAATTCATGGGATTGAATTTTTTTTTTTAAACGGTTACTGGGAGTTGGGGAATATTTCAAAAGGAACCTCATCCACAGGCCAATGAGCAAGGCAACTGATTGATGATTTTCACAGTAAAATGGATGGAATACAATCTCAAAGCACCAGTGAAAATCCCATGGAATAAAATGTAATTTGACTTATTCAGTCAGAGTAAGCGAGTGGCTGAGGCACCGAAGTGAGATCTCGCAGCAATCGATTCACATTGTTTATCAAATGGTAATTTGATAAAATTCGCCGATCAGAACAAGTGAACAGAATAGCGGGAGTGTTTGCCTCTGGAAGACCTGCACAAAGTGCTGTTGAGCTGCGGAATGTTTCAGACACTGGTAGTTTTTTTGGACATTATTGATGGGTTTGAGACATCAGCGTATTGGCACTCCCAGAGCAGGTGACCTGCTGTAGGTTAATCTAGGTGACACGACAGTACAGTACTGAGGGAGTGCTGCACTATCAGAAGTGCTGTCTTTCTGATGAGATGTTAAACTGAGGCCACGCCTGTCCTCTCAGGTGGACGGAAAAGATCCCACGGCATTTTTCGAAGAGCTTGGGAGTTCTCCCCGGTGTTCTGGCCAATATTTATCCCTCAACCAACATCACTAAAACAGATTTTCAGGTCATTAGCACATTGTTTGTGGGACACTGTTGTGTGCAAATTGGCTGCAACATTTCTTAAATTACAACAGTGACTACACTTCAAAAGTACTTCATTGGCTGTAAAGTGCTTTGGGATATCCTGAGGTTGTAAAAGACATTATATCAATGCAGGTCTCTTCATGACCTCAGGATGTCTCAAAGCACTTTACAACCAATGGATTAGTTTTTGTAATATAGGAAATGTACATTGTGCCATAGCAAGGTGAGACATCATCATGAACCCTGATTCACAATCTCAAAAGATAAATGCAGATGAGGAATGCTATTTGGCCCATCTTAGTATCAGAGCATCCAACTGTCCCCTGAAGGACGCCGAGGTTTTAGCCTCCACTACTCTTCTGGAAGTCAATTCCAAGTGTTGATAATTCTTGGTGTAAAGAAATTCTTTCTGATTCAGTCCAAATTTCACCGTTCCCAATATACACTCCTGTCATTACCTTGGCAGCCTTATTTAATATTATCTAGTCATTGGCTATAAAGCACTCTGGGACATCCTGAGGTGGTGAAAGATGCTGTAAAATGGAAGTCTTTTCTTTTTTTCTCCTTTTATTGACCTAAATTTACTATGGACTTTTCCCCCTTGATGGTACAGTTGAGTCCGAATACTTTCTGGGTGTAGAATGGCACCTCTCATATTTCAATGCATTTCACGTTACCACAACAATGTACTGTGCCCAGACAGCAGATAAAACATTCTTTTTCACAACAGTCTTTCAGATTTACCATCACCTTCACGGCAATTAGGTTAGGTTTACAAAGATTAGGCAGAAAATAAAATGAAAGCCTTTTACGTGTCTTGAAGCCATAAATCTTTACTGCTGGAACACTGAGGTTCAACCACCACTAGCTTCAGTAACACAGTGTCATATGGTAAGCTCAAAGTACGGGACCCTCTCCTGCATTTTAATGATGCCATTCTTGGAAACAGGAGACAAACGCTAACCTGATGAATCATAGAGGTGTATTGCCTTGAGGTTGGTGACAACGCACTCATCATCCTGTTACTTACAAGAGCAAGCATCAATTTCAAAGAGCTCGTGTGTTAATTAACCTCTTTAATACGAGAACCGGATAAATATCTGGTTGTGAGCATAACGAAAAAAAAATTTAACAACTGATCACACATACTTCATATGGCATGATGGTTCCTGCACTGTTGGATGGGAGGTGACATTTTTGAAGGGAATCTGCCATTGAACAATGTAGATGTGAGAATGGATAAATATTCTGCAGTTTCACTAAATGTCAGCCATGGCTCAGTTATAGCACTCTTGCCTCCAAGTCAGAAGGTCGTGGGTTCATAGTCCCTCACCAGAGAGTTTATGGAATCATAGAATAGTACAGCACAGAAGGATGCAATTTCACCCATCGAGTGGCTCTTTTGAAGAATAATCCATTTCGTCCTACTCCCCAGCTCTTTCCCCATACCTCTGAAATTTTTTTTCTTCAAATATTTATCCAATTCCCTTTTGAAGGCTGCTGTAAAATCTGTATCCACCACCCGATCAGGCAGTGCATTCCAAACCCTAACCATTTGCTGCGTAAAAAAGCTTTTCCTCATGTCGCCTCTGGATCTTTTGCCAATCACCTTACATCTGTGCCCTCTGGTTATTGACCATTCAGTCGATGGAAACATTTTCTCTTTGTTTACCCTATCTAAACCATTCATGATTTTAAACAACTCTATCAAATCTTAGCCTTCTCTGCTCTAAGGAGAGCAACCTCAGCTTTTCCAGTCTATCCATGTAACTATAATCCCTCATCCCTGGAATCATTCTAGTAAATCTCTTCTGTACCCTCTCCAAAGTCTTCACATTCTTCATAAAGTGTGGTGGCCAAAATTGGATACAATACTCCAGGTGGGGCCGAACCAGTGTTTTATAGAGCTTTAACATAACATGCTGAGTTTGTGCTCTATGCCTCTATTTACAAAGCCCAGGATCCCATATGCTTTATTAACTGCTTTGTTAACCTGTCCTGCCACCTTCAAAGATTTGTGCACAAACACAGGGCTCTCTGTTCTTGCAACCCCTTTAAAATTGTACCATTTAGTTTATATTTCCTCTCATCCTTCCATATATTACCTGCGTTGAATTTCATCTGCCACGTGTCCGCCCATTTCACCAGCCTATGTATGTCCTCTTGTAGTCTATTACTATCTTTCTCATTGTTTATTACACTTCCAAGTTTTGTGTCATCTCCAAATTTTGAAATTGTGCCCTGTACCCCCAAGTCCAAGTCATTAATATATATCAAAAACAGTAGTGGTCCTAGTACTGAACCCTGGGAAACACCACTGCATTCCTCCCTCCAGTCCAAAAAACAGCCATTCAGCACAACTCTTTGTTTTCTATCCCGTAGCAAATTTTGTACCAATGCTGCTTCTGCCCCTTTTATCTCATGGGCTTCAATTTCGCTAACACGCCTAATATATGGTACTTTATACACATCAACTGCATTGCCCTCATCAACTCTCTCGATTATCTCATTTTTTTATTCGTTCCTTGAATATCAGCAAGGCCAGCATTTATTGCCCATGCCTAATTGTCCTTGAGAAGGTGGTGTGAGCAGTCCTTGTGGTGAAGGTACTCCCATAGGGCTGTTAGGGAGAGAGTTCCAGGATTTTGACCCAGTGACAATGAAGGAATGGTGATATATTTCCAAGTCAGGATGGTGTGTAACTTGGAGGGGAACTTGCAGGTGATGATGTTCCCATGCGCCTGCTGCCCTTGTCCTTCAAGGTGGTAGAGGTCGCGGTTTTGGGAAGTACTGCCGAAGAAGCCTTGGTGAGTTGCTGCAGTGCATCTTGTAGATGGTACACACTGCAGCCACGATGCACTGGTGGTGGAGGGAGTGAATGTTTAAGGTGGTGGATGGGGTGCCAATCAAGCAGGCTGCTTTGTCCTGGATGGTGTCAAGCTTCTTGAGTGTTGTTGGAGCTGCCCTCATCCAGGCAAGTGGAGGGTATATCATCACACTCCTGACTTGTGCCTTGTAGATGGTTGAAAGGCTTTGGGGGAGTGAGGAGGTGAGACACGCTTGCACCTCTCAGTAATTTCCCTGCAAATCTGCTCCTGTAATCCAGGCTGACACTTCAATGCAATACTGAGAATGCACTGCACCTTGTTGGGGTAAAATAGATAGATCATCCATTGCTTAAGACCATACAGATTCCCATAAAAAGTTCTATATAGATTCCAAATTGCCATAGATATTCCCTTTGCGATCCTCATACCTCAGTTTTCAGAGATCTTATGTTGGAATTAGGGAATAAAAGTCGATTAAATGATGTTCTGGCTCTAATTATCTTTTAACATTTAAGGGCAGCATGTATTAAAGCATTAGTTCTTGCGCCTGATCTCTATCCCACCCTCTCTTTGAATGTGGCTCCTCTGTGAGGTTCTCAATACTCAAGTAAATGTATCGGTGACATCGAGCGCCGAATTGAAGTCTTAACCAGCCCTATTTTCCATGAGTTATAGTGCAGAAAATCCACCAACTGAAAGATGTACATAGAATCACAGAGCACATACATTGCCATTCAGCCCATCATGCCTGTGCCAGTCCTTTCAAAGAGCTATCCAGTTAGTCCCACTCCCCTGCTCTTTCCCCATAGCCCTGCAATCTTTCCCCTTCATGTATGTGTTTAATCAGATCAGTTATAGAAAAACAGAAAAAAGACTTGTATGTATTTAACAGCTCATCTATTCTCAACACATCTCAAAACACTTCACATACAATTAATTGCTTGATGTGCAGAGACCAGGGTCGGCCTTTCAGGAGGGCGCCATGGTCAGGGAGCACTGTGGTCAAGCAGATCCGACATTATCAGCGAAGAACTTGGCAATCTCCAAAGTCTGTTTCCAATGGACTGTCGTACTTCTCAAGAAGAGCAAACGTCAAGTTTCAAGAGCAAGTTCCCATACTTATGGATAGCACTCAGGATCCTGTTAACCCTGCCCATATCCATAGAGATGGATAGCACTCAGGGTCCCGTTAGCCATGCCCGTATCGGAGGCGAGGGATAGCACTCAGGATCCTGTTAACCATGCCTGTATCGGAGGCGAGGGATAGCACTCAGGATCCTGTTAACTGTACCCATATCCATGGCAATGGATAGCACTCAGGATCCTGTTAACCGTACCCATATCCATGGCAATGGATAGCACTCAGGATCCTGTTAGCCATGCCTGTATCGGAGGCGGGGGATAGCACTCAGGATCCTGTTAACCCTGCCCGTATGGGTGGCGAGCAGCAAACGAGCTTCTCAAAGTTGAAGCTCATATAAACTATTTGCGATCGACCATGGGAGATGACAGGCTATCTTCGCTGGCCATCCTGTCCATCGAGAATAATGTGGCTCAAAATATCTTGGTGAACAAAGGTTTTCATTTGTTATTGTTATTTATTACTTTAGTTTTTAATGTTTAGTTTATTTGTCACTTAGCTATAATATGTTTTACAATTCATATCGTTTATTATTTAAATTATTAAAATCTTTTGAGATTATAGCTTTATTTTTGAAATTTTCACTTAATACTACTACGCTGTACAGACTTAAACTCAAAGAAAGGGTGAGGGCGCCAAAATACAAGTTCAGCCAGGGCACCTTTTTCCCTGAGGCTGACCCTGGCAGTGACTGTTGTTATGTAAAACATGGAGCCATTTTGTGCAAGATCCCAAAAATAACAATGAGCTGAATGACCAGTTCATGAATTTTGGTGTTTTAGTTGAGGGAAGAATGTTGGTCAGGACACCAGGAGAATGTCCTGGCCTTCTTTGAATAGTCCAAACTGAACCTGCAGACAAGGTCTCGTTTTAACATCTCATGTGAAGGACAGCACCTCTGACAATCCGGCACTCTCTCACTACTGTACTGAATACTGTACAGCCTAGACTCCGTGCTAAAGTCCTGGATTGGCACTTGGACACAGCCTGCTGATCTGGAGCTGCGTTTACTACCAGCTGTGCCCGGCTGACGACTATGTTCTGTATTTCATTTGAGTGTTCCAATCAGTACTGGAGTTCCTAAAATGTGCCGGGAAGACTGAGATCCAACAGACTACAGTATTGTCAATACTTTACCAGAAGTTTAAGAAGGGTAATTAATCTCTTGTGACATCTCTAATGATATTTCTGATTGATTATTGTACTGTTCTAGTATTGCTTCATCTTATTTAACTTGCTTCTTCCTGTTCTGTAAACTATTTATAAGTAGATCAGTTAATTAAGCTTGGATCTAGGCACAGGATTTCACCATGTTGAGTTAATTAAAAAGATAGTAATGTTATGAACGTCTACTGAAAATTAATGATCCTTTTGAATCTTTGATGAAGCAGTAACAATAAAACCATCAATGTAACGTCCAATATGCAGATTAGTGCAGATTGGGCATTTGCAAATCCCGGGTTACATGCCCTCTACAAGGGCAGATTCACGTCAAGGTGCAGTTTCCAGGTCGCAGACACAAGCTCTGTTCATGGGAAAGAAACTGGTTAAATCGGTACTTTAAAAAAAAGCAAATCGTAACACCAAGCTATTCAACTTAGGCTGGCATCAGAAGCCAGCATTATCTTGTCCTTACCTAAAGTCCCCAAACATGCATGTTCCAGTTGAGGTCACTAGACAGGGTCCAGGAGAGGAAATCGGCCTGATTTTTCCCTCTCCGTTGCCTAAGAACCAATGTTAGTGGCTTCATTGACAGATTGACTAACTAACTCAGGACCTTGCTAGCCTGTGGCACTCAGTAACACATCACATGGTGTAATTACCCACTGAGGCAATTTTCTCTAAAAGTTTGTGCTAAGGGTGGATTTCAATGGACAGCTGCAGTGTTTGGGACGCGTTAGTTTGCAACACCTAAAGCTCTGATTGGGTCCCCTTGATCACAAAACCTGATTATTGATTGGTCCCCTTGGACAGAGCAGAGAGAGCACAAACAGCAGTTTTACTGGAATGTGTAATTAGAATCGTCCTGCCTACTTAATCAGTGACTTTGCAAAGTGTAATTCAAACCATTCTGACGGCTGACTCCAGGCAGAACATGGCTCACTTGGAACAGACAGGGCTCACTCTCATGGGTTAAGACCTTCTCCCAAACCCCCTAAACAAGTTCCTGCCTTCAACCCCCCCCACTAGCCAAGTGCCTGACCTTACCCCCCAGCCCAACTTTCTGAAGTTCTCCCCCTGCCCAAGTGGCTGACCTTCCCCTCCTCCCTTCCAGGCCCAAGTTCCTGACCTCCTCCCCTCCACTGAGTTCCAGTCCTTCTCCCCCTGCCCAGGTTCCTGAACTTCTTCCCTCACATTGTGCTCTCCTGCTCTTTACCATTCCCCCCCAACCGAGTTCCAAACCTCCTCTCCCTGAGTTCCCTCTCTCTCTCTCTCTCTCTCCCACCTCCCTCCGCCCCCCGCTCCCCACCCCCCCCCACCCCACACTCTCTCCAAGCTCCAATTTTCTCTCTCTCTCAGAGGCCGTGAAAATCTTCATGTAGATAATCACAGCTATATTCTAGGCAAAAGTATAGTTATTGATTTTTGATTGGTAACCCAAAAGCCCCAGTAGCAGGCTGAGACTCGAGCTCCAAGCTTGGCAACATGGTTCAGCCCCACTTCCGGTCATTATCACGTTGCTTCTTGTGGGAGCTTGCTGTGCACAAATTGGCGACTGCATTTCCTACATTGCAACAGTGGCTACACTTCAAAAGTACTTCACTGGCTGTAAGTTGCTTTGGGATGTCCTGAGGTCGTGAAAGGCACTAGGCACTATATAAGTGCAAGTCTTCCTTTCTTATATGCTTTTAATAATCAAATTAGACATTGCCATGATTAAACTCATCTCTTCTACTCAGTTCAACATTGATAGCATCTTGCACTGCTGCCCTTGTTCTTTCACCTATAGTTCTTAATTTGAAGATAAAGGGGCCGAAAATGCCCTCGTCATTAAGGTCCATTAGCGCCTCTAAGAGGCGGGCAATGGAGCAGTTAGGCCTGACTGACCGGGGGCAGACGGATGGGCCTGCTCATTCTAAATTGCCCCGGGCCGGGAGCGACATGAACGGGTTTTCGCGCCATCCGTGCTGTCGCCCATCGAGCATGCGCCGACCCCCTTCCGACCGGTGGTGACCCCCTTTCTGACCCGCGTGGGAAATTGCCTCGTGAGGAATTGCCCCACGGGAATGTCACCACCGTTGGTCAGTGCCACTAACAGCTTCCCCCTGCGGGAAACTGTGTGCCTGGGCGACACGTCCATTCTTAAAGGGGAGGGTGCACTGCTGCAGACACCATCTGGAGAAATACCACCAACAATGTCTCCGCAAGAAACTACAAATCCCCTGTGAGGACAGATGCATCAACATTAACGTCCTCGATCAGGCCAACATCCACAGCATTGAAGCACTGACTACACTTGATCAGACCACATTGTCCGCATGCCCGACACGAGACTCCCAAAGCAAGCGCTCTACTCGGAACTCCTTCACGGCAAACGAGCCAAAGGTGGGCAGGGGAAATGTTACAAGGACACCCTCAAAGCTTCCCTGATAAAGTGCAACATCCTCACTGACACCTGGGAGTCCCTGGCCAAAGACCATCCGAAGTGGAGGAAGAGCATCCGGGAGGGCGCTGAGTACCTTGAGTCTTGTCATCGAGAGCATGCAGAAATCAAGCAGGCAGTGGAAGGAGCATGCAGCAAACCAGTCCCACCCTCCCTTACCCTCAACGACTATCTGTCCTACCTGTGACAGGGACTGTGGTTCTCGTATTTGACTGTTCAGCCATCAAAGGACTCATTTTAAGAGTGGAAGCAAGTCTTCCTTGATTCCGAGGGACTGCCTATGATGATGATGATTTTAATCCAACAGGTAGCCTGGCACACCCTCTTGGGTACCGGGCCACTGGCCTGCCCAAAACCCTCCCTGGTGGCCCAGTAGGCACCACAAAAGTGGCTGCAGAACTCGCAGTGGCCCTCCCCTTTAACTGACGTTGTGACGCATCAGCGTCTGACCCACTCCACATGCACCTCCGCCCCACAGCTGAAATTTCTTTTCAAGTCCTGAATATCTTGTCTATTCTCCACCCCATCGATTGGGGCAGAGAAAATTCCTCAGAAACAGTAAGTGCGCCTACTTTCAGTCAGGGTCAATTTCAGCCTCAAACTCTCTATAATAAGCAGGAGAGGTTGGAGCAGTGTCATCAAAATTATCCAGCTGATGGAATGTGCTTCATTCATGTGTCTATCAATAAACCTCTGAAGAAATGTAAGGCTCGGGTATATGAAGCAGAATGGAAGCTTTGAAACTCTAGAGAGATATTGCATGTGAAATGCACCTAGTGCTATCCCTATAACACACAGCGGAGATAACACGCTCTGCTTCGTGACACATAGTAAAACAGCAAACAATTTGGCTTGTCCCTGTGATCATAATTAGAAGCATTTGTAAAACAAGCCAGGTGTTCCGTGTGAGCAGTCAGGAGGGAGGCAATTACCGAGGACTCATCAGATTTATGACACGATCCATTTGTGCTACTTGGTCCTCCAGGGAAGCCAAAGCATTTTGTTTCTTCCCTGAGGTGAATGAAATAGCGTCTCCCCAACCCCCTCAAAAAGCATCTTGGCACTTTCCCAGGGAAGAATCAAGGAAACATCTGGAGTGGAGACTGGTTGTTTTTTTTTTAAGTGAAGGGGGATGCAGATCACCCAATAGGACGATATTAAATCTCCTTCTAGAATACCTTGAAGTGGGGTGGAAGGACAAACAAATTCTGTGACAGCAGAGCAAGGTCAGACAAAATAATATGCAAACTGCAGATCACCAGGGGACCTGTGTTGATGCCAGTAAAATTTCAAATTGGTGATTTCATGTTTTGACCAGAATGATTAGTTATCTTTGCTCAGGGATTAAACACCAATGAACGAGGTGTCTGTGTCTCTTACACAAAGGCACACTTGCAGTACAAGTGCTCCCTGACTGCTAAACCCTGGAAATTCTCACAGCCCCTTGCCCCCGCACCAGCCTCCGCCCCCTCCCCCCACCCACAGGTTCAGTCTCCTGTATCTTTGAATGTTTTCATTGGCCGTTCGGACCTCTCCGATATCACAGCAGCAATTCCGAAATGGACAATGAAAGAACTGAAGCTGGAACTCCTGGAAAGCCTCCGCAGGTCTGACAGCATCGGTGGAGAGAACTGACAAGTTTTTCTTCTTCCGTATGGTAGTAGCAGAGCAAATCAAATGTCAATATCTGTCAGATATCCAGACCAAAGCTTCCGGTGTAACAGCGTGTATATCTTGTCAGCTGCCTACAAATTCCCTCTGAGGGCAGTGCTCAATGATGTGCCCCAGGGTCTGATTAGGAGCTCCACTGTCACATGATGGGGCTGCTTTAATCTTCCATCTATGGAGAAGGTGGCAATATCGACCATGACCAGTTCTGAGGCGGTTGATGGTTGTCCATTGTTTGCGTGGAAGGTTTGATCCTTCAGGTTGTACTGAGAGGTCCTCTATAAGGAATCCATTCCGTATGTCACAGTTCTTCAAATCATTTCGCCATCGGTCATCAAAGCTGAGGGGAGATCGCTGAAGGTCTTCGGCGATGATCCAAAATGCCCGTCTCGATTAGAGGCAGGTTGGTGGTACGTGGTTCATGTTGGCCTGGTAGGTGCGATGTTTGCAAGCACAGACAGCCAAGGTGTTGGTGTCGATAAAAGCGTAGCAGCGATAATACTCATAGTAGAGATTTAACATGCGGACTCAATAGCCATGCAGTACTCAGCTGTAGAGTACTCTAGGGATAGTGCTGCCATACGGAGGGTTTGAGCGTCTGCTCCCCATGTGGATCCGGCGAGTTTCTTGATCAAATTGACCCTACTCTTTAGTTTCTTCTCAAGGATCTGGAGATGTTGTCGATATGACAGGGTGCGACCAAGCGTCCTAAATAGGAGGGTCTTTTGCGGACCCTAGTTCAGAAATGAAAAATAAGAGGCGGACAGAAGGAGGGGAGGGGAGGGGAAAATAATCGACAAGCACTGAGAGGAATCATGAGTGGGATGATTTGACAGATCATCTCAGTCAAGTAATAGACAGAAGCACCAATATATTATAGACCCAAAAGCTGCGAACATACACAGTGAGTATTGACATCACTGTGTCAGCCAATGAGTTGGCGGTGGGATGGGACTTACGGCAGGACTCACGGCAAACAGTCGGTTTTGTAGCAAAAAGTCTATTTGAAAAGAGTCTCTATGAACTGCAGCAAAAGAAATCATGACCAGAACTGCAGCAACGTCTCCTGATAAAAGCAGGGTTATTTCTCCAGCAAAATGCAGCAAGTGGAGGATAGGTAAAGAATATAATTGATGTGCAATAAATCAATCCCAGTCACACAGCAGTGTGGTCTCCAGCCGTGACTGACGGGGGAATTACACAATCGTTTCCATTCTGGCCGGGAAGAGTGGGGTCACTCTCTGCAGCCGTGAGCATAGATAAGGGAAATGCCAGAGAATGGGAGAGGTGGAAAACCTAGGGGTCAGCAGTGGAATTAATGCAGGTTTGAAAATGAGGATAGAGGTTGTGATATATTCACAGAGCACAAGCACACACAGCTTCCAACATGGCAGGCAGCTCTCTCTCGGAAGCCTTCAGAATCTGCCTGGTTCTGTTTATTATTAACTCTGCAATTGCAGTACATAATATGTCCACATCCACAGTGTGGGGCTACAAACATTACAAGCTTACAGACATTACACTTCTCCCTCCTTAATGAAGAAGTTATTATAACAAACATCATACATAACTTTCATGCTTATACATAACACAGGATATAAACTTATTTTTTTCCATATTTACAAATTTAACTTTGCCACTTGTTTTCTGTTTCGAAGAGGATACCTTCGCTCTCGAACAGAACCTTCCAAACATTGTGTCGAATCTAAACTCATTCGAGACTCGTCCTGAGGAATGTTTTCCTCCATGGAATTTCCTTGATTTTCATTTGAACTCACTCTAACTTCAGGCTCTTTGTTTTCCTGACTCGGACTCAGACTTTCATTCTGATTCTCTCCTGGATTTGTTTCCAGTACATTGGATTTAGGATTTGCTACTGGTGTATCAAAACTATCTGATGAGTCAGAAATAATTGAATCATTCCCACCTTCAACTCCTTCCATGTCTGTAGGTAAAATATGATAAATATGAACAAACTTAACCTGTCCATTATCAAACATCTTTACCAAATATGTGCGAGGACCACATATCTTCACCACTCTTCCTAGTAACCACTTTAACCATTTATGGTGATGGTTCTTCACTCTCATCTTCTGGTTTAATTTCACACTTCTCTCTTTTACTCTACCTCTATCATGATTCTCTTTCTGTCTTAATTGTGTCTCTTCTACGGACTGTGCCAAATTTGGTTTTAACAACGAGAATCTGGTTCGTGGCTGTCATTTGAGAAACAACTCTGCTGGAATTCTACCAGTAGTTGTATGAGGAGTATTTCGATATGTAATCAAAAAATTAGCTAATTTGTGATCCAATGACAACTGTCGTTTCCTTGGATTTGGATCTAACATTTGTTTTATGAGGGCACGTTTTACAATTTGTACAGTGCGCTCTGCTGCACCATTCGAAGCAGGATGGTATGGTGGAACCTTGGTATGTTTCACACCATTTTTGCTCGTGAATTGTGTAAATTCTTCTGAACGAAATTGTGGTCCATTATCTGAAACATAGAAACATAGAAACATAGAAAATAGGTGCAGGAGTAGGCCATTCGGCCCTTCTAGCCTGCACCGCCATTCAATGAGTTCATGGCTGAACATGCAACTTCAGTACCCCATTCCTGCTTTCTTGCCATACCCCTTGATTCCCCTAGTAGTAAGGACTTCATCTAACTCCTTTTTGAATATATTTAGTGAATTGGCCTCAACAACTTTCTGTGGTAGAGAATTCCACAGGTTCACCACTCTCTGGGTGAAGAAATTCCTCCTCATCTCGGTCCTAAATGGCTTCCCCCTTAGTCTTAGACTGTGTCTCCTGGTTCTGGACTTCCCCAACATTGGGAACATTCTTCCTGCATCTAACCTGTCTAACCCCGTCAGAATTTTAAACGTTTCTATGAGGTCCCCTCTCATTCTTCTGAACTCCAGTGAATACAAGCCCAGTTGATCCAGTCTTTCTTGATAGGTCAGTCCCGCCATCCCGGGAATCAGTCTGGTGAACCTTCGCTGCACTCCCTCAATAGCAAGAATGTCCTTCCTCAGGTTAGGAGACCAAAACTGTACACAATACTCCAGGTGTGGCCTCACCACGGCCCTGTACAATTGTAGCAACACCTCCCTGCCCCTGTACTCAAATTCCCTCGCTATGAAGGCCAACATGCCATTTGCTTTCTTAACCGCCTGCTGTACCTGCATGCCAACCTTCAATGACTGATGTACCATGACACCCAGGTCTCGCTGCACCTCCCCTTTTCCTAATCTGTCACCATTCAGATAATAGTCTGTCTCTCTGTTTTTACCACCAAAGTGGATAACCTCACATTTATCCACATTATACTTCATCTGCCATGCATTTGCTCACTCACCTAACCTATCCAAGTCGCTCTGCAGCCTCATAGCATCCTCCTCGCAGCTCACACTGCCACCCAACTTAGTGTCATCCGCAAATTTGGAGATACTACATTTAATCCCCTCGTCTAAATCATTAATGTACAGTGTAAACAGCTGTGGCCCCAGTACAGAACCTTGCGGTACCCCACTAGTCACTGCCTGCCATTCTGAAAAGTCCCCATTTACTCCTACTCTTTGCTTCCTGTCTGACAACCAGTTCTCAATCCATGTCAGCACACTACCCCCAATCCCATGTGCTTTAACTTTGCACATTAATCTCTTGTATGGGACCTTGTCGAAAGCCTTCTGAAAGTCCAAATATACCACATCAACTGGTTCTCCCTTGTCCACTCTACTGGAAACATCCTCAAAAAATTCCAGAAGATTTGTCAAGCATGATTTCCCTTTCACAAATCCATGCTGACTTGGACCTATCATATTACCTCTTTCCAAATGCACTGCTATGACATCCTTAATAATTGATTCCATCATTTTACACACTACCGATGTCAGGCTGACCGGTCTATAATTCCCTGTTTTCTCTCTCCCTCCTTTTTTAAAAAGTGGGGTTACATTGGCCAAATGAAGAAAATAATTTTCGTAAAATGTCCAATGTTTTACTTGTTGTTATTTTCCACATTGGAAACACCTCAACCCATTTTGAATGGCTATCAATCACAATGAACAATTGTTGTCCTTCTAACTCAGCGAAATCAATATGTAGTCTTTGCCACTGGGAGGCCATTTCCATGGCTATAATGGTACTGGTGGTGGTTGCTTGCTTACCGATTGACATGTCGTACACTGCCTCACAATGTACTCTATATCTTTATCAAGACCTAGCCACCATAAATAACTGCGTGCAAAACTCTTGGTTAAGCACATTCCCAGGTGCTGGTCATGGAGGTCTCCTAATAATTTGGACCTGAATTTATTTGGTATAACCACTCTTGCACCCTACATGATACAATCTTTATCGACTGATAATTCATTCCTACGAATGTAGAACGAATGTGTATCTTTGTCTGTTACATGGTTTGGCCATCCATTTGCAATATACTCTTGCACCTTTGACATCACTGGATCACGTTTGGTTGCTCTACCAATCTCTTCAGCTGTGACTAGCAGTTCATCAATGTATGAAAAATAAAACACTTCTTCCCTATCGGGTGTAACTTGTGATGGGGAAGGCAATCTAGACATTGCATCAGCATTACTGTGATCAGCTGATCATCTGTATTCAATATCATATGTATATGCTGACAAAATCAAAGCCCATCTCTGCATTCGGGCTGCAGCTAATGTTGGAACTGGGGACTTTGGATGGAGGATTGCTGTTAGGGGCTTATGGTCCGTAACGATGGTAAACTTATGACCATATAAGTATTTGTGAAACTTCTTGACCCCAAAGATTAATGCCAAAGCTTCCCTTTCAATTTGCGCATAATTATTCTTACTGGCACTGAGAGTGCATGAAGCAAAAGCAATTGGTCTCTCCTCCCCACTACGTGATACATGAGAGATCACTACCCCAACTCCATACGGAGAGGCATCGCATGCTAGCTTAATCTCCTTAGATATGTCATAGTGAACTAACATGGTGCTCTCTACCAATTTGCTTTTACATTCCTTGAATGCTGTATCGCATTCTTTTGACCACTTCCAATAGACCTGTTTTTTCAAAAGTTTATTCAGTGGATGTAAAACTGTAGCCAAATTTGGTAGAATCTTCCCATAATAGTTCCAAAGACCCAAGAATGAACGAAGTTCAGTGGCATTCCTGGGAGCCGGTGCATTTCTAATTGCATCCAATTTTTCCATGGTTGGATGTAAACCATCTTTGTCTACTCTGTATCCTAAGTACTCCACTGAGTTTTTAAATAACTCACACTTACGAGCAGACACTTGTACTCTGTGCTTCTCTAGCCGTTTGAGGACTTCATTCAATATGTTATTATGAATTTGCCTATTTGGTGTTGAAATTAGCATGCCATCCAAATAACATACTACCCCTTCAATACCTTGCAAAATCTGGTTCATCACCCCTTGGAATATGGCAGGGGCGGAGGACACTCCAAATGGTAACCTATTAAATTGATATAGGCCTAGATGAATATTTATAGTCAAACATGAATTGGACTCCTCATCTAGTTCAAGCTGTAAGTAGGCATTCGTAAGATCCAGTTTTGAGAAGATCTGACCACCCGTCAGTGTTATGAACAAATCTATATTTGGCAATGTATTGGGGACATTACCCTCTAGAACCTGGTTTATGGTTACTTTATAATCACCACACAATCTTACCTTACCATCGGACTTAGGTACAACAACAATGGGTGTAGCCCAATTTCATCGATCTATCTTACAAATAATGTTCTGAGTCTCTAGTCTTTTGAGTTCTTGCTCAACTTTCTCCTTGAGTGCATATGGTATGGAACGTGGCTTGTAGTAAACCAATCTAGTGTCCTTCTGTACCCTGACACTCGCCTTGAAGCCTTGGATCAGACTGCCCGTTTTGCAGAACACCTTCGGATACTTCTTGATAATCTCATCCGTTGATGAAAATCTCGCTTCCACACAGAAAATCTTACTCCAATCCAGCTTCAGTGAGCTCAACCAATTTCTTCTTAGTAAGGCAGACTTGTCTCCTTTCACTATTATTAGAGGCAAGTTCTGAAATTGATCTTTATATTTCACCGGTACGGTGATACGACCTACCACAGGAATTTTCTCTCCCGAGTAGCCTCGCAGCTCTATCTTGGATTTCTCCAGTTGGAAATCACACAATTTGTCGAGGTACAGTGACTCCGGTACTACACTCATGGATGCACCCGTGTCAATTTCTATTGATATCTTGAATCCCGCAACATCTATGTGATTTTGATACTTTCCGAATTGCTGTCTGTTAACCTCGTGCTCCTGATGACGTGTAACTCTAACATCTCCTCGTCCTGTTGTTGTTCTTCCGTGCTATGCAGTCTCTTGGGATTTCTACTCATAGCTTTAAACGCTGGACTCATAGCTTTGGAAGCTGGTTTACCCTTCAGTCGACATGCCTTCGCAAGATGCCCAGTCTTTCTGCAGAAGAAACACTCTGCCTTCACGTATGGACAACTTTGAGCAATGTGTTGTCCCAGGCACCGATAGCACGACTTCAATGCTCTGTTAGAATTTCCAGTTTCTGAGACTTTGGGCCCCCAACATCTTTTACTTTGAACCTGCAAGTGATTTACCTCGGTTGACTGACGACCATAATCATTATTTAATTCTTGGGAATATTGTTCGGCCATGCCCATCGACCTCGCTGTCTGACAAGCAATCTCAAAAGTCAAGTCATCCGTCGTCAATAACTTCCTTCTGATCGCATCATTTTTCACCCCACAAACAAAATGATCCTGTAATGCTCGGTTTTGAAAGTTTCCAAAATTACAATGCATCGATAGCTTTTTTAATGCTACGATGTAATCACTGATACTTTAATCAGCATTTTGATTCCGAATCCCGAAACGATAGCTTTCAGCAATTTCTAAAGGTTTGGGGTTATAGTGCTGCTCCAGCTTCATTAAAATCTCTTTAAACGTTGTGTCCTTTGATTCGTCAGGCACAAGCATATTAATAAGGGTTTCGTACAATGCCGGATCCGCCTCCGATAAGAAGATTGCTTTCTTACGTTCCAACACAGCCTGGTTCTGGACTGCATTGTCTGAAACTTCGATTATGTTATTTGCAGTGAAATACATTTCTAGCCGATCCACATACGCTTTAAAACGTTCCCGGTTGTGTCTATATTCCCCCAAATGTCCGATTACATCTGCCATTTTAATCTCAGCTGTTCACACTGTGTGCTGTATTTTACCTCGGATCTTGTAGCTTTTTTAGAAACTTCCAAAGTCTCTCTGTCGGCTGGCTGAATCCTTCCCCAACAAAATTTAAGCTTTAAATCATCCGAAAGATCCCATCTCATCGCCAAATGTGATATATTCACAGAGCACAATACACACAGCTTCCAACATGGCAGGCAGCTCTCTCTTGGAAGCCTCCGGAATCTGCCTGGTTCTGTTTATTATTAACTCTGCAGTTGCAGTACACAATACATCCACATCCACAGTTTGGAGCTACAAACATTACAAGCTTACAGACATTACAGAGGTAGAGTCTGAAGTTACTGTCCAGAGGGTTGAGCTTCATTGGAACAAAGTGTGAGGCCATTGATGGAATAGTCAGAGTGGGAATGGGGTGGCAGGGAGCTCAGGGTCACACCTGCCGGCTGTTATCCATTCCACATTTAGTTTCCCCAGAGGAGACAGCATCGTGAGCAGTGGTAAATTAGAGACAGTACATGTAAATTGCTGACTCACACAGGAGCGTTTGGGGCCCTGGACAGTTGTGCGGGAGGAGGTGAATGGAGAAGTATTGCATCTTCTGCATTTGCATGGGAAGGTGCCAGGGGAAGGAAGATGGAAGTAGGAACGATGAAAGAGGAAACTCATGTCAGAGCACTCATACAATCAGAACGCCTTTTATCCTTATTCTAGTCATTAACCTGCTACAAGTATTAACGCAAATCATTGGGAAGTACGCAGTCAACACTTCGTCACAAGTCCCTGCTGACGTGACTCACTTCATGAAGATAAGCTTACACTGATCAATTATTTAAGCGTAGCCTGTTGTGTTGGCAAGAATTGCTTACGAGATAGGTTTGCGGAGCATGCATCAAGATCTCTGCTTAAAGAGGCGGGTTAATGTGACCTTGCATCAGAGCAGATAGTGGAGACATCCCAACATTTCCCTTTCCCCAATAACCAGGGTGTGCAACCATTTTCCTTTCCCCAATAACCAGGGTGTGCAGTCATTTCCATTTCCCCAATAACCAGGGTGTGCAGCCATTTGCCTTTCCCCAATAACCAGGGTGTGCAGCCATTTCCCTTTCCCCAATAACCAGAATGTGCAACCATTTCCCTTTTGCCGATAGCCAGGGCACTCTATGCACCCATTTCTGTCCCCTCTCCCGGTGGGTGACCTGGCAGTATTTGAGATGCTGCTGGGAGTCAACCTAAAAAAGGTTTAAATGAGCCTGACCCTGGCAGAGCCTCCAGTGGGTGCGACAGGTGGGCACAAAGTAGCATCGCCAACACTCCCGAATTGTCCTGGCATTTCCGGGAATTAAAGAATACAATGCTGTGGCAACCCGGGAAATCAATCATAGGGGCATTAAAAAATAGGATTTTTAAATTTTCTTTTAACACTTTGGTTTATTAGTTGTAAAAAAATATTAGTGATGGGATAAAAGGCAGTTTGGCTGACAGCTAAGAGTTGCCCAATGAGGTAAGGAAGAGTCTGATCGCTTTCCAATAGGCGTGGGAAGGCAGGACACTGTGAAGGTGGATATGTTGGGCAACCAATGGCAGGAGTGTGGGGGGCAGGGCGTTTGGAGGCAGGAGTTCATATAATGAAACATCCAGGAATGTGTCTAACCAGAGCTGGCGACCCTTTTACAATGCCTGCTCTGCCACCACATCAGAGAAATCTAGGCCACATAAATCTATCATCTTCACAAACCTGCCACAGTTTCTGATTTGTGAACCCTTCAATTGAATTACAGAATTTAACCCAATTGTCTATTTCTGTGTAAATGAAAGAGAATGAGAGATTTAATCAAAACATTCACATTCATATTCAAATTATCTCTGAAATGGCTCTGATTTTAAATGCTATAGTTCTTCCTGTTCATCTGCTGTCTCTGATGATCCCCAATCTTCAAGGTGCTGACTCATGTTGCAAACTGCATCTACAGGCATTAGCTTTCGTGCAACGGACTATTCTACATGTGTTAGCTATTTGACTATGAGGGCATCATAGTCAACCCCAGTGCTGTTCTAACCTGATTCCACATGTACACTTGGCAACAGAGCTAACTGGGCTGGAGTTAAAAGTGGGAATCCTCTCTGATTTTTTCCATTCTTCTTAGAAACATAGAAAATAGGTGCAGGAGTAGGCCATTCGGCCTTCAAGCCTGCACCACCATTCAATATGATCATGGCTGATCATGCAAATTCAGCACCCTGCTTTCTCTCCATACCCCTTGATCCCTTTAGCCGTAAGGGCCACATCTAACTCCCTTTTGAATATAGCTAACGAACTGACTTCAACAACTTTCTGTGGTAGAGAATTCCACAGGTTCACAATTCTCTGCGTGAAGAAGTTTCTCCTCATCTCGGTCCTAAATGGCTTACCCCTTATCCTTAGACTGTGACCCCTGGTTCTGGACTTCCCCAACATCGGGAACATTCTTCCTGCATCTAACCTGTCCAATCCCATCAGAATTTTAAATGTTTCTATGAGGCCCCCTCTCATTCTTCTAAATTCCAGTGAATATAAGCCTAGTCGATCCAGTCTTTCTTTATATGTCAGTCCTGCCATCCCGGGAATCAGTCTGGTGAACCTTCCCTGCACTCCCTCAATAACAAGAATGTCCTTCCTCAGATTAGGAGACCAAAAATGTACACAATATCTAAGGTAGGGCCTCACCAAGGTCCTGTACAACTGCAGTAAGACCTCCCTGCTCCTATACTCAAATCCCCTCGCTATGAAGGCCAACATGCCATTTGCCTTCTTCACCGCCTGCTGTACCTGCATGCCAACTTTCAATGACTGATGTACCATGACACCCAGGTCTTGTTGCACTTCCCCTTTTCCTAATCTGTCACCATTCAGATAATATTCTGCCTTCCTGTTTTTGCCACCAAAGTGGATAACCTCACATTTATCTACAGTATACCTCATCTGCCATGCATTTGCCCACCCTCCTAACCTGTCCAAGTCACCCTGCAGCCTCTTAGCATCCTCCTCACAGCTCACGCTGCCACCCAGCTTAGTGTCATCTGCAAACTTGGAGATATTACATCCTTTGTCTAAATCATTAATTGCCCTACCACTAGCCGTAGTTGAGAATAGCAGAAGGATCAACTCTGGGAAAATCATATATCCATATTTTCAGTTCGTTTCTGAACAGAGTCTTCAGGGGAACTGTGACTTCAGTCCTGTGTCCATGGGGGGGGGGGCCTCAGGTGTCAGCCTGTCTGTACTAGCACTGGGGATGGAGGAAAGCTTTCAGTTCTTCATTACATCCTCTCAGAAGCCCACTGCTTCCATCTTTAATTCCCTATTTTCCTCACCCACTGAACTCTTTCTTTAGATGTCACCTACTCAATTCTCCGCAAATGCAGAGTTTTCATCCCGCATCAAAAAGGGAAAAGTTTTATACTTTAAATCGTACAATCTTGAAAACAAAAAGCTAGAGCTCAGACAGAAGCTGACATCCCTTGACCAACACTTGAAATGATTCTTTGATCTATAAAGGAGCCAAGGATGCAGAAGCTTGGTTCTAAGGGCTACAATTGTGGATTATTGACCATGTGATAAACTCTAGTGCTTGCCGAAAGAGTGATTTGATTGCTGGCAAGCGTTGAAGTAAGTTTAGTTTAGAATGTCCAGTGCCTGGTGGCATGGGAGACAACCCATCTCTCCACTGCTGTCGGCCCAGAGCAAGATGTTTGACTCCATCGTAAGTCTCCATGATTGTAATATCCTTTTTGATTGTCCTGTGATAGTGTTGAAGTGAATTCATTACACTCTGAGTGACTAAACCATCAAGGGAGCTGTGCTGTAAGAAGAGTTCTGACTGTACATTGTTAAAAGCACAGACAGATGTACAAACCAGAGAAGATGTGATTTTCGACTGCAAACAAACTATGGTAGGGTTGGTCTTTACATCAAAGGAAGGGCACCCAATATAACTGAGGTCCGTCCTGTGATTTCCACTTCTCTGTTTTACATTCCTAACCATAACTTCAGCCAAAAAAAGTGGTCTGCTCCAAAAAAGGCAGATCACTGGGGAAAATTGAGCCCAGGAGGAGGGAAGTATGAGTCATCTCCTGCATACCATCTGTCTGGGATTCATAAGAAGCTACCAAAACGAACAACAAGAATTTTGGGCAGACTTTTTGTTTTGTTTTGAAACAGTTCGTGTAAGTCAAGTGTTTTAATACTAAAATAAAACACTATTCTGGAAACAGCAGGTCAGCAGGTGGAGAGAATAGATTGTGGACATTTCAGTTGTGGACCTGTTGCCAGTTCTAACGAAGAGTCTACACCTGAAATCTTAACTCCTCTGTGCAAACCTTAATTCCACTGTTCTCTCCACAGATACTTACTGACCTGCTAAGTGTTTCCAACATCTTTTGTTTTTGTTGCAGATTTCTAGCAAGTGTGTTTTTTTTCCCTTTTCTGCTTCTGTATAAATTTTTATTTCAAAATAAATCTGATCATTTTAGCCTGAACCTGACTGTCTGACAGCATGGTTCTACCACCTTTTAGCAAAGGACGTATGGGGATGAGGTGGGGGGGCGGGGTGGTAATGTGGAACAAGTTTCTGCCGGGCCGCAAGGATTAAAATCGACGCTGTGGTTTCCAATGCGATGCTCTGTAGTTAAGGGATAATTGTTAGTTCCATGCCAATCTAATATGCTTAAGGCACATTTAAGGGTGTAGACTGCAACTCATAGGAGGTTAATAATTTAGTCTGCATGTCACACTGCCAGTTTCTCCTTATTTACTCTATCAAAAGCATTCATAATTTTGAAAACCTCTATTAAAATCCCCTTACTCTTTTTTACTCGAAGGAGAAGAACCCCAACTTCTCCAGTCTCTGCACATAACTGAAGTCTCTTATCCCTGGTATCATTCTAGTAAATCTCCTCTGCACCCTCTCCCAGGCCTTGACATCTTTCCTAAAGTGGCATCCAGGATTGGACACAATACTTTAGCTGAGGCCTAGCCAGTGGCTATAAAGGTTTAGCATAACTTCCTCGCTGAATAAAAATATAGAACATAGGTGCAGGAGTAGGCCATTCGGCCCTTCAAGCCTGCACCACCATTCAATAAGATCATGGATGATCATCACCTCAGTACCCTTTTCCTGCTTTCTCTCCATGCCCCTTGATCCTTTTAGCCGTAAGGGCCATATCTAACTCCCTCTTGAATATATCCAACGTACTGGCATCAAAAACTCTTGGTTTAATTTTGATAATAATAAACTTGATAAAAAAGAATAAAGCGAGGACAGCCCATTTGCACAACTATCTGAATAGAAGGCATGTCTCCCGTGATGCACCAGGGGCCACATTAGCAGCTGCCACCTGCCAGTGAAGGGCTGTTGGCTGGTTGTTGTGCACTAGGCACTTTCCTCGTAGGAGGTGGAAGGGTTAATGGCACTGGGTGCATGGGGAGCACTGAGGAAAGGGAGCAAGGCTAACCGGCTGGCAAATCGTAGAGGGTGTTCGGATTTTTGTTTTAAATTTCAGTGGGGGTCTGCCACATTTCACATGCACAATTATGGGCAGCAGCATTGTGGAGGCATTCCAGCCGTGTTATGGGGCCTTGCATGGAACTCGGGAGCCTGACAACCCTCGCGCTCACCCTTTGCTCTCACCACCTATGTTGGGACATGCTTCGGGTTGCCAGCTCTGGTTGGACATATTCCTGGAGTTTCAACACATGACATCCCGCCTCCAACTGCCCCACCCCCACTCTCCCATCATCAGCCGCCCGACATGCCCATCCTTGTGCCGCATCACCTTCCCATGCCCAACTGGAAAGTAAACAGATGTTTTATTACCTATTTGGATGATTCTTAACCATCAGTCGAAAAATTGTTTCCACCTCCAATAGTGTTCAACGAAATTAGAAAAAAATCATGTCATTTTTTTTTAATGCATCTATGTTTCTCCCAGGCAGTGCCCTGGAGATTAATCTTCAATTCCCGGAGACTCCAGGGCAATCCTGGAGGGTTGAGAACCCTCGGCCTGCTGAGTTCCCTCAGGCGGGTTGTAGGTTTCAGGCCTCGAGTCTTCACACCTGACTTTCCAGGGAGCGGCCAGCCAACACCCACCATTGTTCTCTCCGTCCCCATGGAAACGAAGCTTTTGTTGGGAACAACAAAGGAAAAGAGCCGGAACCCAAACACACATTTCAGAATTATCTCTTTCTCCTCCTCTCTCTATCCAGCCACGGGCACAGTTCTGTTCACTCTAAGTAATTGAGCCATTCTAATGAGATTGGTACTTATAATGCTTCCATTTTGTTTTTCCCCTTATTTTCATTTCTCTGCAGGTCAGTTTGATTTTTAGTTTGATTGGCTGGAATTTCCTTTTCATGAAAGTGGGATTTCCGACCACAACCTGACACCACTGGGACCCCAACCCATCCTGGGTCAAGGCTGTTTACCTATGCAAGGGTTTCGATTCTGGGATAAGAGGGTGCTGTTTCGTCGGGACGGACTTCATTTGAACCAGGCTGGGACCAGTGTCCTGGTGAATTGAATAACTAGGGCTATAGATAGGGCTTTAAACTAATTAGTGAGGGGGAGGGATCTGGTGAGCGGAAATTTAAAAAATCAAAGAGAAATGAGAAAGCAATAGCCCAGGGTATTGATAACCAGAGTGTGACAGGGACAGGGAGTATACACATAAGAGTGCATCAGAAAGTGGGGAAAAATGGTAAACAGACAAAATTAAAAGCTCTTTATATGAATGCATGCAGCATTCGCAACAGGATAGATAAGTGATGGCACAAATAGAAATCAATGGGTATGATCTGATAGCCATTACAGAGACATGGTTGCAAGGTGACCAAGGCTGGGAACTGAATATTCAGCGGTATTTGCCATCTTGGAGGGATAGACAGAAAGGAAAAGGAGGCGGGGTAGCTCTGTTAATAAAGGATGAGATCAGTGCAGTAGTGAAAAATGATATTGGCTCAGAAAATCGAGATGTACAATCAGTTTGAGTGGAGATAAAAAATAATAAGGGAAAAAAGTCACTGGTGGGAGTAGGCTATAGGCCCCCTAACAGTAGCCACACTGTAGGACAGCGTATAAATCAAGAAATAATGGAGGCTTGCAAGAAAGTTATGGCAATAATCATGTGTGATTTTATTCTGCATATTGATTGGACAAATCAAATTGGCAAAGGTAATCTTGAGGAAGAATTCATAGAGTGTATGCGGGATGGTTTCTTAGAACAATACATAGAAACATAGAAACATAGAAAATAGGTGCAGGAGTAGGCCATTCGGCCCTTCGAGCCTGCACCACCATTCAATAAGATCTTTATACATTGGAGTTTAGAAGGATGAGAGGGGATCTCATAGAAACATATAAGATTCTGACGGGACGGGACAGGTTAGATGCGGGTAGAATGTTCCCGATGTTGGGGAAGTCTAGAACCAGGAGATACAGTCTTAGGATAAGGGGCAGGCCGTTTAGGACTGAGATGAGGAGAAACTTCTTCACTAAGAGAGTTGTTAACCTGTGGAATTCCCTACTGCAGAGAGTTGTTGATTCCAGTTCATTGGATATATTCAAGAGGGAGTTAGATATGGCCCTTATGGCTAAAGGGATCAAGGGGTATGGAGAGAAAGCAGGAAAGGGGTACTGAAGGAATGATCAGCCATGATCTTATTGAATGGTGGTGCAGGGTCGAAGGGCCGAATGGCCTACTCCTGCACCTATTTTATATGTGTCTATGTTTCTATGTCCTTTCATATTACACATCACCCAGTCTAGGATGGCCTGCTCCCTAGTTGGTTCCGTGACATATTGGTCTAGAAAACCATCCCTAATACACTCCAGGAAATCCTCCTCCATCGCATTGCTACCAGTTTGGTTAGCCCAATCAATATGTAGATTAAAGTCACCCATGATAACTGCTGTACCTTTATTGCATGCATCCCTAATTTCTTGTTTGATGCTGTCCCCAACCTCACTACTACTGTTTGGTGGTCTGTACACAACTCCCACTAGCGTTTTCTGCCCTTTGGTATTCCATAGTTTCACCCATACCGATTCCACATCATCCAAGCCAAAGTCCTTTCTTAGTAGTGCATTAATTTTCTCTTTAACCAGCAATGCCAACGCCTCCTTTTCCTTTCTGTCTATCATTCCTAAATGTTGAATACCCCCGGATGTTGAGTTCCCAGCCTTAGTCATCCTGGAGCCACGTCTCCATGATGCCAATTACATCATAAGCGTTAACTGCTATCTGCGCAGTTAATTCGTCCACTTTATTCCGAATACTCCTCGCATTGAGGCACAGAGCCGTCAGGCTTGTCTTTCGAACACACTTTGCCCCTTTAGAATTTTGCTGTAATGTGGCCCTTTTTGCTTTTTGCCTTAGGTTTCTCTGCCCTCCACTTTTACTTTTCTTCTTTCTATCTTTTGCTTCTGCCCCCATTCTACTTCCTTCTGTCTCCCTGCATAGATTCCCATCCCTCTGCCATATTAGTTTAACTCTTCCACAACAGCACTAGCACTAGGGCATTGGTTCCGGTCCTGCCCAGATGCGGACCGTCCGGTTTGTACTGGTCCCACCTCCCCCAGAACCGGTTCCAATGCCCCAGGAACTTGAATCCCTCCCTCCTGCACCACTCCTCAAGCCACGTATTCATCTGAGCTATACTGCGATTCCTACTCTGACTAGCACGTGGCACTGGTAGCAATCCTGAGATTACTACTTTTGAGGTCCTACTTTTTAATTTAGCTCCTAACTCTCTAAATTCGTCTCGTAGGACCTCATCCCATTTTTTTACCTATATCGTTGGTACCTATATGCACCATAACAACTGACTGTTCACCCTCCCTTTTCAG
Organism: Pristiophorus japonicus; assembly: GCF_044704955.1. Taxonomy (NCBI): domain Eukaryota; kingdom Metazoa; phylum Chordata; class Chondrichthyes; family Pristiophoridae; genus Pristiophorus; species Pristiophorus japonicus. The sequence continues at coordinate 48,894,405 of NC_091997.1, forward strand.
AATGTCCTGCACCCGCTCCGAGAGATCCTTGACCCTTGCACCAGGGAGGCAACATACCATCCTGGAGTCTCGGTTGCGGCGGCAGAAAAGTCTATCTATTCCCCTTACAATTGAATCCCCTATTACTATAGCTCTCCCACTCTTTTTCCTGCCCTCCTGTGCAGCAGAGCCACCCACGGTGCCATAAAATTGGCTGCTGCTGCCCTCCCCTGATGGGTCATCCCCCCCAACAGTACCCAAAGTGGTGTATCTGTTTTGCAGGAACGTTGCGGAACCAACCAGGGAGCAGGTTATTTTAGATCTGGTAATGTGTAATGAGACAGGATTAATTAATGATCTCATAGTAAAGGATCCTCTTGGGAAGAGTGACCATAGCATGGTAAAATTTCAAATTCAGTTTGAGGGTGAGGAAGCTAAGTCTCAAACTAGTGCCCTGAACTTAAATAAAGGCAATTATGAAGGCAGAGTTGGCTAAAGTGAACTGGGAAAATAAAGGGTAAGACGGCAGATAATCAGTGGCAAATATCTAAGGAGATATTTCATAACTCTTGGCAAAGATATATTCCAGTGAGAAAGAAAGACTCTAAGCAAAGGATGAACCATCCCTGGCTAATTAATGAAGTAAAGGATGGTATCAAATTGAAAACAAAAGCATACAATGTTGCGAAGAATAGTGGAAGGCCAGAGGATTGGGAAATTCTTTAGAAACCAGCAAAGGACAACTAAAAAATGATAAAGAGAGAGGCGATAGTTTATGAGAGTAAAATAGCAACAAATATAAAAACAGACAGGTATATAAAAAGGAAGAGAGTAGCTAAAGTAAACGTTGGTTGCTTAGAGGATGAGACTGGGGAAATGATAATGGGAAACACGGAAATGGCAGAGACTTTGAACATATATTTTGTATTGGTCTTTACAGTAGACGACGCTAAAAGGAACCCAAAAATTGATAATCAAGTTGCTATTGTGGGGGCGGGGGGTGGGACTTAAAACAATCACTATCACTAGAGAAAAAGTACAAGGCAAACTAATGGCAATAAAGGTGGACAAGTCCCCTGGACCTGATGGCCTACATCCTAGGGTCTTAAAAGAAGTGGCTGCAGAGATAGTGGATGCATTGGTTGTAATCTACCAAAATTCCCTGGATTCTGGAAAGGTCCCAGAGGATTGGAAAACTGAAAATGTAACGCCCCGATTTAAGAAAGGAGGGAGACAGAAAGCAGGAAACAATAGACCAGTTAGCCGAACATCTGTCACTGGGAAAATGCTGGAGTCCATTATTAAAGAAGTAGTAGCAGGACATTTTGAAAATCATACAGCCCAGCGGCGGGAGGATAAAGGAGCAGTGCCCAAGGCCCGAGAACACTGTTAAGAATTTCATAGCCCATAAAATAAAGGGTAAGAACCGATTGGTGAGTAGCTGCTGAGAGTGTTTTGCATGTCAGGGCAGCTCAGTCCTGAGTGCGCATCCTGTGCCACGTGGGAAGTCCTGGATGCTTCGTGTAGCCTGGATGGCCACATATGCAGGAAGTGTCTCCAGCTGCAGCAACTTGAGCTCTGCATTTCAGAGCTTGAGTGGCAGCTGTAGTCAGTGCGGTGCATCCGTGAGACTAAGAATTTCATGGATTGCAATTTCCAGAGGTGGTCACCCCGCAGCTTAAAAGTGTGCAGGCAGAGAGGCGATGGATGACCACCAGACAAAGGAGGAGGACTAGGCAGGTAGTGCAGGACTCCCCTGAGTCCATCTCGCTCTCCAACCAGTATTCTGTTCTGAGTATTCTGGGGAGTGCAGCCAGAGCCAAGACCATGGTACCATGGGTGGCTTAGCTGCACTTGGAGGGAGAAGAATGGAAGAGCAATAATGGTAGGGGATTCGATAGTCAGGGGAGCAGACAGGCGTGTCTGCAGCCACAGACTTGACTCCAGGATGGTATGTTGCCTCCCTGGTGCCAGGGTCAAGGGTGTCACCGAGCGGCTGCAAGACATTCTGCGGGGGAGATGGTGAACAGCCAGAGGTCGTGATCCATATCGGTACCAATAACATAGGTAGAAAGAGGGATGAGGTCCTGCAATCAGAGTTTAGGGATCTAAGAGAGAGATTAAAAAGCAGGACCTCAAAGGCATTTATCTCTGGGCTACTGCTGGTGCCACGTGCTAGTGAATACAGAAATTGGAGGATAGAGAAGATGAATGCGTGGCTGAAGAGATGGTACAGGCGGGAGGGCTTTAGATTCTGGAGGCATTGGGACCATTTCTGGGGGAGGTGGGACCTATACAAGCCAGATGGGTTGCACCTCAACGGGACCAGTATAATCACAGAAGGGCTTGCTAGTGCTGTTGGGAAGGGTTTAAACTAGCTTGGCAAGGGCATGGGAACCAGAGAATAGATTCAGTAGGGCGAGAAGCAAAGCTGGAATTGGGCAGCAGAAAAGTAGAAAGTGAATTTGGAAGACTAAGGAAACAAGGGCTGGAAAATAGATAACAAGGGTGTTTGGCATCACTATATGGCATATACTTCAATGCAAGGAGTATCGGGAATAAGGCAGATGAGCTGAGAGCACAGATAGGCACTTGGGAGTACCATATTATAGCTACTACTGAGACATGGCTGAAAGAAGGGCAGGTAAAGCAGCTCAACATTCCTGGTTGCAGGGTTTCCAGATGGGATAGAGAGGGTGGTAAAAAAGGAGGGAGGTCGCAGTATTGATTAAAGAAGCAATTACAGCTGTGAGAAGAGATGATATGTTAGAAGGATCATCAAACGAGGCCATATGGGTTGAATTGAAGAACAAAAAGGGGCGATCATACTGCTGGGAATGTACTATAGACCTCCAAACAGTTAAAGGGAGAAAGTAGAACAAATATATGGGCAAATTGCTGCGAAGTGCAAAAACTATAGAGATGTAATAGTGAGGGATTTCAACTACCCTAATATTAACCTGGAAAAAAGTTGTGTGAATAGAAACATAGAAACATAGAAAATAGGTGCAGGAGTAGGCCATTCGGCCCTTCTAGCCTGCACCGCCATTCAATGAGTTCATGGCTGAACATTCAACTTCAGTACCCCATTCCTGCTTTCTCGCCATACCCCTTGATCCCCCTAGTAGTAAGGACCTCATCTAACTCCTTTTTGAATATATTTAGTGAATTGGCCTCAACAACTTTCTGTGGTAGAGAATTCCACAGGTTCACCACTCTCTGGGTGAAGAAGTTCCTCCGCATCTCGGTCCTAAATGGCTTACCCCTTATCCTTAGACTGTGACCTATAGAAACCTATTGTGCTCTATGCCTCTATTTATGAAGCCCAGGATACCGTATGATTTCTTAATCACTTTCTCAATCTGCCCTGTCACCTTCAACAATTTGTGCACATATACCCCCAGGTCTCTCTGTTCCTGCACCCCCTTTAGAATTGTAGCCTTTAGTTTATATTGCCTCTCCTTCCTACCAAAATGTATCACTTTGCACATTCCTGTGTTAAATTTAATCTGCTACATGTCCACCCATTCCACCAGCCTATCTATGCCCTCTTGAAGTCTATCACTATCTTCCTCACTGTTCACGAGACTTTTAAGTTTTGTTTCATCTGCAAATTTTGAAATTACACTCTGTATTCCCACGTCCAAGTCATCAATGGATATAAAGAAAAGCAATGGTCCCAATACTGATCCCTGGGGAACACCACTGTATACCTTCCTCCAGTCCAAAAAACAACCATTTACCACTACTCTCTGTTTCCTGTCACTTCGCCAATTCTGTATCCATGCTGCCGCTGTCCCTTTTATAGCATGGGTTTCAACTTTGCTGGCATCTGTGGAGAGAGAAACACACAAAGGCACACTAATCTCCCCCTTTGTTCCTTTGGTGATGATCTTAAATTTATGCCCGCTAATTACCGGCTTATTGACCAGTGGAAATAATTTTCCCTGATTTACGTTATCAAATCATAATTTTGAACATCTCTATTCGATCTCTTAAATTTCTCTGTTCTAATAAAAATAGCCCGAGTTCCTCCTTATAACTAAAACCTCTCAATCATGGTATCAGATTAGTGGATCTCCTCTGCATGGTCTCCATGGCCTTAACATCCTTCCTAAAGTAAAGAGTCCAAAGCTGGACACAGTATTCTAAATGTGGCCTAACTAACGACTTGTATTGGTTTAGCTTTACATCTTTCCTTTTGTGCTGTCTGCCCATATTTATAAAACCGAGCCTCTCGTATGATTATCTTATACAGCCTTCTATAAACTGTGAAAGATTTATATATCTGAATCCAAAATCTAAAATTTTACCATTTAGTATATATGTCCTTTCCTCATTCATCCCCCCAAAATATATTGGCGTACATTTCTCCACATTAAATTTATCTCTCCAATCTACAAACCTGTCTATATCCTGCTGAAGTTACTTACAGTGCTCTTCACGGTTAATTATGTTTTTGTCTTGCACAAATTTTGACTTTGTACCTCCATATTCAAATTCAGATGATTTATATATTGAGAAGTTCAATTGTCCCAACACTGAACCCTGGGGGATATCACTGTTTCCTTCCCTTCAGTCTGAAAACATCTATTAAATACCACTCTCTGTTTTTTGCTGTTTAATGGATGTCCTATTCATGCTGCCACACTCCCTTTAATACCATGTGCCTTAATTTAATCAACAAGCCTCCTAAATGGCACTTTATCAAAAGGCTTTTAAAAATCCATGGGCTGGATTTTCGGCTTTGCTCACTTCGGGCAGTGGGGCAGTAAAGTTTGCACCCGGGAACAATTTGCGCCTCAGTTAGCAAAATTGGGCAGCTGGGCCCTGAGTGTGGGGCAGAGCACTAAGGCTGGCTGAGCAAGCGAAAATCCCGAGCTAAACAGCCGGCCTTGGAGCGCTCTAAGAGAAGCCTCGGGGAGAAAAAAAACATTCCCAATAAGTAACTCATGCCACCACAACATAAATCGCAAAAAAAAACAATCACATTTACCTGAGGTTGCCATTACTTACCTCACTGCGGCCGCTATAGCTCGGACCGCCAGCTTTCACAGGCGATCCCAGCAGGGCGCTCTATGGATCGCTACAGATCAGGCGGGAGCCAAAAAAAAGCCTGTGTTGCAACCAGGGGCGATGCACACCGGCTCGCCACTACCGGGCGGTAATCCAACATCCACTGCAGTTCTTTTACCAGTGCACTATTATTTTCTCAAAGAACTCCATCAAATTTGTCTGACACGACTTGCTGTCTGTCCTTAATTAACCTGTGTCTTTCCTGGTGAATATTAATTTTAACCAGTATTATGACCTTGAGAAGTTTACTCAATACCGTATGTTAAGCTGACTAATCTGTAGTTACCTGTTTTATCGCGGGGTGTTCCATTGTCAGTCCTGCGGTCCTCTGATATAGCGTTCATATCTAAAGATGCTTGAAAGACCGGTCAGACCCTCTGTTATTTCCCCTCTCACTTCCCTCAGCACTCTAGGATGGATGCCATCAGGGCCTGGGGCCCTTTCTATTTTTCTAGTCCTAATTCCTTGTTATCCCATTTAATTGCTCTACCTCCTCTTCTTGTACCCTTTCATTCCCACTACCATACTCTGCTACGAAAACAAAGGTAAAGTACTCATTTATTACCTCTGCCATTCCTACATTGTCCAGCAGAACATTTCCTTTATCATCTGTAATTGGTCCTACCCTATCTTTAACTATTTTACCGTTTATGTGTTTATAAAATCCTTTACTATTTCCCTTTATGCTCCATGCTAGTCTTTCTTCATATTTCAATTCAGCCTGTCTAATCTTCACTTTTACTTCTCCCTATATCTGGCTTAATTCTCTATCTTTTGCATTATAAGCCCTAGATTGACGTGCCTCATCTGTTCATTTACATTTTAATTACACTAATCATACAAGGAATTTGTTTAGCATCTTTATCCTTTCTGGGAATATGTTTAGTTCTACCCAAATCTTTTGTTATAATGTTTCCCATTGTTTGTACAATGCCTTAATTACCAATTATATGGACTCATTCCTTTTTTATCTTTGACTGTTCCTTCTCTTTTCAATTTGTATATTGAAACGAATTATGATCTGGTCGGTGTTTCCGAGAGATTCTCCTAGCCTTACATTATCTATTTGCCTCATTCCATTTTTTAAAATGAAGTCATACACTGCCTCTTTCCTTTTTGGACTATTTATCCAGAACATTCCTGGGCATATTGTAGAATTTCCTCTTCTTCTTTGCCACTTCATTTACCTATAGCCCAGTCTCTGGATAATTAAAGTCACCCATTCTTGTAGCCCATTCTTTGCTGCATATTTCTCTAATTTGTCTTCAGAACTCTTCCTCTATCTCCTTTCCACTGTTTGTCAGTCTATAATATATTCCCAATAGAGTAACAGTTCCCTTCTTATTCCTTACTCTAACCAAATGGATTAATCTTTTGCACCATTACCGATATCATCCTGATGTTCTAGTGTCATTGTCTTCCATCCCTGCCACAAACGTCATGCCCTAGCCATTGACTCCATCTCTCTCCCTGACCACTGTCAGAGGATGAACCAGACTCTTCGCAACCTTGCCATCCTGTTTGACCCTGAGCTGAGCTTCCAAACCATGTCCTCACCAGGACCGTCAACTTCAATCTCTGTAACATCTTCCGTTTCCTCCCTGCCTCAGCTCACCTGCTGCTGATGACAGCGTCACCCATGGGCCTTTGTTACCTCTAGGCTAGACTATTGCAATGCTCCCAACCTTGTATCCTCCGTAAACTTGAGCTTATCCAAAACCTTGCTGCCTGTATAGTAACTCGCACCAAGTGCCATTCACCCAGCAACCCTGTGCCCGCAGACCTACATTGGCTTCCCATCCAGCAACGCCTCAATTTAAAAATTCTCATCCTTGTTTTCAAATCCCTCCATGGCCCTCAAATGGACACAACTCTATCTTAGTGACAGTCAGTGTGCAGCACTCCTGGCTTTACACAATAGCACATTAACTCATTTACCGGGGGACATACACTAGTGCAGAGGGTGTGCAATTCCTAAAATGCATTCAGGAGAACTTTTTTAACCAGTATGTAACAAGCCCAGCAAGGGAGGGGGTGGTTCTGGACTTGGTTTTGGGAAATGAAGAGGGGCAGGTGGAAGGGGTATCTGTGGGAGAGCATTTTGGTGCTAGTGATCATAATTCAGTAAGATTTAGGGTAGTTATGGAAAAGGACAAAGGTGGACCAGGAAAAAAAGTTCTCAATTGGGGTAAAGCCAATTTGGCTGAGCTGAGATGGGAAATGGCTACTTGATGGTAAATCAGTGTCAGAGCAGTGGGAGGCATTTAAGGAGGAGATCCTGAGGGTACAGGCAAGTATGTTCCCTTAAGAAAAAGGGTGGGGCTAACAAATCCAGAGTCCCCTGGATGTCAAGGGACATACAGGGTAAGATAAAGAATAAAAGGGAAGCTTATGACAGATACCGAGAACTCAATACTGCAGAAACTCTCGAGGAGTATACGAAGTGCAGGGATGTAATTAAAAAAGATATCAGGAAAGCAAAGAGAGAGCATGAAAGAATGTTGGCAAGTAAAATCAGGGAAAACCCAAAGATATTTTATAAATATATTAAGAGCAAGAGGATAACTAGAGAAAGAGTGGGACCTATTAGAGACCATAAAGGAAATCTGTGTGTGGAGGCAGAAGATGTGGGTATGCTTCTTAATGAATACTTTGTATTTGTTTTCACAAATGAAAGGGGTAATGCAGACTTTGCACTGTGGGAGGAGGAGTATGAAATATTAGACAAGATAAATATAGTGAGAGAGGAAGTATTAAGGGACTTAGCAGCTTTGAAAGTGGATAAATCCCCAGGCCTAGATGAAATGTATCCCAGGCTGTTAAGAGAAGCAAAAGAGGAAATAGCAGAGGCTCTGACAATCATTTTCCAGTCCTCTCTGGCTACAGGTGTGGTGCCAGAGGACTGGAGGACTACTACTGTGGTATCTTCATTTAAAAAGGGCGAAAGGGAGAATGGGATAGACCGGGTAATTACAGGCCAATGGCAAAATTATTGGAAAAAATCCTGAGGGACAGGATAAATCTTCATTTGGAAAGAGATGGATTAATCAAGGAAGTCAACATAGATTTGTTAAGGAAAGGTCATGTCTGACTAACTTGATTGAACTTTTCGAGGAGGTAACCAGAAGGTCGATGAGGGCAGTGCATATGATGTAGTGTATATGGACTTTAGCAAAGCTTTCAATAAGGTTCCACATGGCAGACTGGTCAAGAAAGTAAAAGCCTATGGGATCCAGGGCAACGTGGCAAGTTGGATCCAAAATTGGCTCAGAGGCAGGAAGCAAAGGGTAGTGGAAGCTGGGTATTTTTGTGACTGGAAGGCTGTATCCAGTGGGGTTCTGCAGTGCTCAGTTCTGGGTACCTTGTTTTTTGTGGTATATATCAATGACTTGGACTTGAATGTTGGGGGTATGATTAAGAAGTTTGCAGATGACACTAAAATAGGCTGTGCAGTTGATAATGAAAAGAAAGCTGCAGATTGCAGGAAGATATCAATGTACTGGTCAGGTGGGCAGAACAATGGCAAATGGAATTCAATCCAAATAAGTGTGAGGTAGTGCATTTGGGCAGGTCTAACAAGGCAAGGGAATACAAATTAAAAGGTACGACACTGAAAAGTGCAGCAGAATAAAGAGGCCTTGGAGTAAAGGTCCACAGATCCCTGAAGGTAGCAGGCTGGGTAGATAAAGTGGTTAAGAAATCATATGGAATACTTGCCTTTATAAGTTGAGGCATGGAATACAAGAGCAAGAACGTCATGCTTGAACTGTATAAAACACTGCATAGGCCACAGCTGGAGTACTGCATGCAGTTCTGGTCACCACATTACAGGAAAGGTGTGATTTCACTGGAAGGAGTGCAGAGAAGATTTACAAGAATGTTGCCTGGACTGGAGAATTTTGGCTATGAGGAAAGATTGGAGATGCTGGGTCTGTTTTCTTTGGAACAGAGGAGACTGAGGGGAGACCTGATTGAGGTGTATAAAATTATGAGGAGCCTGGATAGAGTTAGGGTTAGGATTAGGGTTAGCGTGGATAGGAAGGACCTGTTTCTCTTGGCAGAGGGGTCAACAACCAGGGGGCATAGATTTAAAGTAATTAGGGGGAGGTTTAGAGGAGATATGTGGAAATTTCTTCATTCAGAGGGTGATGGAGGTCTGGAACTCACTGCCTGAAAGTGTGATAGAGGCAGAAAGCCTTACCACATTTAAAAAACACTTGGATGTGCACTTGAAGTGCCGTAACCTACAGGGCTAGGGACAAAGAGCTGGAAGGTAGGATTAGTCTGGATAGCTCTTGGTCGGCTGGTGCGGACACGATGGGCCGAAATGGCCTCCTTCATGCTGTAAATTTCTATGATTCTGGGTGGCTTGCTGCATAGATGTGAAAAGTTTTTTAAGTATGTAGGGAGTGCTGCTGGAAGCTTACAAGAGGTTGAATGGCAAATGAAGGTCTTTGAGAAAACAGAATAATATGGTGAATACTCAACATCAGGCAACATCTGGGAGAGAAAAACAAGAATTCATGTCTCAGGTTGAGCTGAGCATTTCTAGCATTTTATGCTGTCATTCCAGATTTTTAGCATCAGCTCACGAGGAGGACACAGAAAAGGAGTACACAGAAGAGGAGGAAGCAGAAGAGGAGGAAGCAAAATATCCTTTGTGGCCGGGATATCTGGGATGGACTCAGAGATCACAACCCCAATTTCCCTTTCAACATTTGTCCCAAATCTTATCTTCCCTCTGTTACTGACATCAGAACATCGTCCTGGTCACGACGCTGAAATAAAAGCTACCACAAAGCAAACTTTCCAGTCCACCTATATACGTCTATCCATCCAATATAACAACAAGAAATCAATTCTGTTAGTGAGTGTCTTGTGTGTGCCTTTGCCTATCCTACTGATGTCACACAGTGCTACCCCAGTGGCTGAAGCATTGCTGGTGGAAGCCTGTTGACTTTCAGTGGGAGCACGGCAAATGTGCTTGCTGGTTGACCTTGAAGTGCTTGTGGCTGGGAGTCTCAAATAAATATTCTGTTTTTGTTCTTCTTCACTCTCCACTCCCTCTTCTTGGCCACCTATTGGCTGGGCAGGCTGCATCCTTGTGTGTGTGAAATGAGAAAGGCACAAGGGTGGAGTTGTGTTGATGGGAGGGCGGGAAAGCATGAGGTGCATGCCAGAAGAAGGACACCAGCCCTGCCGCTGGCCAAGGGCTCAGCCATGCCCCTGCCAAGAATGGCGTGCACCGTCTCCTCCAAGTGGGTGAGATGAGGCTAGGAATGGGAGATGTGCCTCGTGTTTGCTGCATATTGTTGATAAGTGAGTGATTGGAGGTGTGGATCATGCATTGAGCAATGTGTGAGGCTTGTGATATAGTTGGTAGGAGATGGCTTTTGAAGATGCATTCACTGGCCTTGACCAGTGGTCTGAGGTCATGAAGCTTCTTTGGGCACTGGAGCCAGGGGCCACACTGCTGGCAGTGACGGTCTCGGTGATGTAATCCCACATCATTCTTTCTGGAGGACCTCCTGGCCCCTGTGAGTAGAGGGCCAGTCTTGCAGTGTTGACCCCCTGAATAAAGCTGGAATGCTGCATGGATTGTGGATTGCTGAGCCATATGTGTTAGTGCTGAGGCATTATTCCAATTTTTTGAGGTTAGGAAGGGAATTCAGTTTTTAGAGCTGAATATTCACATTTGGAACTTATTTTTAATGTTAAATTTTTTTTTGAAGGCAGGATGGGCTTTAAACTGCATTATCTCACTTCATTTTAATTTGTATTGCTTCAGTGTGCACGGTTCCTTAATTCTCAGGCCTCTTCATTACACACAATTCCTTGTGTGTTCCACAGCCTCGATTCCAACATCACACTCCTCTGCCTGGCTGAACTTGTTCTTACATTGAACAACTTCTCCTTTGACTTCTCTCACTTCCTCCAAATTAAAGGTGTCACTATGGGAACCTGCATGGGTCCCAGCTATGCCTGCCTTTTCGTGGGATATGTAAAACATTCTTTGTTCCAGTCCTTCCCAGGTCCCCTCCCTCACCTCTTTTCCTCGTACATTAATGACTATCAGTGCAGTTTCCTGCTCTCGCCCGAAATGGAAAATTTCAGCAACTTTGCTTTAAATTTCCACCCCTCCCTCTTCTTCACATGGTCCATCCCCGACTCTTCCCTTTCCTTCATTGACTTCTCTGTCTCCATTTCTGGGGAAAGGCTAGCGACAAACATCCACTATAAGGTCACCAACTCCCATAGCTACCTGGACTACTCTTCCTCCCACCCCTTTTCCTGTAAGGACTCTCTTCCATTCTCCCAGTTTCTCTGTCTCAGCTGCATCTATTCTGATGATGCCACCTTCCATTCTAGTGCTTTCGATGTGTCTTTTTCCTCAGCCGAGGATTCCCTTCCACCATGGTTGACAGGGCCTTTGACTGTATCCGTTCCATTTCTGATCTCATCTCTTCCAGAACCATGACAGGGTTCCCCTTGTCCTCACCTTCCAAGCACCAGCCCCCACATTCAAAGGATCACTCGCTGCCATTTCCGCCACCTCCAGCGTGATCCCACCACCAAACAAGTTTTCCCCCACCTCTCCACTTTCAGCATTCCGAAGGGGCTGTTCCATCTGAGACACTCTGATCCACTCTTGCATCACCCCCAACATCCCCTCCCCTTCCCATGGCACTTTCCCCCCAACACCTGTCCTTTCAATTCCTCCCTTCTCACTATCCAGGGCCCCAAACACACCTTTCAGGTTAAACAGCGATTTACTTGTACTCCTTTCAATTTAGTTTACTGTATTCGCTGCTCACATTGGTGAAACAATTTTAATTCTCCGTTTACTCCCATTCTGATCTCTCTGTCCTCGTCTCCTCCACTCCTCCAATGAAGCTCGAGGAACAACACCCCATCTTTCAATTAGGCACTTTAAGTCTTTTGGACTCAACATTGAGTTCAACAATCTCAGGTCATAAACATTGTTCGCATGTTTTCAGACATGAAAATGCTGTTCATCTAATGACTCCTGCCTTCCAATCTATCACAGACCTTCCCTTTTGTTCTTTCCTCCCCTCCCCCTTTCCCTGCCTGTGCACTTGCTTAAACCTATTACATCTCTAAACTTTTCCAGTTCTGACAAAAGGTCACCAGCCTGAACCGTTGGTCTGGATTTTTCCGGTCCTTTGCGTTCCGGGTTTCGCCGTGGAGCAGTGTGAAATGGGGCACAAGGTCTTCTGCATTCGGTCGTGATCCTCGGGTCGGGTTTTGCAGCAGCGTTTAACAGAACCGCCGGGAAGAGCTGTGCTGGCCTTTCGTTGCAACACTGTCCAAGTTTTAACTCGAACCTGACCCATATGCCTGGAATCGCGCACCAACAGCTGTGAGGAAGGTAAAGTGCTGTAAAGGTAAGTGCGAGTGTTTGTTCTTTTAATGTTTTTAGCAATTTGTGTTGTGTGGCGTGGGCAATGTTTTGGGAATGTTTTAGTGTTTTTTTTAAAAAGGTCCCTGTTGTGTATGGAGAAAGAGTCAGACTCAACACTGTGAGCTCAAAGTGTGAACGTGGTCTTTTATTGCAGGTCTCCAGAGTGCCTCTCCAACCTGTGAAGCCTCCTTAAATACCTGTGCTCCCAAGGGATTATGGGATCCCTTGGGACTCCAGGGGATGAGCCTTCTGGTCGCTGTACAGAGTAAATACAAGTTCACATATATAATACTCCCCCCCCAAAGTCAATAGTGTAACTATGTACAATGTGAGTCGATCTGGGGCCCTTCTTGCCCTGGTTGATCGTCTCGGTGTGAAAGCTGGTGTTGTTGAATCATTTGTTGGGCCCTCGCAGAGCTGCTGTGCAGTTGGCTTTGCTGGGCTGCCTGGTGTGTTGGGCCCTGCAGGGCTGCTGTGGATGATGGATTCTGCTTAGTGGTCAACCGTGGTGCCGGTTGCCACTGGTGTGTATGCTGGGGGATCAAAAAAGGTAGGGTCCAAGGTGGATTGCTCAAGATAGTCTGTGAATCTGAGTTTGATTTGGTCCAAGTGTTTCCGGTGAATGAGTCCATTTGAAAGTTTGACCTGAAACACCCTGCTCCCCTCTTTGGCCATGACAATGCCAAGAAGCCACTTGTCCATAATTTAATACAAATACAGGATCATTAATTTCAATCTCGCGTGACATATTTGCGCTATCATTGTATGCACTTTGTTGAAGCCACCTGCTCTCTACCTGTTCATGTAGATCAGGGTGAACTAATGAGAGCCTTGTCTTAAGTGCTCTTTTCATGAGCAGTTCAGCAGGTGGGATCCCAATGAGTGAATGGAGTCTCATGCGGTAGCTAAGCAGGACTCGGGATAGGCGAGTTTGCACTGAACCTTCAGTTAAGCTTTTCAAGCCTTGCTTGATGGTTTGCACTGCTCTCTCTGCCTGACCATTGGACGCTGGTTTAAACGGGGCAGATGTGATATGTTTGATCCCATTAGGGGTCATGAATTCTTTGAACTCAGCACTGATAAAACATGGCCCGTTGTCGCTCACCAGTACATCAGGTAGGCCGTGTGTGGCAAACAAAACCCGCAGGCTTTCGGTAGTGGCAGCGGACGTGCTAGCCGACATTATCTCACATTCAATCCACTTGGAGTACACGTCTACAACCACAAGGACGGGCCTGCATAGTCGACGTGTATCCTACACCACAGTTTGGAGGGCCAAGACCATAAACTTAGTGGCGCCTCCCTGGGTACATTGCTTAACTGCGAGCATGTATTACATCTGTGAACGCAGGACTCTAAGTCCGCATCGATACCGGGCCACCACACGTGGGATCTGGCTATCGCTTTCATCATTATGATGCCTGGGTGGGTACTGTGGAGGCCATTGATGAAGGTGTCTCTGCCCTTCTTGGGGACCACTACTCGATTGCCCCACAGAAGGCAGTCTGCCTGAGTAGACATTTCATCTTTACGCCGCTGGAACGGCTTTATCTCTTCCTGCATTTCCACTGGGACACTGGACCAGCTCCTGTGAAGCACACAGCTTTTGACTAGAGATAATAAGGGGTCCTGGCTTGTCCAGATTTTGGTCTGCCGGGCAGTGATGGGTGATTGCTCACTCTGAAATGCTTCCATAACCATGGCTAGATCTGTGGGCTGCGCCATTTCTACCTCCGTGGTGGGCAATGGCAGCCTACTGAGAGCATCGATGCAGTTTTCTGTGTGTGGCCTGTGGGGGATGGCGTAATTATGTGCAGACAACGTGAGTGCCCATCTCTGGATGCAGGCCGATGCATTGATATTTATCCCTTTACTCTCGGAGAACAAGGATATAAGTGGCTTATGGTCAGTTTCCAATTCAAATTTTAGCCTAAACAGGCATTGATGCATTTTCTTTACCCCATAAACACACGCTAACGCTTCTTTCTCAATCATGCTGTAGGCTCTCTCAGCCTTAGACAGACTCCTAGATACATAAGCAACCGGTTGCATTTTCCCGAAATTATTAGCTTGTTGCAATACACACCCGACGTTATATGACGACGCATCACATGCTAGTACCAAACGCTTACATGAATCATACAACACAAGCAATTTGTTTGAGCATAACAATTTTCTCGCTTTTACAAAGGCATTTTCATTGCTTTTGCCTCAAACCCATTCATCCCCTTTCGTAGTAAGACATGTATTGGTTCTAGCAGGGTGCTGAGACCCGCTAAGAAGTTACCAAAGTAGTTCAGGAGTTCCAGAAACGACCGCAGCTCCATCACGTTCTGTGGCCTTGGCGCGTTCTCGATTGCCTCCGTCTTCGCGTTGGTGGGCCTGATGCCGTCCGCCGCAATCCTCCTTCCCAGGAACTCCACTTCAGGCACCAGGAAAATGCACTTTGAGCGCTTTAACCCGAGCCCCACGCGGTTGAGTTGACTAGGAACCTCCTCCAGGTTCAGCAGATGCTCGACTGTGTTCCGACCTGTGACCAAGATGTCGTCCTGGAAGACCACGGTGTGCGGGACCTACTTCAGTAAGCTTTCCCTGTTTCTCTGGAATATTGCCGCCACCGATTGGATTCCAAACCGGCATCTGTCATAAACAAAAAGACCTATGTGCATGTTGATGCAGGTGAGGGCCTTCGATGATTCCTCTAGTTCCTGCGTCATGTAGGCTGAAGTCAGATCCAACTTCGTGCACGTCATTCCTCCCGCCAGCGTGGCAAAGAAGTTGTTGGCCTTTGGTAGTGGGTATTGGTCCTGCAGGAAGAAACGATTGATAATTACTTTGTAATCGCCACAGATTCTGACGGTGCCGTCTCCCTTGAGGACTGGGACGATAGGACTGGCCCACCCGTTGAACTCGATCGAGGAAATTATGTCCTCTCTTTGCAGCCAGTCTAGCTCAATCTCTACCCTTTCTCTCATCATGTACAGTAATGTTCTCGCCTTTGATGGATAGGTCACGCCCCCGGAATTAGGTGGATCTGCACTTTTGCTCCTTGGAATTTCCTGATGCCTGGTTCGAACAGCGAAGGAAATTTGTTTAAGACCTGGGCACACGAAGTGTCGTCAGTGGGCGATAGCACTCGGACATTGTCCCAGTTCCAGCGTATCTTTCCCAACCAGCTCCTGCCGAGCAGTGTAGGACCATAGCCCGGTACCACCCAGAGTGGTAGCTTGTGCACCGCTCCATCGTAGGAGACCTTTACGGTAGCACTGCCAATTACAGGTATCAGTTCTTTCATTGAAGTTCTTAGTTTCATGCAAACTGGAGTTAAGACTGGCCTTGAGGCTTTGTTGCACCACAACCTTTCGAAAGTCTTTTTGCCCACGATGGACTGGCTCGCGCCCATGTCCCGCTCCATTGACACTGGGAGTCCATTTAGTTCAACATTCAGCATTATCGGGGGACAATTCGTGGTGAATGTGTGCACCCCATGTACCTCTGCCTCCTCGATCTGAGGCTCTGGTTTGTCGTGATCCTCCGTGGATCTGTCCTCCTCTACAACATGGTGGTTTGCAGGTTTAACAGGCTTTGCAGCTCGCCTGCACACTCGTTGGTGGTGTCCCATTGCTCCACAGCCCTTGCAAACGTACTCTTTGAATCGGCATGAACGGAAACGATGATCACCCCCGCAGCGCCAGCAAAGTGTTAATGGCCTTGCTTTCATCACCCTTGATGGTGGACTCTGAGACATCTGCGGATGTGTAGCTGCAGTTATATGTGACCTGCCCTGTACATTACGATTTGAAAACATCACTTTGTTCACAGTACTTGTAGCAGCACTGAGAGATTGGCTTTGTATTGTCACTGATGGCAATGAATGCCTGGGCTATCGCTATGGTCTTACTCAAGGTTGGGGTCTCTACAGTCAAAAGTTTGCGAAGTATGGTTTCATGGTCAATGCCAAGTATGAAAAAGTCTCTGAGCATGTGCCCCAAAATGTCCTTCAAATTCGCAATGTCCTGCAAGGCGTTTTTGCTCGGCGACATAACTCGCCACTTCCTGGCCTTCAGACCTTTTGTAGGTGTCGAACTGGTACCTTGCCATCAGAACGCTTTCCTTCGGGTTCAAATGCTCTCGCACCAGTGTGCACAAATCGTCATACGATTTCTCCATGGGTTTCACTAGAGTGAGCAGATTCTTCATGAGGCCATAGTGTCATGTATTCAACTATCATTGTAACCTATGTATAAGCTGACCTAAGTTGTACACCTTGAGAACATTGACCACAAGGGGGTGAACTTGTGGGAGACACTCCTAACCTGGACTCTCAGGTATAAAAGGGGAAGCTCCACCCACCTTCATCATTTGAGGTTTTGGTAATAAAGGTAACTGGTCACAGAGTGACCTTCTCTCAAGTATGGGCCTCGTCTGCATTTATACTGTATAATAAGGACATAGCATTGGTGACGAAAAACTGGGATTTAAACCACGTGAGCATGGCCACTAGCAGCACAGAAGAGAGGTACTGTGTTGGTGATGATTGGGACGACTTTATTGAGAGGCTACACCAAAGTTTTGTCACTAAGGAATGGTTGGGACAGGATTCGGCCGACAAACGCAGGGCTCATCTCCTGACGGTTTGCGGATCCAGAACGTACTCCCTGATGAAGGACAAGCTGGCGGACAAGACATTCTAAGAGCTCAGTAAGTTGATCGGGGAACACCTTAAACTGGCGAGCACATGGCGAGTCACCAGTTTTACAGGCACTGGCGGCAAGAAGGGCAAAGCGTTCCTGACTTCGAGGCAGATCTCCGCCGACTGGCGAGCCTATGTAAGTTCACAGATGCATGCAGAGCGGAGATGCTGCGAGACTTTTTTATTGAGGGCATCGGGCACGCTGGGGTTTTCAGGAAACTGATTGAGACCAAAGACTTGACCTTGGAAGCGGCGGCTCTGATAGCCCAGACATTTATCTCAGGGGAGGAAGAGACCAGAATGATGTATGACAAAAATCTTGGCTCAAATGCGGCAAACAACATTATTAACGCAGCACACAGTTCTCTAGGCAGACAAGGGCAATCGGACATGCCCCAGCATGTAGTCGAACCCAAAGGGGGACTTCAACAGAGACAATGGCTAGCTGAAAGGCGATTCATGCCATCGCAATGGACAATGTGGCCAGTAATGGGGCCATCAACACCTGTTAATGGTGCGCTTAAGGACAGTTACAGAGACAGTCAGACGATTGACTGGTAATGGACCTTTTGTTTCCAACAACGGGGCCTCCAGCTCATGCTGAAGGTGTGGAGGCAAACACCCAGCCAGAGCTTTCAGGTATCAGCAATATACCTGCAGAAACTGCAACATCAGCAGTCACTTGGCATGTGTGTGCAGGAAGCCTGCAGCCAGGTTGATGTGCGAGGAGGACGGGCCCGATGTAAGCCCTACGAGGCCAAAGGAATACTGGGGGAAATCGCTGGAAGCTGATGTTCAGCAAGTTCATGTGGAGCACATATACAGTTCATATACCAGGACGTCACCGATAATGATGAAAGTGCTCCTCAATGGCATCCCAGTATTAATGGAGCTAGACATGGGGGCCAACCAGTCCCTGATGAGTATCAAATAGTTCGAAAGGTTGTGGGTGTCCAATGCCAGGAGGCCAAAATTATTGCTGATTGACGCACAGCTACGGACATATACAAAGGAGATCATTCCGGTGCTAGGCAGTGCCACGGTAGTCGTGACCCACAAAGATTCGGAGAATAGGTTGCCACTCTGGATTGTCCCGGGGGACAGTCCCGCACTACTGGGGAAGAGTTGGCTTGCTGTCATGAACTGGAAATGAGGCGATGTCAATGCAATTTCTTCTGTGGAGCGAGTATCATGCTCACAGGTCCTGAACAAATTTGGCTCATTATTTCAACCCGGCATCAGCATTTTCATGGGGGCCAAGGTAGTGATTCACATAAACCCGAATGCCAGGCCAGTACACCACAAGGCCAGAGCAGTGCCGTACGTGATGTGGGAAAAGATAGAATGCGAATTGGACCGCCTGCTGAGGGAAGGCATTATCTCGCCAATCGAATTCAGTGACTGGGGTTGGGTGTGTGTTGCAGCATGTGAATGCCAATGGTCAGTTACAGCCGGAAGCTTATGCCTCCAGAAGTCTGTCCCAGGCAGAAAGGGGCTACAGGATGGTAGAAATGGAAACACTAGCATGTGTATATGCAGTAAAAAAAATGCGCCAGTACCTGTTTGGCAGGAAATTTGAGCTGGAGACAGATCACAAACCCCTAACGTCCCTTTTGGCCAACAACAAGGCAATAAATGCAAATGCATCGGCCCGCATACAGAGGTGGGCACTTACGTTAGTCGCCTATGATTACACAATTCGGCACAGATCGGGCACTGAAAACTGTGCCGATGCACTCAGCAGGCTCCCACTAGCCACCACTGAGGGGGCAACTGAGCATGATGCTGAGATGGTCATGGCTGTTGAAGCTTTCGAAAGCGAAGGCTCTCCTGTGACAGCCTGTCAGATTAAATAAAGACCCACTACTATCTTTAGTTAAGAAATGTGTCCTGAATGGGTACTGGGCAGCCACGTACGGGGCATGCCCTGAGGAATTTAAACCGTTTCTTAGGCGCAAGAATGAACTCTCGATTCAGGCCGATTGTCTACTGTGGGGAAACCGAGTAGTCATGCCCCAGAGGGACAGGGAGGTGTTTATCACAGAACTTCACAATGAGCTCCCGGGCATTGTCATGATGAAGGCAATAGCCAGGTCACACGTTTGGTGACCAGGGATAGATGCAGACCTGGAACTTTGTGTTCGCAGGTGCAACACGTGTGCTCAGCTGGGCAATGCACCCAGGGAAGCCCCCCCTTAACGCCTGGTCCTGGCCCGCCAAGCATGGTCACGCATCCATGTGGACTACGCAGGTCCTTTCATGGGGAAAATTTTTTGGTTGTAGTAGACGCCTACTCCAAATGGATTGAGTGTGCGATTTTAAATTCAAGCACATCCTCTGCCACGGTAGAAAGTCTACGGGCAATGTTCGCCGCCCATGGTCTACCGGATGTCTTGGTCAGCGACAATGGCCCGTGCTTCACAAGCACTGAATTCCAGGACTTCATGGCAGTCAATGGAATCAACCCTGTCAGAACGGCACCGTTCAAGCCGGCCTCAAATGGCCAGGCGGAACGAGCAGTGCAGATAATCAAACAGGGGATGCTCAGAATCCAAGGGGGTTCCCTACAAAGCCGCTTATCACGCCTCCTGTTGGCCAATAGATCCCGACCACACTCGCTCACTGGGGTTCCACCCGCAAGCTGCTAATGAAAAGGACTCTCAAAACCAGGTTATCCCTTATACACCCCACTATGAAAGAAATTGTTGAGAGCAGGCGTCAGTCACAATGTGACTACCATGACAGGAATACGAGGGCCGATGTATTGATGTCAATGACCCTGTTTTTGTCCTTAATTATGCTGCAGGGCCCAAATGGCTTGCAGGCACTGTGATTGCCAAAGAGGGGAATAGGGTTTTGGTAGTTAAACTTACCAATGGACAAATCTGCCGCAAACACGTGGATCAAACTAAAAGGAGGTTCAGCAACCCCATAGAAGAAGCAGAGGAAGAACACGATGTAGAGTTTACTCCATCACAGGTGACCGAACACCGGAACCAAGTGGAGGAGAGCCCAGTCACTGTGGGCAGTCCGGACAGGCCTGAGACACCGCAAACAGCAGACACTCAGGCCAGCACCCAACAATCGAAGCCCCAACTCAGGCGCTCTACAAGGGAGAGTAAACCACCAGAGAGATTTAACCTGTGATCCCAATAAGACTTTGGGGGGGGGGAGGTGATGTCATATATTCAATTATCATTGTAACCCATGTATAAGCTGACCTAAGTTGTACACCTTGAGAACATTGACCATAAAGGAGTGAACTTGTGGGAGACACTCCTTACCTGGACTCTCAGGTATAAAAGGGGAAGCTCCACTCACCTTCATCACTTGAGGTCTTGGTAATAAAGGTAACTGGTCACAGAGTGACCTTCTCTCAAGTATGGGCCTCATGTGCATTTATACTGTATAGTAAGGACATATCACATACATTGGTGCCCCATAGACGGTGAGGAGGATCGCCCTTCATTTGGCAGCGCTCTCTTCCCCATCTAGCTCGTTGGCCACGAAGTATTGGTCAAGTTGCTCCACAAAAGTTTCCCAATCATCTTCCTCCGAGAATTTCTCCAGGATGCCCACTGTTCACTGCATCTTTGGATTCGTTATCTGTATCTCATTGCCAATTGTTGTGTATGGAGAAAGAGTCAGACTGAACACCATGAGCTCAAAGTAAAGTGTGATCTTAGTCTTTTATTGCAGGTCTCCAGAGTGCCTCTCCAACCTGTGAAGCCTCCTTAAATACCTGTGCTCCCAAGGGATTATGGGATCCCTTGGGACTCCAGGGGATGAGCTCTCTGGTGGCTGTACAGAGTAAATACAAGTTTACATATATAACAGTCCCTGCCCCCCGCCAAGGTCTCTCGGAGCGCATACGGCCCGGCATTTAGTTCGCAAGTTTCCCATCTTTGCGCCTCGAAAGTTGTACAACGCCTCCTTTCGCACCGTGCACGCTGGCACAGGGCCGGATGGTGAAAATTCCTTACTAGGGCGCAACCTATTCCCGGTTGGCAACTTTCCCGCACCCCCTCCGTTTTCGCCCCGAAAACAGAAAAGCCTAAAATCCAGCCTGTTAACTTTGTTTATTTCTCTCTCTATAGACGCTCCTACAAGTGAAAACAGTTCCCCCCTATTTACTCTATCAAAACCTCCATAATCTATTAAATCTCCCCTTAACCGCCTCTGCTCCAAAGAGAACAATCTCAGCTTCTCCACGTGACTGAAGTTCCTCATCCCTGGGATCATTCTGATAAATCTCCTCTGCACCCTCTCCCAGGCCTTGACATCCTTCCTAAAGAGTGGTTCCCAGAATAGTAAACAATATTCCAGCTGAGGCCTAACCAGTGATTTATTAAAGTTTAGCATAACTTCCTTGCTTTTGTACTCTATTTATAAATCCCAGGACCCCTTTTGCTTTTTTAACAGCCTTCTCAACTTGTCCTGCCATCTTCAATGGAAATGAATCAGCAGGTGTAGGGTTCAGACACCCCGACGAGTGGCGACTAGAGCTCAAGCTCTAAATCCTGGGTTGACATTCAGCGAGGTACTTGTATCTGCTGGGTGTAGGTGGCCCCCTCCACTCATCAATGGGTTATGGGATCACTAAAACCCTTCTGCTACATAAGTCTAACTGCCCAATTGGCTGGTGTAATCTGATTATGGAAACTACTAGTGTGAAAGCCAGTAGCGGCAATATGCATTCTAATCAAGATGTGCTCCCAAAAATAAAATGCCATGTGCGCTCAGCCGATTTGCCAGTCATGAATCCAATCCCTCAACACATTAAGATCCGCCTGAAGCAGTAGAGCATCGTCTACAGTTCTAACAATTGCACAGATCTTAGAATCATCTGCAGATTATCAGATTGTGCCCCCAATAGCTACATCTAGATCATTAATAAAAATAGTAAACAACAACGGTCCCACAGGACACTATTGGTGACTGGTCTCCAAACAGATCCAAATCCATCTATAACTATTTTCTGCCTACGGTCTTCCAGCCAGTTTTCAATCCAGCTCAATATATTAGAGGCTTCGATTTTTAGAGAAATCTCTTGTGCAGTACCTTGTCAAAAGCTTTTTGGAAGTCTAAATAGACAATGTCTACTCAGCTTCCCTCAGCCAGCATCTTGGTGACTTCTGCAAAAAATATAATCAAACTTGTAAGATGTTACTTCACTTTTGGAAGCCATGTTGGGTGTCTCTAATATGTCGCTCTCTATCTAAATAATCATAGATTGTGTAGAGGTTCCTGGGCCTTCCTCCTACTGGGTTTGTTCCTGCCTATTATGTGCTTAATATACACGCATGGGTAATCATTCAAAGAACTGTATAAAGAATAAAATATAGCATTCATAGTTTGCACACCTACTTTATAAAAAATGCAGGGCAGTCCTAACTTGGTTACACTGATGAGGTTGCTACACTTTTAACGGACTTGGATCACATCTGTGTGTTGCTTTGAGCATTGACGTGCCTTGTACATTACAATGTTCTCCCAGCTGATTTATGCTAAGGCTAGCAACTCTTCTCTTTTTCCAAACTAGCCGTAGTAACACTTCCAGGAAACTTCAGGGCACATGGGGTACACTGAGGCTCTGTCCTCCACCAAAACATACTAGAATCAAAAAATTTTCAAATGGCAAAAAAAAACCTTTCCCCTTTAAGGCACTGCTGCACAATCTTAAATAGTGAAGCACAGGAGACACCACCCGAGAAGCAAGGAGCATCCAACAGCTATTGCTTGTAACCCCAGCAGCTGATTGGAAATATACTGACGTTGAACCTGGAGATTGTAACAAGGCCAATCCAATCTAACAGGACAAAACCCAGTGTGCCCACCTTAGTCTATGCTCAGACCGGAAAATCAATACACAATCTGGTTTTTGAGTAACCTTAACACCACACATTTCCTGCCCCTGCCCAGCTTTGAACTAGTTTAGTGTCAATTCCAGTTGGAGCTAATACCACAAAGGCAACAAGACAAGGCACTGAGAGATACAACACTGGAAATATTACCTACAGAAACAGGGAAGCATCAATAACTCTCTGACATAATTGTGCCAGCAGCTATAACACAAACCTGCTCAGGGACACAGTGCAAAACATTGATACCCTGCAATATATTCAAAAGAGCAATGAAGAAGTGCTTAGTCACTCGAGCTATCAGCACTATCCCAGGCAACAAAAAGAATTCTAATGGTTGCAGAATGAGACATTTAAAAACTTCCTGCTACTAACTCACAAACAGAAGACACACACAAAGACTGAGTGACATGGCAATACTCAACAGATCCTCACAGAACCGCTGCAAGATAAAAGATCAGTGCATCAGGTTTCAGCAACAGAACAAAAGAGACAGGTACCACAAGGATTCATCCTCTCAGTAAAGGCAGCAGGTGCATAGCCTGTCAATTAGGAGGAATACAAAAGAGATGGATAAATATTTGGTTAGGAACAGTACCCCAATATATTATAGAACTCATTAGGAGACAATGGGGCTCAAAATTCAATTAGGCACAAAAATGGGCACGGGAATAGCGATGTGCAACCAGCCTGCGCCCGTTCAAAGTAATGCAGGTAGCACACGGCCTTCGTACTGCCTGCTAATTGCCCAGAGCTGAGCACACTGCTGAGTAACTGAGCGCTGAGCAGGGGCCAAAGTTTGTGCGAGGCTCGCTCTATTTAAAACTAACCTCCAGCTTTTAAAGGCAGTCTGCACTTAAAAGTGAGGTGCATTCTGCATTCAGCAGCTTCTGGAACTGCTTGTGAGGGCAACTCTGTGGGTAATGGCTCAACAGGGCAGAGAAAAGGCACCAAGGTTCCCGGATGCAGCACCAGAGGCCATAGTGCAGGGGGTAGAAAGGGGGAGACAGCTCCTCTACCTGTAGAGGGCCATGAGGCCCTCGAGGCACACAGTGAGAAGGCAGTGGGAGCAGATAGCAGCCACTGGCAGCAGTCTTGGCCCGAGGTCCTGGATCCAGTGGCGAAACAAGTTCAATGACCTCACATGAGTGGTCAAGGTAAGTGAATGCATCTTCAAAAGTCGTCTCCCACCAACTGCACCACTAGCCTCGCACACTGCTCAATGCACCACACAACCATCACTCACCTAACAACAACAACTTGTAGCGCCATTAACATAGTAAAACGTCCCAAGGCACTTCACAGGAATATTAAGAGACAAAAAATGTGACAACGAGCTACTAAGCAGAAATTAGGGCAGGTGACCAAAACCTTGGTTAAAGAGGTAGGTTTTAAGGAGCATCTTAAAGGAGGAAAGAGAGGTAGAGAGATGGAGAGGTTTAGGGAGGGAATTCCAGAGCTTAGGGCCTAGGCAAAAGAAGGCACGGCCATCAATGGTTGAGCGATTATAATCAGGGATGCTCAAAAGGGCAGAATTAGAGGAGCGCAGCTATCTCGGAGTGGGGGTGGGGGTGTTGTGGGGCTGAAGGAGATCACAGAGATAGGAAGGGGCGAGGCCATGGAGGGATTTTAAAACAAGGATGAGAATTTTGAAATCGAGGCGTTGCTTAACCGGGAGCCAATGTAGGTCAGCGAGCATAGGGGTGATGGGTGAGCGGGACTTGGTGCAAGTTAGGACATGGCCAACCGAGTTTAGATCACCTCAAGTTTACGTACAGTAAAACGTGGGAGGCCAGCCAGGAGTGCGCTGGAATAGTCAAGTCTAGAGGTAACAAAGGCATGGGTGAGGGTTTCAGCAGTGGATGAGCTGAGGCAAAGGCAGAGACGGTCGATGTTAGGGAGGTGGAAATAGGTGGTCTTAGGTATGCTGCGGATATGTGGTTGAAAGCTAATTTCAGGGTCAAATATGACACCAAGGTTGCGAACAGTATGGTTCAGCCTCAGACAAAAGTTGGGGAGAAGGATGGTGTCAGTGGATAGGGAACAGAGTTTGTGGTGGGGACCGAAAACAATGGCTTTGGTCTCCCCAATATTTAATTGGAGAAAATTTCCATTCATCCAGAACTCAATATCAAACAAGCAGTCTGACAATTTGGAGACCGTGGAGGGGTCAAAAGTAGTGGTAGTGAGGTAGAGCTGCGTGTCATCAGCGTACATGTGGAAACTGACGCTGTGTTTCCGGATGATGTCACCAAGGGGCAACATGCAGATGATAAAGAGGAGGGGTCCAAGGATAGATCCTTGGGGGACACCAGAGGTAATGATGCGGGGCAGGAAGGGAAGCCATTGCAGGTGATTCTCTGCCTATGATTAGATAGAAAAAAATAGAATTAGGCGAGTGCAGTCCCACCCAGCTGGACGATGGTGGAGAGGCGTTGGAGAAGGATGGAGTGGTCAACCATGTCAAAGGCTGAGGACAAGTCAAGAAGGACGAGGAGGGATAGTTTGCCTTTGTCACAGTCATAAAGGATGTAATTTGTGACTTTGATGAGAGAAGCGGAATCCAGATTGAAGGGATTCAAACATGGAATTGCGAGAAAGATGGGCACAATTTGGGAGACGACAACACGTTCAAGGACTTTGGAGAGGAAAGGGAGGTTGGAGATGGGGTGGTAGTTTGCAGGGATGGGTGGGTCAAAGGTTGTTTTTTTGAGGAGAGGAGAGGAGTGATTATGGCAGATTTGAGGAAGAGGGGGACAGTACCTGAGGAGAGATCGGAGAGAAACTGGAGAAAGGTGCGAGGTCAGGGCTAGGACAGGGGGAATCCTAAGAGGAAGTTTTGCCCAGTAGGCTAGGGAAAGGAAGGGAGGAGGCAGAGGAACGAATCATAAAGATAAAGAAGTCCATGAGCTCATCACACATATTGTCGGGGGTGAGGGTGGAGACTGGGGAGAGGGGTTAAGAAGACAGTTAACAATGGAGAATCGAAGCTGGGGTTTATCTTTTCATTCCAGAATGATTCTGGAATAGTGAGCAATTTTGGCAGACGAGAGCAGGACCCGGTAATGTGGTTCAGCCAGATCTGGCAGGGAATGGCTCAACCAGTTGTCCACCACATCCATTCAAGTCTGCGTCTCTTGGACTTAAGGGAGCGAAGATGAAGGCCATACCAGGAGGAACGACCAGGGTGAGAGAGAGTAATTGTTTAATAGGGACTAGGGACTAACAATCTCTATCAATCACGACTCATACTTTACATTCATAGCTTCACCACACACTTACCACTGCTGCAAGCCTCACACTCACATTTCACACACACTGCCAGCTATTCAACCATGACAAGCACATCACCCAAGCAAGGCAAAGTGGCTCATAACCGCAGGCAGGGGATGGGAAAGCCTGCGTATCCTGACCCAGCTGGAGGAGACCATACTCGACATTGTTGGAGGGGACGTCCCCTTTAACCGAAGGGGAGGGGCGTTGAAACACATCAGCAGAGGACTGATTTACTTGAGCTTTGTGGGTTAAAAGCAGACGATTGTCCACAGGCCATAGCTTGGAAGCTCCATATTGGCATATACTGATGGTTGATTACATAGGATTTCATAGGATATACAGCACAGAAACAGCCATTCAGTCCAACCAGTACATGCAGGTGTTTATGCTCCACTCGAGCCTCCACATCTAACCCTATCAGCATAACCTTCTACTCCCTTCTCCCTCATATGCTTATCTAGCTTCCCTTGCAATGCATCTATACTATTCGCTTCAACCACTCCCTGCGATAGTGAGTTCTACATTCTCACCACACTCTGGGTCAAGAAGTTCCTTCTGAATTCCCTATTTAATTTCTTGGTGCCTATCTTATATTGATGGCCTTTAGTTTTGCTCTTCCCCACAAATGGAAACATTCTCTCTGTATCTGCTCTATCAAAACCTTTCATAATCTTAAAGACCTCTATTAGGTCATCCCTCTTCCAGCCTGTTCATCCTTTCCTGATAGGTATTCACTCGCATTTCTGGTATCATCCTTGTAAATCTTTTTTGCACCCTCTCCAGTGCCTGTGCATCCTTTTTATAATATGGTGAGCAGAATTGTACACAGTATTCCAAGTGTGCTCTAACCAAGGTTCGATACAAGTTGAGCATAACTTCTCTACTTTACAATTCTATCCCTCTAGAAATAAACTCTAGGGCTTGGTTTGCTTTTTTATGGCCCTGTTAACCTGTGTCGCTACTTTCAGTGATTTGTGTATTTGTACTCTGAGATCCCTTTGCTTTTCTACCCAACAAATTCATATTTTTCCAAGCAATATGTGAACTCCCTATTTTTCTTATCAAAATGCACTACCTCACATTTGTTGTATTTAATTTGCCAATTATATGCCCATTCTGCAAGCTTATTCATGTCTTCTTGTAATTTGTTGCCATTCTCCTCAGTATTGACTATCCCCCCAATTTGGTGTCATCTGTAAATTTAGAAATTGTGTTTTTGATACCAAAGTCTAAATTGTTAATATAAATTGTGAACAACAGTGGTCCCAACACTGATTCCTGTAGAACACCACTTCCCACTTTCTGCCAGTCTGAATAGCTACCCGTTATCTCAGACTCCATTTTCTGTCTTGAAGCCAGATAGCTATCCATTCTGCTATTTGTCCCGTCTCCGCATGCTCTGACCTTATTCATTAGTGTATTATGTGGTACCTTATCGAAGGTCTTTTGATAATCTAGATAACTTGCATCTACTACATTACCCCTGCCTATTCTCTCTGTTCCCGCTTCAAAAAATTCATGCGGTTGGTCAAGCAAGACTTTCACTTTTTGAAATCTATGCTGACTATTCATTATTATATTTTTGTTTCTAGATTTCTATTTTCTCCTTCAGTAGCGATTCCATTATTTTTCCTGCCACTGATGTTAAGTTGACTGGGCTATACTCCCCTGGTCATGTTCTATCTCCCTTCTTAAATATAGGTATTATATTAGCTATCCGCCAATCCTCTGGCACTACACCTTGTTCTAATGAATTATTAAATGTGTTGTGATGCCTCCGCTATTTCTTCCCTAGATTCTTTTAAAATGTGCGGATATAATCTGTCTGGACCAGGAGTTTTATCCTCTTTGAGTTTGATTTGTTTATTTAATATTTCTACTCTTTTTATGTTAAATGCAGTTATCTCAAATATTTGAAAAACTCCAATGTTTGGAAAACTCATCAGTCTTACTGCAGCTAACTCTGGATGGATTAGAATGCAATGCACACACATTTTGACTGCACTATTTTCAATATTTAAAAAATCAACTGCCATTCCACTGACTTACTCTACCAATGTGAATTAAATCAAGGGGCGAGTGTAATTCCAGTTGAATGTGTGGCATATAATTATTCAGAATTTGCATAATGTCTAAAGTTAAATAGGAACAGGAAGAGGCTAAAGAGGCTATTCAGGGCCTCAAGCCTGCTCTGTCATTCCATTAGATCATGGCTGATCTGTGCCTTAACTCAATTTACCCACCTTGGCTCCATACCCCTTAATAACCTTACCTAAAAACAACTATCGAGCTCAGTCTTGAAAGCTCCAATTGGCCCCCAGCATCCACAGCCTTTTGGTGGAGAGAGTTCCAGATGTCCACTACTCTTTGTGTGGAAACGTGCTTCCTGACTTCCCTCCTAAATGACCTAGCTCTAATTCTAAGATGATGTCCCCAAATTCTTGATTCCCCCATCAGATGAAAGCCTCCCTGTATCTACCTTATTGAATCCTTATAACATTTTAAACATCTTGATCAGATCAACCCTCAATCTTCTATACTCAAGGGAATACAAGCTATGTTTGTGCAACCTGTCTGCATAATTTAACCCCCTGGTATCATTCTGGTAACTGCGCTGCACCCACTCTAAAGCCAATATAATGTTCCTGAAGTGTGTTGGCCAGAACTGGTTCTACCTCCGTCCAATAATTGACCTAATCAATGTTTTTACTCCAAGTGGTGTGAAATCCATGTTGGAGTTTGTGAACAAGTGTAAATACTAACCAACTACTAGACTACCATTTCTGTGTGGCTTTAAATCAGCAAAAAAGCTAAACGCTAGGCAAAATATCACCCTCTGTATATTTCATTTGGATTTTGTTTTAATTGCCAGAAACATTTATAAAATTGTTTCTTGCATTTTTGCAGTTTTATTGCTGGAATTTCCCAATCTAGGTGTTACAGAAAGTGGCACAGAAATGAACAAATCATAGCACTAACTGCTGTGCTGATACCCTTAGGATTTATCATATGTCTGCTGCAGATGTTTCATTCTCTGTGAGATAGAAAGCACCTTCAATTACCTCATGAAACTGCGCAATGTTAGTGCCTGTAATTGAAAATGAATTTATGAGACAGCATCTCATAAAATGAATGTTCTTTCAGACTGGATTAAAGGTGAGCAGCGAGTCTCACAGGAAACACACAGAGGATTGAGATGGCACCTGAGGGATTGTGAAATGGCACTAATGATTAGTGAAGTAATGGCATGACTAATGGTGGCATGACACTGTATGAATTCACATTCTGCCTGGATAATAGATTGATAATAGGCAAAATCTAGGCTGATACTCCTGAGGGAGTGTTGCATTGTTGGAGGTACCATGTTTCGGATGAGACATTAAACCGAGGCCCCGTCTGCTGTCTCATGTGGACGTAAAAGATCCCATGGCACTATTTTGAAGAAAAGCAGGGAGTTCGACCGGTGTCCTGGCCAATATTTATCCCTCAACCAATATCATAGAAGGTTATTGCACAAGATAAAAGTTCACGGGGTTGGGGGTAATATATTAGCATGGATAGAGGATTGGCTAACTAACAGAAAACAGAGCGTCAGGATAAATGGTTCATTCTCGGGTTGAAAATCAGTAACTAGTGGGGTGCCGCAGGGATCAGTGCTGGCACCCCAACTATTTACAATCTATATTAACGACCTGGAAGAAGGGACTGAGTGTAACGTAGCCAAGTTTGCTGATGATACAAAGATGGGAGGAAAAACAATGTGTGAGGAGGAAACAAAAAATCTGCAAAAGGACATAGACAGGCTAAGTGAGTGGGCAAAAATTTGGCAGATGGAGTATAATGTTGGAAAATGTGAGGTCATGCACTTTGGCAGAAAAAAGCAAAGAGCAAGTTATTATTTAAATGGAGAAAGATTGCAAAGTGCTGTAGTGCAGCGGGACTTGGGGGTACTTGTGCATGAAACACAAAAGGTTAGGATGCAGGTACAGCAAGTGATCAGGAAGGCCAATGGAATCTTGGCCTTTATTGCAAAGGGGATGGAGTATAAAAGCAGAGAAGTCTTGCTACAGTTATACAGGGTATTGGTGAGGCCACACCTGGAATACTGCGTGCAGTTTTGGTTTCCATATTTACGAAAGAATATACTTGCTTTGGAGGCAGTTCAGAGAAGGTTCACTAGGTTGATTCCGGAGATGAGGGGGTTGACTTATGAGGAAAGGTTGAGTAGATTGGGTCTCTACTCATTGGAATTCAGAAGAATGAGAGGAGATCTTATCGAAACATATACGATTATGAGGGGGCTTGACAAAGTGGATGCAGAGAGGATGATAGGGGAGACTAGAACTAGAGGGCATGATCTTAGAATAAGGGGCTGCCAATTTAAAACTGAGATGAGGAAAAATTTCTTCTCTCAGAGGGTTGTAAATCTGTGGAAATTGCTGCCTCAGAGAGCTGTGGAAGCTGGGACATTGAATAACTTTAAGACAGAAATAGACAGTTTCTTAAACGATAAGGGAGTAAGGGGTTATGGGGAGCGGGCAGGGAAGTGGACCTGAGTCCATGATCGGATCAGCCATGATCGTATTAAATGGCGGAGAAGGCTCGAGGGGCCGTATAGCCTATTCCTGCTCCTATTTCTTATGTTCTTATTAAATGACATTATCTGTCAATTGGGGCATTTTAGCCTCGGTTGCAGCCCACCTAGAAGAAGATACTCCGACAATAAAAACTGTGAGGGAGATAATGGGAAATCACCTCAGGTACTCTTCCTTAGTAAGTGGCTCAAGAATCTCATGTGTGAGACTTGAGTTAGGATCCGCCCTGGGGCAGTACACAACAACCGGACCTCGTTGTGTCTTACTGTTTATATGTATCATTCACCGAGAAATGAATTTTTTGGTTATATACACTCGCTCGACAGCATGGTATTTTCCACGAGTCAAAAGAGTTATGAGAATGTGGTGGGTAGGCAGGCAATGTGACCTACAGTAGTCGATACCATAATTTGGGGTTAATTGTTAATCCTAAACTTACTGGGGTAGAGTTTCTGCTTTGGCTGCAATCGGCCAACATTCCACCCCGCAGTCAGCCCAGCAGCCTCCTAACATCCAGCCATCACCAGCTGCTGGCTAAACCACACCCAGCCACCATCTTTCCACCAGCAATGGAGAATTATTGGGCTAGTGGAAGTTACAGAGATTGGGAGGGCAAGTTCATGAAGTAATTTTAACACTAGGACTAAAAATTGGATATGGCCACAAACCGGTCAGTGTCATGGCCCAATGATATTAAGCTGCGCCAGGTCAAAATGGTCTCGGTAGCACGCAAAGTTCATTCTCAGTCCACATTAACATGATTATAGTCTTGATCTCAGTGCTAAAACCGCTGCTCATTGGCTCAACAGGTGGGCCAATATCAGGTCCACTCTAATTCCCAGTCATGTTTGGTACAGGCTTTGTTCAGTACCTAAAGGGGAGATGCATTGATGCTATAGCACCTCATTGTCAATCCAGTTCCAACTCCACCTGGAAGCAGACAGTAGAGGAAGCAGATGGCTGAGCCCCAGCGCCGAGAGAGAGCCCTCAGATTCTCCGACTCGGCTCTTGAGGCACCGATGGTGGCCATGGAGAGGAGATGGGATGTCCTCTTCCTGCAGACTGGCAGGAAGCCCTTGCCCCAGACATCCCAAAGGCTCTGGCGGGAGTTAGCCTGTGGTCTAAAGGTAGGCGATCCGGTGCCGCAAGAGGTTTAGTAACCTCACCCGACACGCCAACCCACAGGTGCAAAATCTCATTGGATCAAAAATCTCACCAAACACTGCAGCACCCCACAAAGCAAGACTCACAGGGACTGAAATTGCCCCCTGCCCGAAATGGGGCACATGCACCCCATTTCAATGGTTTTTACTGCCGCGGTGGTTGAGGTCGCCTCTTGAGCGAAATTACACTCTTTGTTGTCTTTTTTTATTCGGATCCGGAAGTCATTCTTAATGGGGACGGTGACGACATGAGATGGGTGGATACACGACGGTGACACCACTAGAGAAGCGGAAGTTGGGAGCGGTGCGGAGAGGCCATCGCGATAATGTCATCAAGGTGCCACGTCACCACGGCTCTCCCCTTCACTTAAAGGGGAGAGCCTCCGTGATCTTTAAACTTCGGTCCATTGGGCCACTAGGGGTTTTGGCTAGGCTGTCTGTTAGTGGCCCGGCCAAACCTGGGGACGTAATTGTTGGGCCGACAAGGCAGTCTGCCGACAAAAAAAAACATGACGGCAGTGGCAGTGCGCCCTCCCCTTTAAGGGAAGCCGCACCACCAGTGCAGAAGGCCACAACCTCACTGGACCACCAAGAATAAACAGGTTTTGAGGCCGCCAGGTGGGCCAAAGATTTTCATGGCAGAATTTTGCCGTTGGGGGTGTAGATCAGTGGTGCGCACTGTCATGACGCACTTAACACGGATCGACAGCACCGGAGCGGTAGGAGGGGGGCGCGGAGTGGGTCACCGCTGGGATAACATGGGAGTGGAATTTTAATAATGGCGGTCATTACACGAAAAGTCGTCGGTCATTGCACTCTGCAGTGTGGCCGCCACTTTGCAGTGTTAAGAGGCCTTAAGAAAAGGGGCAATTTCGGACCCACAAAGTCAACAGAAATTGTTTTTGTTTAGTGATTCTCCCTCTGCGACTTCAATGGGTAAGATCACGTTCCCTGGTCTGTGCTGATCCCCTGATGGTTTACTGGGTAAACCTGGCGTGCAAGCAGGCTGACAGTGGTGATGTCAGCACCTCTTAAAGGGACATATCCATCTTACAGGTAAGTTTGGATTTAAGCTTTTGGACTAGGTTTTTTAAATTTAATTTAAGTAGTGGCTTGCTGCAATAGATGTAAAAACTTTTTGAAGTGGCTTGTAACGAGGAGGAGCTCAACAAGCTGGCAAAAGTTCTCGAGGTCCCGGGAGGCAGTGGAGCTGCTGGTACATATTTTAATTAGTATAAGCCAGTGGTTCTCAAACCTTTTTGATTGAAGGACCCATTTTCAAATGGATTAGTAATCAAGGACCCCGCCCCCGCCCAAATCTAAATTATAATACTATATAATACTCATAATATGAATAAAAACAGAAAATGCTGGAAATCTCAGCAGGTCAGGCAGCATCTGTGGAGGAAGCAGAGTTAACGTTTCGAGTTGATGACCCTTCATCATAATATGAAATAATGCTTTTAATAAAAGTGATATTTACTTACAGGCATCAGATGGGTGTGCCTACTTCTCACACCAATTCTGGCTACTCCGCAGCAACAGGTGGCCACTAGTAGCCACTTAGTGCTGGAGAATTTTTAAAGCTGTCAGCAGGCTGGCCATCATCTACATAATTTTGTCGAGCGCCAACAACGGCAGCGCTGCCGGCCACCCGAAAATGGCGGCCGCCGCAGGACCTGGAAAAGCGGCAGCCTCTATTGTTTTCCCTGAATCTGACGGTAACGGATAGCACTAAACCCCAAATTTTTAGCCCAATGAGATTTTTAATTTGAGGTGTTGGTGGACAGATTGGCAATGTAGATCAGTGAGGACAGGATCATAAAACAGAAAACCATCCTCCTAACTCCAGGTGACATGTCTCGGGCAGATCAAAAATAGTTTCAGTCAGTACACTCGGTACCTGAAAGTTACAATAAAATGTTATGGTATTTAATTCACCAACTGCCTGTGCACAGGTGCAAAACCTCACTTGATCAACAACCTCACCAAACACCACAGCATCCCACAAAGCAAGACTCACAAAATCAACAGAAACTGTCTTTGTTTAGTGACTCTCCCTCTGCGACTTCAATATGTAAGGTCACGATCCTGGGTCTGTGCTGACCCCCTGATGGTTTAAACCTGGCGTGCAAGCAGGCTGACAGTGGTGATGTCAGCACCTCTTAAAGGGACATATCCATCTTACAGGTAAGTTTGAATTTAAGCTTTTGGACTGTTTTTTTTTGATTTAATTGAAGTAGTGGCTTGCTGCACTAGATGTTAAAAGCAACAACAACAACTACTTGTATTTATATGGCATCTTTAATAAGAACATAAGAAACAGGAACAGGAGTAGGCCATACAGCCCCTCGAGCCTGCTCCGCCATTCAATAAGATCATGGCTGATCTGATCATGGACTCAGCTTCACTTCCCCGCCCGCTCCCCATAACCCTTTATCCCCTTATTGTTTAAGAAACTGTCTATTTCTGTCTTAAATTTATTCAATGTCCCAGCTTCCACAGCTCTTTGAGGCAGCGAATTCCACAACCCTCTGAGAGAAGAAATTTCTCCTCATCTCATAGAAACATAGAAACATAGAAACATAGAAAATAGGTGCAGGAGTAGGCCATTCGGCCCTTCTAGCCTGCACCGCCATTCAATGAGTTCATAGCTGAACATGCAACTTCAGGACCCCATTCCTGCTTTCTCGCCATACCCCTTGATCCCCCTAGTAGCAAGGACTTCATCTAACTCCTTTTTGAATATATTTAGTGAATTGGCCTCAACAACTTTCTGTGGTAGAGAATTCCACAGGTTCACCACTCTCTGGGTGAAGTAGTTCCTCCTCATCTCGGTCCTAAATGGCTTACCCCTTATCCTTAGACTGTGTCCCCTGATTCTCAGTTTTAAATGGGTGGCCCCTTATTCTAAGATCATATCACTCTGTGATAAGACATCCTCTCTGCATCCACCTTGTCAAGCCCCCTCATAATCTTATATGTTTCGATAAGATCATCTCTCATTCTTCTGAATTCCAATGAGTAGAGGCCCAACCTGTAAAGTCCTGTCCCCTCAGTACAGATTCACACGAGGCATGTAGTGAAGTCAAGGTCACTCTGGACCTGCACCTTTATTTCACAGCTCTGGAATGCTGCACTTGCCTGAGACCTGTCCTTATATACCTGTCTCTTGCAAGTGCACCCCTGGTGGTAAGGTATGCTGGTGGTTACAGGTCATATCTTATTACAGTCATGTATAGCATGTTAGGATACAGTTATATATAATAATGTAAGATACATGACATCACCCTCCCCCAAGGTCTTATTGTCTTAATAGGTTCAGTCTCTCAGGTGGTCTACGCTCTCGCGTGGAGCGTCTGAGTTGTGGTTCAGTTGTTTGCCTTGGTGTCTGTTTTTCTTTGGGTGTGGTTGCTGGTATCTCGCCTGGGCTGTCTGTTTCGATTGGTGTGATTGTTGTTGACTCGCCTGGGCTGTCTGTTGGGATTGCCCTTTCCTCAGGTTGTTCCCTCTGTCTGTCCACCAGGTGTGGAGCGAGTTCCACATTGTAGTCTGCCTCTGGTTCCGCAGTGTTGTTGGTAAATCTGCTTTTGACTTGGTCTACATGCCTCCGGCAGATTTTTCCATTGTCCATTTGTACTATCAGTAGCCTGTTTCCTTCCTTGTCCATTACTGTCCCTGCAAGCCATTTGGGACCCCTGCCATAGTTTAGTACAAACACTTTGTCCCCTATCTCATTCCATCTCCCCCTCGAATTTCTGTCATGGTACTCAGTCAGCTTACGGCGCTTTGCCGCAACGATTTCGTGCATATCTGGGAGGATTAATGAGAGCCTTGTTTTTAAAGTCCTTTTCATCAATAGTTGCGCGGGGGGGGGGGGGTGGGGGGGGGAGGAATCCCAGTCAGTGAGTGCGGACGAGATCTGTATGTCAGCAGCAGTCACGACAGGCGACCTTGCAGCGTGGGACCTTGGATTTTAAGCATGCCTTGTTTAATGATTTGCACTGCTCTCTCCGCCTGGCCGTTGGAGGCTGGCTTGAATGGTGCCGTCTTGACGTGATTTATGCCGTGGTCAATTATAAAGTCTTGGAATTCTGCGCTGGTGAAGCACGGACCATTGTCACTGACCAATATGTCAGGGATTCCGTGCGTTGCAAACATGGTTGCGAGGCTCTCCACAGTGGTGGAGGTGGTGCTCGAGTTTAAAATGGTGCATTCGATCCACTTTGAAAATGCATCTACAACTACGAGGAACATTTTGCCCATGAATGGCCCCGCAAAGTCTACGTGCACCCGTGACCATGGTTTGGTAGGCCAGGGCCAGGGGCTCAGTGGAGCCTCCCTGGGGGCATTGCTGAGTTGGGCACAAATGGTGCACCTTCGGACGCAGGGCTCTAAGTCCGCGTCAATACCAGGCTACCAGACGTGGGATCTGGCTATGGCCTTCATGAGAACGATCCCCGGGTGCTCGCGGTGGAGCTCCCGGACAAATGCCTCTCTGCCTCGCAGAGGCATGATTACTCGGCTGCCCCACATCTGGCAGTCTGCTTGTAGTGATAGCTCATGCATGCGCCTGTGAAAGGGTTTTAATTCCTCGGGGCAGGCATCGCGAGCCTCTGCCCAGTCACCGGTTAGGACACATCTTTTTACTAAGGATAACGTGGGGTCGCTGGCCGTCCAGGATCTGATTTGGCGAGCCGTCATGGGCGAACCTGTGGACTCAAAGGCATTGATTGCCATGACTATCTCTGTTCATCAGACCCTTCCGTCGTCGCCAGGGGTAGCCTGCTGAGCGCGTTGGCACAGTTGTCTGTGCCTGGTCTGTGCCTTATGGTAATCGTAGGACACCAGCATGACTGCCCACCGTTGAATTCGCGCCAAGGCGTTGGCGTTTATTGCCTTGCTCTCGGATAGGAGAGACGTGAGGGGCTTGTGGTCGGTTTCTAACGCGAACTTGGCCTTGAAAAGGTATTGGTGCATCTTTTTGACACCGTACACGCAAGCGAGCGCCTCCTTCTCTACCATTCCGTACCCGCGCTCCGCCCACGAAAGTGACCTGGAGGCATAAGCTATGGGTTGTAATTTGCCCGCACTATTGACATGTTGCAAAACGCACCCGACCCCATACGCTGACGCATCGCATGTGAGAACTAGCTTTTTACCTGGGTCAAAGAAAGTCAAAACACTGTTGGAACACAGAAGGTTGCGTGCCTTATTGAAGGCGCGTTCCTGGGCGTCCCCCCAAAACCATTTGCACCCCTTCCTGAGTATCATGTGGAGAGGCTCCAGCAGTGTGCTTAAGTTCTGCATAAAGTTCCCAAAGTAATTGAGTAGCCTGAAAAAGGCGCGCAGTTCTGAGACATTCCGGGGCCTGGGTGCCAGGCGAATTGCTTCTGTTTTGGACTCTGTTGGGCGGATTCCATCAGCGGCAATCCTTCTGCCCAAAAATTCAACCTCGGGTGCGAGAAACAGGCACTTGGATTTCTTGACTCGTAGGCCTACCCGATCCAACCGCTTTAGTACTTCCTCCAAATTACGGAGATGGGAGTCAGTGTCCCTGCCCGTGATAAGTATGTCGTCTTGAAATACAACCGTCCCCGGGATGGACTTGAGCAGACTCTCCATGTTGCGCTGGAATATGGCAGCTGCCGACCTGATGCCGAATGGGCATCGATTGTACATGAAAAGGCCTCGATGTGTGTTGATGGTGGTGAGTAGCTTGGATTTCTCGGCCAATTCTTGCGTCATACACGCAGATGTGAGGTCTAATTTTGAGAAAAGTTTACCTCCAGCCAATGTGGCAAATAAGTCCTCCGCTCTGGGCAGCGGGTACTGGTCCTGTAGGGAGACACTGTTTATGGTAGATTTGTAGTCCCCACAGATTCGTACGGATCCATCAGGCTTCATGACTGGGACGATGGGACTTGCCCAGTCGCTAAATTCCACAGGTGATATAATGCCTTCTCGCAGAAGCCTATCTAGTTCGTGTTCAATCTTTTCCCTCATCACATAAGGTACAGCTCTGGCCTTGTGATGGACCAGTCTAGCATCCTGTGTGATGTAGATTTTGACTTTGGCCCTTTGAAAGTGCCCACACCTGGCTGAAAGAGATGTTCAAATCGCTTTATAATTGTTGAGCAGGAGGGGCCTTCCTCCAATGACATGGCATGGACATCATCCCAATTCCAGTTTAGTTTTGCCAGCCAGCTTCTCCACAGCAGTGCTGGGGGGTCTCCATGGACAATCCACAGGGGAAGTCGGTTCACTGTCCCTTTGTATGTGACAGAGAACATGGCGCTGCCGAGGACGGGTATGATTTCTTTGGTATAGGTCCTTAGTTTGGTGTCGACCCTTGTGAGTTTTGGTCTGTCTCTTTTATGCGGCCACAGTTGTTCAAATTGTTGAGCGCCCATGAGAGATTGACTCGCTCCCGTATCCAGCTCCATGTTGACAGATATCCCGTTGAGTAGGACCCTCATCATTATAGGAGGCATCCTGTTGTAGGAGCAGCGACCATTGATCGTGTTGACCCGCTGTACATCGGTGTCCCGGGTACTGTCCCCAACATCTTCTGGTCCGCTTTCCAACCCATCCGATTCGTATACCAGCCGAGCTGCCGTTTTTTTGCACATGCGGGCCAAATGCCCTGTATATTCACAAAATCTGCAAACAGCCTGCTGAAATCGACATCCCCTTGATGAGTGCCCACCCCCACACCTCCAGCACAGACCTGTTCCATTGTTCAAAGTGTTTCCAAAGAATGAGCTGCGTCTGGCTGATCTCTCTTGAGCTTCTCTCAGTTTGTAGTTGATTGCTCGCATTGTGGGTTGATGAGGTGTAAACGGCCGTTCCTGTGGCCCTTGATGGCTTCTGCCTGCTGTCGAGAGCCTGTTCTCCCGGTTTTGTCTGTGTGTGGGGGTAGCAGCTTGTTTAGCGCTGTGAACTTCTTGTTCCGATATTTTGTTAGTTGCATTGTAAATCAATCTCGTTTTTTCTTCCCCGACCAAGAATGTCTGTGAAACCAGTGCTGCTGCCTCTAAGGTCAGGTTCTTGGTCTCTATGAGCTTTCGGAATATGCCTGCGTGGCCTATTTCTTCAATGAAAAAGTCTCTCAGCATTTCTCTCCTCAGTTCATCGGAGAACTCACATAAACTAGCCAACCTCCGAAGTTCCGCCAAAAAGTCGGGTATGCTCTGGCCCACACAGCGTCTGTAGTTGTAGAACCTGTGGTGGGCCATGTGTAGGCTGCTCGCTGGCTTCAGGTGGTCTCTTACTAGTGTGCTCAATTCTTCAAACGACTTGCTTGCTGGTTTCTCGGGTGCCAACAGATCCTTCATTAAAGCGTATGTTTTCGAGCCACAGTTGGTCAAGAGATGGGCTCTTCTCTTGTCTGCCTTATCGTCGCCTAACCAGTCTTTGGTTACAAAGCTTTGCTGGAGCCTTTCTATAAAGTCCTCCCAATTGTCTCCCACATTGTACTTTTCATCTGATCCGTTGTTCGCCATTCTGTGGATTCTGTAATCCCGTAACTCGTCGCCACTGTAAAGTCCTTTCCTCTCAGTACAGATTCACACGAGGCATATAGTGAAGTCAAGGTCACTCTGGACCTGCACCTTTATTTCACAGTTCTGGAATGCTGCACTTGCCTGAGACC
The DNA here is from genome assembly GCF_044704955.1 of Pristiophorus japonicus. Classification (NCBI taxonomy): domain Eukaryota; kingdom Metazoa; phylum Chordata; class Chondrichthyes; family Pristiophoridae; genus Pristiophorus; species Pristiophorus japonicus. The sequence goes on from NC_091997.1 coordinate 48,934,125, forward strand.
TGCTCTTATATACATGTCTCTTGCAAGTGCACCCCTGGTGGTACGGTATGCTGGTGGTTACAGGTCATATCTTATTACAGTCATGTATAGCATGTTAGGATACAGTTGTATATAATAATATAAGATACATGACACAACATACTCAACCTTTCCTCATAAATCAACCCCCTCATCCCCGGAATCAACCTAGTGAACCTTCTCTGAACTAGTAAAACGTCCCAAGGCGCTTCACAGGAGTTATAAGACAAAACAAATACATTTGACACCGAGCCACATAAAAAGAAATTACGGCAGATGACCAAAAACTTGGGCTTTTACGTAGGGTAGAATGTGGGAGGCCAGCCAGGAGTCCTTTGGAGTAGTCAAGTCTAGAGGTAAAAAAGGCATGGATGAGGGTTTCAGCAGCAGATGAGCTGAGGCAAGGGTGGAGACGGGCGATGTTACAGAAGTGGAAATAATCGGTTTTAGTTATGCCGCGGATGTGTGGCCAGAAGCTCATTTCAGGGTCAAATACGACACCTAGGTTGCCAACAGTCTGGTTCATCTTCAGACAGATGCTAGGGAGAGGGATGGAGTAGGTGGTTAGGGAACGCAGTTTCTGGCGAGGACCAAAGACAATGGGCTAAAAATTCACTGACCTTGCGACAGGGTTTTTGGCGATGTTTTGCCGTTTTTGCCAAAAAACGGTGTGGCGGGAAATTCGGTGAAATCTTGTGGCTGCGCTTTTCAAATACCGCTGGAGAAAGGAGCGCTGCCGCGCAAGACTCAAAATATCGCTTTCACCAAAAATTTGGCTCTGAGCACACCCACAATAAGGACAGAAAAAAACACCAAGGAAAAAGACACATTGCAGCCCTTGGCGGTAAGTGTGAAGACCTGCAAAAAAGGTAAGTTAAAGATTTTAGTTTTTAATTCTTTTGCAGCAATTCACTAGTTAAGTGTCTTGTGATTTGTTTTGTGATGTTTTATTTTTTGTGTTTTGCAATTTTGTTTTTGTGTTTTCCCCCTTCCCTAGGCCCAACTCACAGCGGTATCGGCCTCCGAGTAAAGTTGCAGAAAATTCGAGGATTTGCTCCATGAATCCTTGTGCAACGCCGATTTTTACCGCTGCGCAAATTGAAGCTCGAATTTACTGCCTCATAGCCATAGCATTGCCATAACAATGATTTGGGTGAAAAAATACAATTATTGCCGAGAACCGAATTTCTAGCCCAATGGCTTCGACCTTCCCAATATTTAATTGGAGAAAATTTCTGCTCATCCAGTACTGGATGTTGGACAAGCAGTCTGACAATTTAGAGACCAGGGAGGGGTCGAGATAAGTAGTGGTGAGGTAGAGCTGGGTGTCGTCAGCTAACATGTGGAAACTACCGCCATGTTTGCGGATGACGTAGCCAAGGGGCAGCAAAAGATTTTCAATGTGTAGGGAATGCTGCTGGACGCTTGCAAGGCCGCGGATGGTTAAAAAAAAAGGCCTCTGAAAAGACAGAAAATGTTGCAAATACTCAGCAGGTCAGGCAAAGCTATGGAGAGATACAGAGTTCACATCTCAGGGTTGAGATGCTGCCTCACCAGCTGAGTCAGATTTACAGCATCTGTTTGTAGAGGGAAGAGGAAGACACAGAAGAGGAAGAAGCAGAAACATAGAAAATAGGTGCAGGAATAGGCCATTCATCCCTTCAAGCCTGATCATGCAACTCCAGTACCCCATTCCTACTTTCTCTCCATACCCCTTGATACCTTTAGCCGTAAAGGCCACATCTAACCCCCTTTTGAATATATCTAACGAACTGGCCTCAACAACTTTCTGTGGTAGAGAATTCCACAGGTTCATAATTCTCTGAGTGAAGAAGTTTCTCCTCATCTCAGTCCTAAATGGCTTACCCCTTATCCTTAGACTGTGACCCCTGGTTCTGGACTTCCCCAACATTAGGAACATTCTTCCTGCATCTAACCTGTCCAATCCCGTCAGAATTTTATATGTTTCTATGAGATCCCCTCTCATTCTTCTAAATTCCAATGAATATAAGCCTAGTCGATCCAGACTTTCTTCATATGTCAGTCATGCCATCCCGGGAATCAGTCTGGTGAACCTTTGCTGCACTCCCTCAGCAGCAAGAATGTCCTTCCTCAGATTAGGAGACCAAAACTATACACAATATTCAAGGTGTGGCCTCACCAAGGCCTGTACAACTGCAGTAAGACCTCCCTGCTTCTATACTCAAATCCTCTCGCTGTGAAGGCCAACATGTCATTTGCCTTCTTCACCGCCTGCTGTACCTGCATGCCAACTTTCAATGACTGATGTACCATGACACCCAGGTCTCGTTGCACCCCACCTTTTCCTAATCTGTCACCATTCAGATAATATTCTGCCTTCCTGTTTTTGCCACCAAAGTGGATAACCTCACATTTATCCACATTATACTGCATCTGCCATGCATTTGCCACTCACCTAAACTGTCCAAGTCACCCTGCAGCCTCTTAGCATCCTTCTCACAGCTCACACTGCCACTCAGCTTAGTGTCATCTGCAAACTTGGAGATATTGCATTCAATTCCTTCATCTAAATCATTAATGTATATTGTAAATAGCTAGGGTCCCAGCACTGAACCTTGTGGTACCTTACCAGTACCCTGCCATTCTGAAAAGGACCCGTTTATTCCTACTCTTTGCTTCCTGTCTGCCAACCAGTTCTCTATCCATGTCAATACATTACCCCAATAGCATGTGCTTTAATTTTGCACACTAATCTCTTGTGTGCGACCTTGTCAAAAGCCTTTTGAAAGTCCAAACACACCACATCCACTGGTTCTCCCTTGTACATCCGCAAAAAATTCTAGAAGATTTGTCAAGCATGATTTCCCTTCCATAAATCCATGCTGACTTGAACTAATCCTGACACTGTTTTCCAAATGCGCTGCTATACCATCTTTAATAATTGATTCCAACATTTTCCCCACTATCGATGTCAGGCTAACCGGTCTATAATTCCCTGTTTTCTCTCTCCCTCCTTTTTTAAAAAGTGGGGTTACATTAGCTACCCTCCAAGAACTGATCCAGAGGCTATAGAATGTTGGAAAATGACCACCTATGCATCCATTGTTTCTAGGGCCACTTCCTTAAGTACTCTGGGATGCAGACTATCAGGCCCGGGGATTTATCGGCCTTCAATCCCATCAATTTCCCTAACACAATTTCCTGACTAATAAGGATTTCCTTCAGTTCCTCCTTCTCGCTAGACCCTCGGTCCCCTAGTATTTCCGGAAGGTTATTTGTGTCTTCCTTAGTGAAGACAGGACCAAAGTATTTGTTCAATTGGTCTGCCATTTCTTTGTTCCCCATTATAAATTCACCTGATTCTGACTGCAAGGGACCTACATTTGTCTTCACTAATCTTTTTCTCTTCACATATCTATAAGAGCTTTTGCAATCAGTTTTTATGTTCCCTGCAATCTTACTCTCATACTCTGTTTTCCACCTCCTAATTAAATCCTTTGTCCTCCTCTGCTGAATTCTAAATTTCTCCCAGTCCTCAGGTTTACTGCTTTTTCTGGCCAATTTATATGCCTCATCCTTCGATTTAACACTATTCCTAATTTCCCTTGTTAGCCAAGGTTGTGCCACTTTCCCCGTTTTATTTTTACATCAGACAGGGATGTACAATTGTTGAAGTTCATCCATGTGATCTTTAAATGTCTGCCATTGCCTATCTACCGTCAACCCTTTAAGTATCATTCGCCAGTCTATCCTAGCCAATTCACGTCTCATACCATCGAAGTTACCTTTCTTTATGTTCAGGAGCCTAGTCTCTGAATTAACTGTGTCACTCTCCATCTTAATGAAGAATTCTACCATATGATGGTGACTCTTCCCCAAGGGGCCTCGCACAACAAGATTGCTAATTAATCCTCTCTCATTACACAACACTCAGTCTAGGATGGCCAGCTCTCTATTTGGTTCCTTGTTATATCGATCTAGAAAATCATCCCTTATACACGCCAGGAAACCCTCCTCTGCTGTATTGCTACCAGTTTGGTTAGCTAAATCTATGGGCTAGACTTTCCACTTCACATCGCCCATCTAAGGCCCATCTATGTCCTAAAACGGATCTCTATCGCCCATTTTGAGCAAAAAGTGGAAACTAGGCCCAAAATATCGGCAGAAAAATAGGCCCCCAAGTTTCCACTTTGATCGCTGAGATGATCGCCCAAATGATCGCCCACACAAGGCCCATCCCAAGTTTCAGCACTTAGCATGCACTTCGCTGGGCCGATGCAAGGCCCAAAAGAGTGCTTAAAAATAGTTGCTTTTTCAGGGCCTTAGAGGGAAATGGGCACTACAGACACCATTTTTAGCCTCTGAGGAAGGGTGGAGAATTGTTCAGAGTTATTTAGAGAGTAAAATTGATGCAAATTGTACTCAGAAATTTGGGACAGGAAATATAAATAGGTATTATCACCTTATTTATGCTAAATAGATTTCATATATTGGAATTATTTAGTAAATAGCTTTTACATAGTGAAGTTATTTAATGATATTCCGTGGGGAAACAGAATAAACAAACAAATCTGCATGAAGAACCGTACGTTGTAAAACTTATGTAAATAAGAGAGAAGGAACAAAAGTTGTAGAAATGTTTTTTTATTAACAAACAAATTTTTTTTTAAGAACTAATGAACAACACCCTCTCTCCAAACCCCCACCCCCCACACCAACCCACCCTTCCCTCAAAATCCCCAAAACGTTAGAAGAAGAAGAAATTGAACATTTTAAAGAACAAGCGGCCATTTAAGTAATGATAACAAGTGACCATTTCAGTCATGCTAACAAGTGACCATTTCAGTGATGATTACAAGTGACCATTTCAGTCATGACAACAAGTGACCATTTCAGTCATGAAAACAAGTGACCATTTAAGTCATGCTAACAAGTGACCATTTCAGTAACGATAACAAGTGACCATTTCAGAAAGAATGGAAAGTGAACAGTTAAGTAATGATAACAAGTGAACAAGTGAACAATGAACTTTTAAATACAATTGGCCAATTTAGTAACAATAACAATAACAAGAGTATAATAAATTGATAACAACAAGTGAACATTTTAAAACAAGTGAACTATAGAGAAGCACTCCCCCCTCCCTACCTGCGGCCACGTTTCCCACCAGATCCTGTCCCACCCAGTGTTCGCACCCCACCCGCCCGTTTTGGTCTACGCAGACCGTCACCAAGACGTTGTACAGACTGGGATCTCAAGACTTCCTGCTGTGGTGGAGGTGACGGAGAGGAAGCATAAGCCTGAGGCTCTACTTCCGAGTCCGGAGGAACTGTGTCCTCCGTACTCGCTTGCGTGCTCGGGGTGTCGCTGCGAGCAGACACGACACCTTGGGGTGCAGCGCCGTGTCCAACCAGCAACGCATGCCGTAGGGAATTGGTTGCGGCTGTCTGCTGCCGAATAGCCTCCAAGGTCTCCCTTGCAATCAGTGACTGCTCAGAAGAGCAGTTGGAGAAGTTATGGCAGAACTCGCTCCAGGATGCTGGAAACTGGCTCCAGTTCGCAGAGAATCCCTCGAATCCCTGGATAAGGTCGTGACCAATCGCGACCGTCTCCCTGCACAGGGAAATCAAGCTCTCTGTCTGGCCCTCCAAGGCAGGCGATTGTTCGCCACGCTGACCGGACCTCCGTGGGGTCGGCGTTTGCAATCTGACGCGCCTTGGCGTCGCCACCAGCACACCGCTTGGGTCCCGGTGCTTCTTCCATCTCAACCGAGATGACCACAGGTTGTTCCCCCCCACCCCCCCACCCCTCCCGCAAAAAAAACCTCTTCTTCTTCCAGCTTCTCCTCCTCCTCCTCCTCCTCCTGCTGAAGCACAACAGCAGGAGTCTGCAGTGGCTCCTCTTCTTCAGCCTCCTGCCATGTTGGAGACGGTTCAGTGGTAATGGACTCCACTGATTTGACAACCACTTGACCTTTAATTTGATAAACAACGTTTAACAATTCAAATCATTGCATTACAATTTTTCTCGAACTCAAAACATTGCAATGCTTTCCATTACCCCATATGCACAGGTGATCACAAGATTTAACTTGACCTAACATGACCTCATTCGAACATCTATAGTACATCACCATTATATATCAGATTATATTATAATTGCATAACATCACATTGTAATTGCATAACATTGCATAACATCAAATTACATTTTAATTGCATAACATTACATGCGTAACTACGATATTTTCAGTATTTACTAATGATTCACACATTGCACAATGTACATTTCTCATTACTCACATGTCTCAAGGGTAGGTTCAGCCACACCACAGGATGTGACCGAACGGCTTTCTGGCCCCACCTAGGCCACTGCGAGCTCCTCATAGGCACTTAAACAGTGCATCATGGCATAGCCCCCGCCCGTCCTGCATTGCTCACGATTATTGATACAATAACATTGCACGGCATAAGCAATTGGATCAGGCAATTTAAGACATTGAAGACATTTAAGACTGACAGATTTAAATGTTCTATTACAAATTAGCATTATGTTGCATATTTCACACGACAACATTTAACTTTATGATGGGTTGCATAAATTTATTCATAATTTAGTTATGTTTAAATGTAACCAAATAACATTGCAGATTCTAGTTACTATTTAGATCATTAAATAATACATAAATATAAATTTCAACTTACTCTCACAGCTGCCAGTAGGCTGTTCCAACGTTTGCGGCACTGGTCCGGTGTGCGCATTTCATTAGAGGCCGAAGTGACCACGTTGGCAATGTCAGACCAAATCCTCCGATATGCACGGGGTGGAGGTTTCCCATGCCCACCCCGTGTCAGATCCTCCCACCTGGTGCTGACAGCATTCACGAGGGCTTCATTGGCCTCTTCGCTGAAGGGCTTGGCCCTACGCCTCCAAAATGATGCCTCCATGTCGATTAATATCAGATTATTCAGACCACAAATGCTTTCTCCTCTCTCTCTCTCTCTCGCCAACCCTCATAGAGCTTCTGAGCATGTGTGATAACCCCTGACCTTCCAAAACGCGGGAAGGAGCATCAACCTGAAAAAAATAATCAACCTGCACATGCGCAGTAATGCGTTGCTAGGGAAGCTTTTTTTTCATTCACTTCTGTTTTCTTTGGGCGATCGTGAGATCGTCTAGAAAACACATTGCCCATTTGACATCGCTGGGGTAAGGCCGAGTGGAAAATCGCGGAAAAAAAAATATGCCTTGAGCCGGCAATTAGCACGGGCGATAGGTCCCGCAGCGCTGGAACAAGGCCCATTTTTTTCAGCCTTAGCCAGAAAGTGGAAAGTCTAGCCCTATATGTAGATTAAAGTCACCCATGATAACTGCTGTACCTTTATTGCACACGTTCCTAATTTCCTGTTTGACGCCATTCCCAACCTCACTACTATTGTTTGGTGGTCTGTACACAACTCCCACTAGCGTTTTCTGCCCTTTGGTGTTCCGCACCTCTACCCATCCAAGCTAATGTCCTTCCTTACTATTGCGTTAATCTCCTCTTTAACCAGTAACGCTACCCCGCCTCCTTTTCCTTTCTGTCTATCCTTCCTGAATATTGAATACCCCTGGATGTTGAGTTCCCAGTCTTGGTCACCCTGGAGCCATGTCTCCGTAATCCCAATTATATCATATCCGTTAACAGCTGTCTGCACAGTTAATTCATCCACCTTATTACGAATGCTCCTCGCATTGAGACACAGAGCCTTCAGGCTTGCTTTTTTAGCAGAAGAGGAAGAAACAGAAGGTGAGGAAGCAGAAGGAAGGATGCAATCCAGACTGCCTGTTCTGGCTGGGACATCTGGGATGGAATTATCCGCCTGTGGTACCAGTGACCATAACCCCAATTCCCCCTTCCACATTTGTCCTACACTTTACCTTCCCTCTGTTACTGATCATCCCCGCGTCTCCTTAGCCACAATGCTGAAATAAAAGCCACCACAAAGCAAACCTTCCAATCCAACTTTATACATCTATGTATCCAATATGGCATCAGAAAATCAACTCATCACCCTTAATGGCCTGCACCGTCTCCTCCAAGGGGATGAGGTAAGGTTAGGGATTGGAGATATGCCTTGTGATTGGTGCAGATTGTTGGTAGTTGAGTGATTGGTAGTGGGTTGAACAGTGTGTGAGGCTAGTGGTGCAGTTGGTAGGAGACGGCTTTTGAAGGTGCATTATCATCCTCCTCCTCCAACATCTCATCTCATTGGCTGGACAGGCTGCATTTCTTGGGTGTGTGAAATGAGCAAGGTACAAAGATGGAGTTGTGGCAAGGGGAGAGTGGGAAAGCAAGAGGTGCATGCCACAAGGAGGATAACGTATGAGGATACCAGCATCTTGTATCCTTTCAGCCCCACCTTGGCCAAAAGAATGGCCTGCACTGTCTCCTCCAAGGGGGTGAGGTAAGGTTAGGAATTGGAGATATGCCTTGTGATTGGTGCAGATTGTTGGTAGGTGAGTGAGTGACTGGTGGTGGGTTGAGCAGTGTGTGAGGCTAGTGGTGCAGTTCGTAGGAGACGGCTTTTGAAAATGCATTCACTGACCTTGACCACTACCCGATCTATTTGCAACACTGGCAGGAGGGAAAACGTTCACAAAGCTGGACTTGACCTTGGCCTACATGACGCAGGAGCTGGAGGAATCATCGAAAGGCCTCACCTGCATCAACACGCACAAAGGTCTCTTTATTTACAACAGATGCCGTTAGGGATTTGATCGGCCACGGCGATATTCCAGAGGAACATGGAAAGCTTGCTGAAGTCCTGCTCACCGTAGTCTTCCAGGATGATATCTTGGTTGCAGGTCGGGACACCGTCGAGCACCTGCAGAACCTGGAGGAGGTTCTTAGTTGGCTTTAGCTCAGGCTAAAACGCTCGAAGTGTGTTTTCCTGGCGCCTGAAGTGGAGTTCCTGGGGAGAAGAATCACAGCGGACGGCATCAGGCCTACCGATTCGAAGATGGAGGCAATCAAGAACGCGCCAAGACCACAGAAGGTGATGGAGCTGCAGTCGTTTCTAGGACTCCTGAACTATTTTGGTAACTTTTTGTCAGGTCTTAGCACATTGTTAGAACCCCTGCACTCTTTACTGCGTAAAGGAGATGAATGGGTATGGGGTAAAAACCAAGAAAATGCCATTGAGAAAGCTAGGAAGCTGTTATGTTCGAACAAATTGCTTGTGTTGTACGATCCATGTACTAGCATGTGATGCGTCGTTGTACGGGGTCAGGTGTGTATTGCAACAAGCTAATGAATTTGGGAAATTGCAACCCGTTGCTTATGCATCCAGAAATCTGTCTAAGGCTGAGAGGGCCTACAGTATGATCAAAAAAGAAGCGTTAGCGTATGTTTACGGGGTAAAGAAAATGCATCAATATCTGTTCTGTAGTGTCCTTACACCTTACTATAGAATCACACGAGGCAAGTACTGCAGACAAGGTCACTACGTGACCTGGACCTTTATTCCCAGGACCAAGAAGTGATGACCCTGCATGGGACCTCCCTTTATATACCTGGATGACCAGGCGACGAGTGTCTCCCATAAGTTCACCCCCTGTGGTCAAGGTGTGCATTACTCAGGTGTATACAGTGTACAGTGTTGTTACATAAAGGTTACAGTTATGTGAAGGTTACAAACATGACATCACCTCCCCCCAATGTCTTTGGGTCAAAGATTTGAGTCTTTCAGGTGTAGTGGCTCCAACGATGTGCTTAAGTTCGGCAGAAAGTTCCCGAAGTAATTCAATAGTCCCAGAAATTACCGCAACTCCGATGTGTTGCCGGGCCTGGATGCACGACGGATCGCCTCCGTTTTGGATTCGCTAGGCCGGATCCCATCTGCGGCAACCCTCCTGCCCAAAACTCGACCTCTGGGGCCAAAAACACACATTTGGACTTCTTTAGTCGCAAGCCTACCCGGTCCAGTCGGCGTAGCACCTCCTCCAGGTTGTGGAGGTGTTCCTTGGTGTCTTGACTCGTGATTAGGATGTCATCTTGGAATATGATTGTCCAGGGATGGATTTAAGCAAGCTTTCCATGTTCCTCTGGAAGATAGCGGCCACTGAACGAATGCCAAACGGACACCTGTTGTAAACGAATAGCCCCTTGTGCGTAGTGATGGTGGTCAGAAGCTTGGATTCTTCAGTCAGTTCCTGAGTCATGTAGGCTGAAGTGAGGTCCAACTTGGTGAACAGCTTGCCACCTGCCAGCGTGGCAAAAAGATCCTCCGCTCTCGGAAGAGGGTATTAGTCCTGTAGTGACACTTGATTGATGGTGACCTTGTAGTCGCCACAAATCCTGACCGAGCCATCTGCTTTAAGGACAGGAATGATGGGGCTTGCCCAGTCACTGAATTCAATGGGCGAAATTATGCCCTCTCTTAGAAGCCTGTCCAACTCACTCTCAATTCTCTCCTGCATCACATACGGCACGGCTCTGGCTTTGTGGTGCACTGGTCTGGCTTCTAGGGGGGATGTGTATCACTACTTTGGTGCCCTTAAAGGTCCCGACACCTGGTTGAAAAAGTGGCTCAAATTTCTGTAGGACCTGTGAGCATGAACTTCGCTCCACAGATGAAATGGTATGCACATCTCCCCATTTCCAGTTCATCTCGGTTAGCCAGCTCCTCCCCAAGAGTGCGGGACCATTCCCCGGGGCAATCCAGAGTGGCAGCTGGTTCTCCGATCCATTGTGTGTGACCACCAAGTTTGCACTGCCTACTACTGGGATGATCTCTCTGGTGTACGTCCGTAGCTGCATGTCAATGTTTGGGCCTGTTAGCTTTGAGTGGCCATAATTTTTCAAATTGTTGGGCACTCAAGTGACTGGCTGGCTCCTGTGTCCAGCTCCATGCATACCGGGATGCCATTTAATAGAACTTTCATCATCATAGGTGGCGTTTTGGTGTACGAGCTGTGGACGTCTGCCACATGAACCCGCTGGACTTCAGCGTCCATAGCTTTGCCCCAAGCATCACCCTGCCTTGCAGACCCCTCGTCTGGTTCCTCTGCCTTGTAAACTAGCCTCGCTACGGGCTTTCTGCACCTTCTGGCCAGATGTCCACTGAAGTTACAGTTTCTACAGAGAAATTGTTGAAACCTACAGGTTTTCGCAGCATATCTGCCACTGCACCTCCAGCATGAGCTGAGATTGTTGTGAACAAAGGAACTGTTAACAGGCATTCCTCTCTGATTGTCTCTTTGATTACTCCTGAGCACTCTGTTGCTGAGTGTCAATGGTCCCATCCGGGACGCATTGTCCCTTGTGATGGCGTGAATTGCCGATCCCCCTGCCATTGTCTCTGTTGCTGGCCCACCCTAGAGCTTGTTGCTGCCTGGGCAGTGTCGAATTACCCTTGCCTTCCTGCGGAGTTCTGAATCTCGTTTACAATGTTAACTCCCTTGTCCATCGCCACGATGGAACCAGGGCTGCGCATGTAAATTATCTTGGTCTCCTCTTCCCCTGCCATAAAGGTCTGGGCTATCAGCGTTGCCCTTTCCAAAGTCAAGTCCTTGGTCTCAATAAGCTTCCTGAAAATCCCGGCATGACCAATGCCCTCAATGAAGAAATCCCTTAACATCTCCCCCCTGCAGACGCCTGTGAACTTACAGAGGCTGGCCAAACGCCGAAGGTCCGCAACGAAGTCCGATATGCTTTGTCCCTCCCGACGCCGGTGTGTATAGAACTGGTGCCAGGCCATGTGTATACTGCTCGCCGGTTTGAGGTGCTCACCGATCAGAGTGCTGAGCTCTTCAAAGGACTTGTCCACGGGCTTCTCGGGTGTGAGCAGGTCTTTCATCAGCGCATAAGTCTTGGATCCACAGCTGGTCAGTAGAAGCGCCCTCCGCTTGCCAGCTGCTTCCTCTCCCAGCCAGTCCTTCGTGACAAAGCTCTGCAGAAGCCTCTCAACGAAATCGTCCCACTCCTCACCAACACAATACCATTCCTCTGTGCTACCGGTGGCCATCCTCGTGGGTCGTTGATTGCCGTTTCTCGTCGCCAAATGTAGTGTCCTTGCACCTTACTATAGAATCACACGAGGCATGTACTGCAGACAAGGTCACTACGTGACCTAAACCTTTATTCCCAGGACCAAGAAGTGCTGACCCTGCATGGGATCTCCCTTTATATACCTGGATGACCAGGTGAGGAGTGTCTCCCACAAGTTCACCCCTTGTGGTCAAGGTGTGCATTACTCAGGTGTATACAGTGTACAATGTTGTTACATAAAGGTTACAGCTACGTGAAGATTACAAACATGACATGTTTGGGCTCAAATTTGAATTGGAAACCGCTTATATCCCTCTTTTCTAAAAGCAAGGGGATAAATACGAATGCTTCGGCCCGCATCCAGAGATGGGCACTCACGTTGTCCGCATACAACTACGCCATTCGCCACAGGCCAGGCACGGAAAACTGTGCCAATGCTCTCAGTCGGCTGCCATTGCCCACCGCCAGGGTGGAGATGGCACAGCCTGCAGATTTAGTTTATGGTAATGGAAGCATTCGAGAGTAAGCAATCACCTGTTACAGCCCAACAGATTAGAATCTGGACGAACCAGGACCCTTTACTGTCCTTAGTAAAAAACTGTGTGCTCCACGGGAGTTGGTCTAGTGTCCCGTTAGAGATGCAGGAAGAAATAAAGCCACACCAGCGGCGCAAAGGTGAAATGTCTATACAGGCAGACTGCCTCCTATGGGGTAATCGAGTAGTGGTGTCAAAAAAGGGCAGGGACACTTTCATCAGTGATCTCCACAGCACCCATCCAGGCATCGGAATGATGAAAGTGATAACCAGATCCCACGTGTGGTGGCCCGGTATCGATGCAGACTTAGAGTCCTGTATGCACAAATATAATACATATTCACAGTTAAGCAATGCACCCAGGGAGGCGCCACTAAGTTTATGGTCCTGGCCCTCCAAACCATGGCCCAGGGTCCATGTCGACGATGCAGGCCCATTCTTGGGAAAAATTTTCTTAGTGGTTGTACTCCAAATGGATTGAATGTGTGATAAGGTCGGCAAGCACGGCCGCTGCCAGCATTGAAAACCTATGGGCCGTGTTTGCCACGCACAGCCTGCCTGCTATTCTTGTAAGTGACAATGGGCCGTGCTTTACCAGTGTCGAGTTCAAGGAGGTCATAACCCGCAATGGGATCAAATATGTAACATCTGCCTCGTTTAAACCAGCGTCCAACGGTCAGGCAGAATGAGCAGTTCAAACAATCAAGTAGAGCTTGAAAACGGTAACTGAAGGATCATTGCAGACTCTCTTATCCCGAGTCCTGCTTAGTTATCGCACAAGACCCCACTCGCTCACTGGGGTCCCTCCCGCTGAACTGCTCATGAAAAGGGCACTTAAGACAAGGCTCTCATTATTACATCCTGATCTACATGAACAAGTAGAGAGCAGGCGGCTTCAACAGAATACATATCATGATCGTGCAAATGTGTCATGCGAAATTGAGATAAATGATCCTGTATTTCTGTTGAACTATAGACAAGATCCCAAGTGGCTTCCTGGCACTGTTTTGGCCAAAGAGGGGAGTAGGGTGTTTGTGGTCAAACTCTCAAATGGACTCACCTGCTGGAAACACTTGGACCAAACCAAACTCAGATTTACGGACTATCCAGAACAACCCACAATCGACTCCACCTTTTTCGACCCTCCAACACACACACAAGTGGCAACTGACCCAGCGGTTAACTATGAAGCAGAACCCATCACTCGCAGCAGCCCAGCAGGACTCACCACCCCCAGCAGCCCAGCTGCGCAGCAGCCCAGCGAGAGCCCAACAAACGACTCACCAAAACCAGCATTTGCACCGCGACGATCAACCAGGGAAAGGAAGGCTCCAGATCGACTCACATTGTAAATAGTTACACTATTGACTTTGGCAGTGGAGGGGCGGGGAGTGTTGTTATGCATGTAAACCTGTAAATATCATGTCTAATCACCAGAGGGCTTATCCTGCAGTCTCAAGGGATCCCACAATCCCTTGGGAGCACCTGCATATAAGGAGGCCTCACAGGCTGGAGAGGCACTCTGAGATCTATAATAAAGGACTACGGTCACACCTTACTTTGAGCTTACAGTATCTATTCTGACACTTTATTCAAGACATAACACCGCTGATCGCTCAATTGACCATCACCGCACTGCTTCCCCCCCCCCCTAAGTGCGTCATCACTGCGCGCACCGCCGAAATGCCGGGCCAGAAGCGACATTGCCCTTTAAAAGTCGTCTGACCACTCGGTGGTGCCAAGAGTTGGTTTTATCGGGTGGTGCATAGTTACTGATGCACACCGCCAGAGTGCCTTAAAGGTGTGTTGGTTTCTGTTGAATTTGTATTGGCGACTTTTTCCCGTTGTTTGAGAAGCAGTGCAAAGATACAGTGCGCGATTGTTTGCGAGTGCTGAAGGCGCCTCCACCTGCAGAACAGGGAGGCAACTCCATGGAGGCTGGGCTTGGGGAGAGCTTTGAAATGGGGGCAGTGCTGGCAGGCCAATGCGATGGGTCCAACGGCTGCAGAGGCAGCGGGCAAGGGCCGCAGCTATCATGGAGGCCCAGCATAGAGAGGGCTAGGGAGATGGCGTCAGAGGGGAGGCCAGAGAGATACCACAGGAAGGCCCTCAGCAAGAGCGTCCCCTAAGGAGTAGAGTGAGGTACGCGGAACCCCCACACCAATACTGGGCCAGCATGGCAGGAGGCAGCCTGCAGTGGAGGCAGATGCTGGGCAGCAGCAGCCTGCAGAGGTAGAGGAGGCAGCAGAGCAGCAGGGAGAAGCCAATGAGGCACAGCAGGGAGCAAGATGGCTGTACAGACATGGGGGCGCAAGGCCATATCGACAAAGCCACCAATTCTCAAACAAGGATCTAAATGATGATCAGTGCCTGCGCAGACTATAATTCCGCAAGGACATAGTGACGGAGCTCTGCAATCTCCTGCAGGCAGACTTGGAATTGCAAATACGGGTGAGGACAGCCCTGAGCGTGGCCGCCAAGGTTACTATCGCCCTGAACTTTTATGCGACTGGGTCCTTCCATGCTGCCACTGCGGACATCTGCAACATCTCCCAGTCTGTAGCCCATACATCGATACAAGAGGTCACAGATGCTCTGTATAGGAGGAGGGCCGATTACATCTCCTTCCCTATGACCAGGGACAAGCAGTTGGAGCGGCAGACTGCATTCCTGCACATTGCGGGCTTCCCCAGGGTCCAGGGGGGGTTGGTCATTGATTGCACCTATGCACCTATGCATCCCAACACACCCGAGCAAGTCCGAAACCACAACGGTTCTCTCCCTCAATGTCAACCAGTTTGCGACCACAACTGCAAAATTATGCAAGTGGATCCCGGTACCCTGGCAGCAGCCATGATTCATACTGCGGTGGAGCGGTGTGCCACGCCTCTTCACTGGTCCCAATGAAGATTGCAGCTGGCTCCTTGGTCTCAAGGTCTATGCACTGAGCACTTGGCTCATGACTCCTCTTTGCAATCCTGGAACTGCTGCGCAGCAGGCATATAATGACAGTCTCTCGGCCACCAGGACCATCACCGAGCACACAATTGGGATTCTCAAGCAGAGATTCCGTTGCCTGGATCGCTCAGGTCGTGTGCTGCAGTACTTGCCTGAGCATGTCTCCATATTTGTGGTGGTATGCCGCATGCTCCACAACCTGGCCATCATGAGGGCACAGCCATTGGAGAACGAGGCAGCAGTGGCACCTGTGGAGAAGGAGGCACCTGAGGAGGAGCAGGATGTGGGTGGGCAGCAATGCAGGAGGCGGCGTTGCCATCGTGACTCTGCATAGGAAGCACAAAGCCATCTCTTAGCTGCGCGTTTCACATAACTGAATGCCTAGTCGAGCCTCCATCCGGCCATGCCCATGGCAACCTGTGGGCTCTCTCACACATCATTCCCGCAGTCAAATGAGAGACCCCATCAGAAATTACAAACACAAAATAAAGATTTATTCGAACCCAAGCAATCGGTTGCAAAAATATTCACATAATTAGTTTTCAGCCATGTGCAACTCCTTATTCCCCCTCTTACACAGACCTATCCTTACACTAGGCCGCAGTGTCTCCCCTGTGGCTTTGGGAAGGCTGCTGTGTGTGTGTGGAGGAAGCTACAGATGTCCTTTTCGGACGCCCTCGACCAGCTCTGGCCCTGGAAGGTCCGGCTGCAGACTGGGCCGCATCCTCCTGTGCGCCTTCAGTCGGAAGTGGCTGAGTTGTTTCCATGGATGGCAGCAATTGTGGAGTGGCAGGTCTCGGCTCAGGCGGCTGTGAACCAGAGAGCCCACATCTGTAACCTGGTCCGAGGAGCCAATACCCACCCCCCCGGGGTGGCACCCCACTGCCCCCACCAAGCTGCTGGAGCCACAGGTCGGCGGGGTGGGGTGGCACCGATAGGCCCCCGGTGGAACGTGGTGGACCCAGCTGCAATGGCAGCAGTCAGATCTCGCGTAGCCTCCAGCTGAGACTGCATGAGAGCAGTCACACTCTGGGAACCTTCAGAGACAACAACAGTCAGACGCTCCATGACCTGTTGCCCAGAGTGCATGGGAGCATTCTGAGCTTCCAGGGCAGTGACCATCCTGTCCAAGAAGCACAGCCACGCTCATTCCCTCGCGCCTGTGTTGCAATGGCAGCTGCTACCTCGGCCAAGAGACGTGTGATCGTAGCTGGATCCGCACAGTCACTCTGGGATTCCACCGTCAGCTGCACACTGACAATGAAGGTCCCCATGGTGTGCACAGAGCTGTCCACAATGTGTGAGGCAGACTCCTCCACGCTCCTCACCACTTGCGACAGCCTCTCGGGCACCCCTTGCATTGCCACCAAGAGCTCAGGATTGCATGACCTTCACCCTTTGTTATAAGCCCCAACATCGATGGGCTCGTCTGAGTCCTCCTCAGCAGGACTCATTGTGCACTCGCCCCCCGGAGAGATGCCCTGGTGCTTCACCCAGTGCAGACCTATCTCCTAAACCTAAGGTACCCGATCGTGGACTCTCAGTATCTGAGTTGGTGCGTGGCACTGTCTGAAGCGGTGTTGCTGACAGAGCTCTCCCCCTCTCCATCTCCTTCATCCGACATCCAACCAACATCATCCAGGGCATCAAGTCTCTGTTCCTGACTGTGGCTGCCAGTTGCGTCAAGGGTCTCTGTGTCACTCATGCTGACACTCGGGGTATCATCTGCAATCATAAATAGGAGAAGGGGTGCCATGAGGGTGAGGTGCTGCATAACATGCAGCAAGCAGCTTGCACACAAGCATTAACAATAGTCAGGTAGGCTATTGCACTGTCAGGGAGAGATGGCATTGCACAAAGGCCTTCACATACCCATGCTGCCCCCAACGCCATTGGAGCAGCCACAGGGATTCCAATGTGCGTGCCCACTAGCCGCTGCACTCTCTCCTCCAGATCAGTGAGCTGGACATTTGGCTAATGGTGGCTAATATAAAAGGCAATCCAAAGGTCTTCTATAGGCATATTAACAGTAACAGGGTTGTCAGAGGAGCAGGTGGGACTGATTAAGGACAAAAATGGATATCTATTGCTGGTGGCAACAGGCATGGCTATGGTACTAGATGAGCACTTTGCATCGGTATTTACCAAGAAAGAGGACTTTGCCAAAGCTACGATAAACATGGAAGTTGTCAAGATACTGAATGAGATTAAAAATAAAGAGGTACTAGAAAGGCTGGCAGTACTTAAAAGTGGATAGGTTACTCGGTCCGGATGCGATGCATCCTGGGTTGCTGAGGAAAGTATGAGTAGAAATTGCGGGGGTGCTGGCCATAATTTTCCAATCCACCTTAAATATAGGACTGGAGGATTGCAAATGTTACACCCTTTGTTCAAAATTACAGGCCAGTCAATGGTGGGGAAACTGTTAGAAACAATGGGCTCAATTTTGGCCATGACTTGCTCCAATTTTTTTGGAGTAAGTAGGTTTTTCTGGCGTAAGTTAAAAAATGCCATTTTCCCCAATCAACTTGCTCCAGTTAGGTACGATTTTTTTTAGTTCAATTTTTTTTTTCAAAAGCGGGCATTCCCAGCCACTTACGCCAGTTTTGGCCATTTAGGCAATTCTGGCCAGTTAAAAGTTACTCCAAATCTACTTAGGTCAGCATATGTGGCCAGCTCTGAAAAATCTTGCGGGCAGTTAAGAAATCGGCGCAGTAAGTAAGGACCTGCATCCAAGCACAAATCGTGTTTGACTAACTTGATTGAATTGTTTGATTAAGTAACCGAGAGGGTGGATGAGGGCAGTGCAGTTGATGTTGTGTATATGCACTTTCAAAAGGCATTTGATAAAGTACCATATATTAGGCTTGTTAGCATAATTGAAGCCTATGGGATAAAAGGTGAAGTAGCAGCATGGTTGCAGAATTGGCTATGGGATAGAAAACAGAGAGTTGTGGTGAATGACTGTTTTTCGGACTGGAGGGAGGTATGCAGTGGTGTATGCAGGAGCGTGAAGAAGAGTGTTCAAAGATCAGGCCCTCAAATCTAGCACCAAGCTTATGGTCTACAGGGCTGCAGTGATACCCGCCCTCCTATATGGCTCAGAGACGTGGACCATATACAGTAGACACCTCAAATCGCTGGAGAAATACCACCAGCGATGCCTCCGCAAGATCCTGCAAATCCCCTGGGAGGACAAGCACCAATGTCAATGTTCTCGATCGGGCCAACATCCCCAGCATCGAAGCACTGGCCACACTCGACCAGCTCCGTTGGGCGGGCCACATTGTTCACATGCCCGACACAAGACTCCCAGAGCAAGTGCTCTACTTGGAACTCCTACATGGCAAGCAAGCCCCAGGTATGCAGAGGAAACGTTCCAAGGACACCCTCAAAGCCTCCTTGATAAAGTGCAACATCCCCACTGACATCTGGCAGTTTCTGGCCAAAGATCGCCCTAAGTAGAGGAAGAGCATCCGGGAGGGCGCTGAGCACCTCGAGTCTCGTCGCCGAGAGCATGCAGAAAAAAAGCGCAGGCAGCGGAAGGAGCGTGCGGTAAACCAGACTCCCCATCCACCCTTTCACCCAACGACTGTCTGTCCCACCTGCGACAGAGACTGTAATTCCCGTATTGGACTGTTCAGTCACCTGAGAACTCACTTTTGGAGTGGAAGCAAGTCTTCCTCGATTTCGAGGGACTGCCTATGATAATGATCCCCAGGGTTCAGTACTAGGACCACTGCTGTTTTTAATATACATTACTACTTGGACTTGGGGGTACACGGCACAATTTCAAAATTTGCAGATGACACGATACTTGAAAGTGTAATAAACCGTGAGGAAGATAGTGACAGACTTCAAGACACTGGTACACATGGCAGATGAAATTCAATGCAGAAAAGCGTGAGGTGATACATTTTGGTAGAAAGAATGAGGAGAAACAATTTTATAGGGGGTGCAAGAAGGGAAAGACCTGGGGTGTTTGTGCACAAATCTTTGAAGTTGACAGGACAGGTTAACAAAGCATATGGAATCCAAAGCTTTATAAATAGAGGCAAAGAATACAAAAGCCAGGAAGTTATGCTGAACCTATTTAACCACTAGTTGGGCTCCAGCTGGAGTATTATGTCTAATTCTAGATACCACACTTTAGGAAGGATGTGAAGGCTTTACAGAAGAATGGTTCCAAGGATGAGGGATTACAGTTACGTGAATAGATTGGAGAATCTGAGGTTGCTCTCCTTAGAGAGGAGATTTGATAGGGGTGTTTAAAATCATGAATGGTTTAGATCGAGTAAATGTCGAGAAACTGTTTCCAGTGGCTGAAGATCGATAACCAGAGGTCACAGATTTAAGGCAATTGGCAAAAGAACCGGAGACGACATGAGAAAAAATGTTTTTATGCAATGATTGGTTAGGATTTGGAATGCACTGCCTAATAGGGTGGTGGATACATATTCAATTGTAGCCTTCAAAACGAGGAGAAAAAATTGCAGGGAAATGGGGAAAGAGCTGGGCAATGGGACTAACTGGATTGCTCAGATATAGACTCGATGGGCCTAATAGCCTCCTTCTGTGCTGTACTATTCTATGATTCTACAAGATTCTCCTTAAAGCTACCTTTGACTAAGCTTTTGGTCATCTACCCTAACATCTCCTTGTGTGGCTCGGTGGCAAATTTTGTATGATAATGTTCCTGTGAAGCGTCTTGGGTTGTTTTCTATGTTAAAGGCGCTATTTAAATGCAAGTTGCTGTTTTTGTTGTTGGTTTAGTATTTGCTTAAAAACTCTTATGTCTGTAGCTTCTTCCAGTTCTGGTGAAAGCTTTCTCCACAGATGCTGCCTGACCTGCTGAGTATTTCCAGTATTTACTGTTTTTATTTCTGTTTTAGTGATGTGGGTTGAGGACACTGGGGAGAATTCCCCTGCTCCTCTTCAGAATAATGCCGTGGGATCTTTTACATCCACCTGAGAGGGTAGACAGAGTTTTGCTTTGACTTCTCATCTGAAAGATGACACTTCTAGCAGTGCAGCACTCCCTCTGTACTGTACTGGAGTGTCAGCCTAGATTTTGTGATTTATTACAGAGGAAATATACCAGGGATTTCAAGCCAGTAATCTAGGGCCAGAAATTCATAGCCGCCCATTTCTCGGCGGCCACCGGGCGGGAGGTCCGTTTTTGGCACTTGCCGCTGCCGGGTCCCGTTGGGAGCCGCTTTGGTCGTCGTTGCCTGGACGACAGCGGAAAGCAGTAGTCGGCGAGCGAGAGTGGGACTCGGCGGCAAACATCATCAGAATGCGTCAAGCGGAGGCCTCTCCACTCGGTTTTTTTTGGAGGGCCTCCACTGCGCATACATGGGATTTAGCCGTTTTTTTTTGTAGTTTTGTGCAGCCTGTTGTAGTCCTTTTGTGGCCCTTGCACGCTAATTGAGTAAGTGCTCAGGGCCATAAAAGGACACCAATCAGTTTTACCTGCGAGGGGAGAGGAGAGGAGAGGAGAGAGACAGAGAAGAAAGCAGAGGATACAGAGAAGAGGATACAGAGAAGAGGAGAGAGGAGAGGAGAGAAAGAGGTGAGGAGAGAGAAGGGAGAGAGACATAGAGGAGAGAAGGAGAGAGAGAGAGGAGAGCTGGAGGTTAGAGAGCAGAGGTGGCATTGGAGAGGGGCCAGTCTGAGTTAAAGAGGGGGCAGTGTGACAAATTTATAACCAGACTGTTCAGCAGCCATTCCTCTCATCATAAAGGATGAGTGGCCAGAAAGCATTAATGAAGACTGCCAGATCCAGGCACAGAGCTCTGTGGTTCAATGAGTAGGAGTTGGAGGAGCTAGTGACAGAGGTGGAGCGCAGGTATGGCGAACTCACCCGGGATGGGCATGGCAAGCCTCCACCAGCCCAATACCGACGTCTTTGGATGGACATATGTCAGATGGTCCGTGCAATGGGCAACGTGGAGCGGCAGCTAAAGTGAGCACAAATTTATTCTGCCTCTCCTGTCCAAGGTCAAAAAGGTTGTGCGCGCGATGTGTGTGTGTGTAGGAGTGTGTGGGGGGCGGAATGAACAAAGGGGGTAAAGGCTACAACGTTTCTTCGTGCAGAGAAAACAAGCAGCCAAACAGGCAAGCCTGTGTGCGACCGGAGGGGGCCCACAAGATGTGGTGGAATTGACCAGGCTGGAGGAGCGTGTGTTGGCATTGGTGGGACATCACCGCATTCCAAGCACAAACGTTTCTGCCGATCCGGTGCTACCGCAGGGTAAGGCTACAATCATCTCTGGTGTCAGTGACGGTCATGGCATGAAAGTACTTGCAATGTTAAGGCACTCGCGGTTGAACACAGACTTTGTCGCCCATTATGGACAGAAAGGAATGCGAATTCTTGCTGGCATTATGTGAGATGGAACTGCTCACATCTCATTTTCACCACCCCCACTGCACCTCCCCGCTCCCCCCCTCCCCTCCACCCGCCCAACTACAGACTGAAATTTTGTCCTCTACTTGCAGATGCTGACTTGGACACCATCGACCTCTGGCCTTCACAGATGCCCAGCATCTGCCACTCCGATGTTCTCCACACCCGAGGACACTGGATCCTTCATGCACCCCCAGCCCACATCACCTACGTCCAGCGCTCCCACCTCTGCCACCCAGAGCCAGGAAGAAGAGGAGAGAAAGAGGGAAGAGCCCATATTTGTGCCCTTCACCTGGAGGATCCGGAAGCACCTGACATCAGCCCCCTGCCAAGTCAGCCAAGTTTCCGCAGAACCTCGGCGTCAGGCTCAGATTTCCTGGGGTTTCTAATAGACTCCACTCAAGCAAGCTGAAGCAAGCGCAGAGTCCATGGCACAAAGAGAAGCATGGCCCCAGCATCCAGCAGCATCAAGCAACCACCTGCAGATGCAGGACGGCTCGCTCTATTGAACCAGATGGTCCAGCTATCAACCACCGGTGTGGAGGTGGGTCACGAGATGCAGCAGACCATGGCTGGGATAGCTGTCAGTATCGCCACATTCACTCAGCAGCACGATGAAAGGATGGAACACCTCCTCACAGTGTTGGAGTGCACATCAGAAAGCGTCAAGGTCATGAGGCAGAAGATGGCTTCTGCACGCGTGCTGCAGGCCCCCGACCTCACACCCTCAAGGCACACAGATGCGGAGGAGATCCCGGCGCCTTCGGTCCCGCGCCCAACGTTGTCACCGAGATGCACATGTCTACATACATCGCGCTGCTCTCCTGCACAACCTCCTGAACCAGAGGCAGTGAGGGAAAGGGGGGGGGGGGGCACTCCGTCATGTAGGCGTGGGGAGGACGAGGAAAGCAGGCATAGCCGCAAGGGGGGGAGAAGAGAGGTGGTGATGCCGGATAGAGGGGTGGGTGTTGCTTCCTTGTCTAAATGTATGTATATGTGATAATATTATGTAACATTTGTCATTGTGCACTTGTAAATACTCTCACATTGTTGACCCTCTGTTTGTGCGTGTGCCATTTTAACGTCATATGTGTGATGCTTTGCGCCAACCACACATCTGTCCCTCAGGTCATCTGCTTCATCAGGAATATCTTCCCATCCACATCTGACTGCAGTGTATAATGGGTCCTGTCATCAGGCCATCGCAAGACGACCCCCATGAATGCAAGAAGGCTGCCATTCAATTACTCTAGTTTACCAAGTTACAGGACAGACCTTAAGGCTTGCACTTCAACCCTCTTTTTGCGAGGCCAAAGATGGAGGAGTGCCACCCCTGAGATGACATGGTTACATGCAGTTACATTGCAGTACATTGTGCTGCAATTAATGAATCAGCTTGCATGTACAACATGTGAAATGCTGAACACTTGTCAGTCACTCATAATTTTTCCTTTGCCATTGGCCTTCTCAATAAAGGACTTTCAACAAGGTGCAACAAAAAAGCTTCCATTAGTTTACACACATTTCAGTCGGTTTTATCACATCCAATTTAAACATCACCATCAGCAAGAAAGTAATGCAACATTGACCTAACTTCTTTCCAGCAGTCCCACTGATATGGTGCAGAATCCAACTGGCTACCGTGCCACGAGCACTCCCACCCAGCCGATGTGCCAGAGCTGCACCAATGCACTCCATCTCTCCCTCCCTCCCATCCACCCGATGTGCGATTGCTGCCCGCTCACACCGCTGCCTCCCTCCCTCCTTCCCGATTGATGCCGCTTACACTGCTCCCTCCCTCCCGATTGATGCCGAAATAGTGTGCCGCCCTCCCGCCCTCCCGATTGGTGCCGAAATAGTGCTGCCTCTTTCCCGATCTCCTAATTGACGCCACTCACACTGCTCCCGCCCTCCCTCCTTCCCGCCCTCCCGATTGGTGCCAAAATAGTGCTGCCACTCTCCCGATTCAAGCTGCTAATAATGCTGCCTCCCGCCCGATGTGCAATTGCTGGCCCACTGCCGCCCAGCTCAGACCTGCTTTTCCACAGCGGTCCTTCTGGCGGGCGGCAGGTCAGCAGGAGTGCAGCAAAAGTGATCAAAATGGGGATTATCTGACATCCGGCATGGGCGAGCGGGACACTGCGACTTGGGCAGAACCCTTCCCCACCAATCTTCTGTAGGGCGGATCCTTGATGGGAGATGGGCGGTTCCAGAGGAATCAACCAGAAAATAGCCATTTCGGGTGGAACTTCGGCGGCAGCGGGCGGGACATCGATGAATTTCAGGCCCCTAATGTCGGGATTCAAATGATTGCTGTTGAGCTTTGTTCTCACAGTTTATGATGCTGTCTAATCTGCTGGATTGCTTTCATACTGCAATGGTTTCATTTATTTCATACACTGAATATGGAAGCAGTAAAACTATGCAAATATCCAAACGTTCATGGCTGATAGACATATAGTAGTATGGCCCTATGATTAACGGCTGTACTAAAGGTTATTGCTTTTGGACTCATTTCCAGTTGTCCATTATTTTCTATATAAAGTGTAGAAAACAAAAAATTTACACAATCAAGCAGTTTATTTTCCAGTGCCATTGCTGGAGAATGTGGTTGGAATCAATCAATCAATCATCATAGGCAATCCCTCGAATTGAGGATGATTTACTTCCACGTCAAAAAGTTCACAGGTGTTTCGATGAAGGACCTAAAATTCCAGTCCCGAACTAAATCTTGAAGGGTGGAAGACAGTGCGTGGGGACAGTCTGTGCGGTCCCCGGCCTGTGAGCACCATCGGAGCAGGCCGGGGAGAGGAAGCAGCGTGGCAGCCTGGCCCAGCAGTCTGCGTGGCACCCGGCCTGCAAGTACCATTGTGGTTGGAATAGAGAGTTGCTGGCAGCGTAAGCATCACTATTATGCAAAAGGACTGCAGAAGCTGCCACTCTACAGGATTATATTTTCTTCTTTGGTAATAACACTTAAAAAAAGGTTTAATGACAAACAAAATTGTGAATTTGTATCATTTTTAAACAGGTGATTTCATGCAAAAGTATTTAGTTAGCAGAACTGGCAAAATATCAAGCACTCAGTGCTCATATACTACTGATCCTTTCACACTTTTCAGGAGCTAATGAACTTTTTAACCAGCACAAATGATGAAATGTTCTTAAATCGAACAGTTGTGTATACTTGTTTTGTCAACTGAATAACAAAACTAGTTAGTCTAACATCTGTGGTTGGGAAGATGTTGGAGTCCAATATTAAAGAAGCAGTAGCAGGACATTTGGAAAAGCAAAATTCAGTCAGGCAGAATCAGCATGGATTTATGAAGGGGAAGTCATGTTTGACAAATTTGCTGGCATTCTTTGAGGATGTAACGAACAGAGTGGATAAAGGGGAACCAGCGGATGTGGTGTATTTGGATTTCCAAAAGGCATTTGACAAGTGCCACATAAAAGCTTACTGCACAAGATAGAAGTTCAAAGGGTTGGAGTTAATATATTAGCATGGATAGAGGATTGGCTAACTAACAGAAAAGAGAGTAGGGATAAATGGTTCATTCTCAGGTTGGCAATCAGTAACCAGTGAGGTGCCGCAGAGATCAGTACTGGGACCCCCAACTATTTACAATCTATATTAACGACTTGGGGGAAGGGACCGTGTGTAACGTAGCCAAGTTTGCTGATGGAGGAAAAGCAATGTGTGAACACAAAAAATCTGCAAAAGGACATAGACAGGCTAAGTGAGTGCGCAAAAATTTGGCAGATGGAGTATAATGTTGGAAAGTGTGAGGTCATGCAGAAAAAAAATCAAAGAGCAAGTTATTATTTAAATGGAGAAAGATTGCAAAGTGCTGCAGTACAGCAGGACCTGGGGGTACTTGTGCATGAAACACAAAAAGTTAGTATGCAGGTACAGCAAGTGATCAGGAAGGCCAATTGAATCTTGGCCTTTATTGCAAAGGGGATGGAGTATAAAAGCAGGGAAGTCTTGCTACAGTTGTACAGGGTATTGGTGAGGCCACACCTGGAATACTGCGTGCAGTTTTGATTTCCATATTTACGAAAGGATATACTTGCTTTGGAGGCAGTTCAGAGAAGGTTCACAAGGTTGATTCCAGAGATGAGGGGGTTGACTTATGAGGAAAGGTTGAGTAGGTTGGGCCTCTGCTCATTGGAATCCAGAAGAATGAGAGGTGATCTTATTGAAACATATGAGATTATGAGGGGGCTTGACAAGGTGGATGCAGAGAGGATGTTTCCACTGATAGGAGAGACTAGAACTAGAGGGCATAATCTTAGAATATGGGGCCGCCCATTTAAAATTATGATGAGGAGAAATTTCTTCTCTCAGAGGGTTGTGGATCTGTGAAATTCGCTGCCTCAGAGAGCTGTGGAAGCTGGGACATTGAATATATTCAAAGACAGAAATAGACAGTTTCTTAAACGATAAGGGAATAAGGAATTATGGAGAGCAGGCAGGGACGTGGACCTGAGTCCATGATCGGATCAGCCATGATCGTATTAAATGGCGGAGCAGGCTCGAGGGGCCGTATGGCCTAATCCTGCTTCTATTTCTTATGTTCTTATGAAGTCAGCTTTACTGACTAGACCTTGTCCTTGCGGACTCCATAGTGGAGAAATGGCAGGATCTTTCTAGTGGGAGAGAAGAGCCCCCACCCCCATACCAACCCCTGCCCAGTAAGGCAAGATGCCTAGATATACATAACAAACTATGTGAATATTGTTTCAGTACTTGGAGAATGTGTTGCGAGCTCCAGAAGAAGTTGCAAGACTTGAGAAAGAGGACAAATATAAACAAGCCTATTGCTGTGGAGCAGCACCATTAGACATTCATGGGCATGAAGGAAAGACAAAGGGCTAGAAATGTGGGTTTTAGCGATTTCGCCCGTTTTTGGGCGATAACTGTGGTGGGTTTCTTTAGTGCCAGGGTAGCGCTATTGCTGGACGTCGCAAAATTTGGCAAACGGTGACCAGAGATAGCGATAGCGCAAAATCCGGCCTTGCACGAGTTAATTTGTGCGCCGGAGCCGAAATTTGCGGTCGAAAAATAAAGACACAAACGGACCTTATGCGCATGCGCGAATTTGTTTTATTATGGTTTTTTTCCACAATTTTTTTCTTCTCCCCACAATTCTAGTCGGCTGTCAGGGTACGCCCGCACATGCGCAGTACA
This sequence comes from Pristiophorus japonicus, assembly GCF_044704955.1. Lineage (NCBI taxonomy): Eukaryota > Metazoa > Chordata > Chondrichthyes > Pristiophoridae > Pristiophorus > Pristiophorus japonicus. Next base: position 48,961,252 of record NC_091997.1, read on the forward strand.
TCCAGGGCTAAACAGCTATTTTTTACAGAGCAAGCAGCCACGATGGAAGGGGACCTCAGCAGGCAGAGAGCTCAAAAGTTCAATTATGAGGCAAGCGAGGCCCTCATCGTAGCTATGCAAAGCAGATGGGGGGAATTTAATAGGAAGGGTGTTGGTAAACTCCTCCCAGCTGTACGAAGGCGTCTGGACCTGCGTGGCCGAGGCGGCTTCCTCAGTCGATAATATCAAGAGGGACCATAAGCAGTGTCGGAAAAAGTTCAATGACCATTGCAGAGTCGTCAGAGTAAGTGATATTTTTATTCATGCACTCGTTCATTACTTAAATTGTAAATCTGACACATGTTGGCACAGTATAGGTAGGCTTAGTGTTGCACCTTATTTGTCATGAATGATCATTACACAACGAGTACGACTGCTTTTTGACATCTTAAAAGATGTTTCTGCGCTTCGATGTCTTCCTCATGATGCACGTGCAACTACCAGGACCATTAAACAGAGGACTGTATTAAATGAACACAGTATGGTATAAGTGCTTTGATGGTTATGTGTGTGCCACAAGAGCAAAAGGGCCCTCTGATAACCTTTCCAATTGTCATCTATGCAGGGAAAGTTGTTGCACAACCGCCGGGAGCAACGGCGCACAGGGGCTGGTCCACCCCAGACATTGCCATTGACGGACCTGGAGGAGCAAGTGGCAGCAATAATCGGTGCCTCAAGGAGGTCAACTACCCTTGGGGGTGCTGATTCCCTGATCAAAACTGAGGGTAAGTTCTGCAAAATCCCCAGGCTGGGTTTGGGCAATGTGATGTAATGTCTGTGGGCTAGGGTTGGGGCAATGTCATGCAGTATCTGTGGGCTAGGGTTGGAGCAATATGATGTAGTGTCTGTGGGCTACATATAATGCAGTAGCTCCGGTCCTTCAAATGAGCCTGTGTTATGTGACCTTCCTCATGTCACCCTGTCCTCTCCCCTGCTGCTAACCACTCGTCTGTTGTTTTCTATTTCCAGATGAGGAGGTGCCACATCCGCCAATGGAACCCTCCACCCCAGCCCAACATGTGGGGGTGGAGGAGGGGAACGACGAAGATACTGAGGACGAGGAAACTCCACTGGAGGAGGAAACTCATGAAACTGTTCCGGGGGTGGTGGGCCCAATGCAATCTACACCTCTTTTAGCTGTGGCCAGTAGCTCTGACCAGGAAGACAGATTCTCGGGCTTTGGCCAATCTGAGGCCCCGGGTCCAAGTGGCATGCAGCCACGCACTCCCAGGGTTGAATCCCATATACTGTCTCTCTGGCGAGTGAGTCGGCAAAGCCAGTCTGCTGACAGACAGGCAGTCGCACACCTGGACGTGGTGGGGCTGTCCAGGGAGAGCATCCAGCTCAGCCGACAGTTCCTGGAAGTCTTGGGTGCTTTGCCCGTAAGCATTGTGGCACTATCCGCGGACATGAGGCAGGGCATGTTGCAGAATGTCGCTGCAACACGCGAGATGACCAAGGCTGTCAATGGCATTGCGCAATTGATGGTCTCGACCTTTGGCACTGCAGTCCCCAGTGTCACAGCACCCAGACCCACATCACCTGTGAGTGCTCAGAAACCGGGCCTTCCATACCCCGAGCTTCTCCAGGGGATCCACGCATGGCGTCTCCATTGTCTATCCCCCTTTTTCAGCAGGACTCTGGTCGCATTGCTGCATGATGTCTAGGTACCACCTTGGGTACAGTCATGACGTGAGGGAGGTGGGGTTAGGATGAGGGAGGGAGGAGGAGGGGCCACAGGTAAAAGACGTTCAGTGCAGGGGTTGTTCTTTCATTGTTTGTTGCTGTTTTGCTTTTGTTGCTATTTTCGAAAAGTTTTAAAAGTTTTCCAATTCTGTTAAGCTATAAAAGATCACAATAATGTTTAAATTTTATTCTAGTTTCCAAATTACGTTTACAATGTTTAATAAATCTTATTCAAGTTACTGTATGTTGAATAAATTCTTTTGTTCACCTTAAAATTCCTGTCTCATTTGCAGAATAAGAGAGGGAATAGTCATCATGGTGGGATAGAGTGGGCGGACAAAGGTGAAACATACCGTTCACTGTTCAAGCAAAGCGATGAATTAAGAGCTGCTGATGTAAGGCTTTTGCAGTGGCGAAAGCTTCATGAGGCCTGCCCTGTGGTGGTGATGGCATGGGTTCATCGCCAGGCTCCTCGTCCTCCTCATCCTCCTTGTGGTCCTCCTCCTCCTCATGGTTCTCCACCTCATCCGCTTCCCCCTCCCTCCTCTCCTCTCTCCTGAGGTGGTCCTGCAGTCCCCAGTGGAAAATGCTGTCCCCTCATGATGGCTAAGTTGTGTAGCATGCAGCACACCACAATTAACTCAGAGACCTGCTGAGGGGAGTATTGCAGGGTGCCTCCAGAATGGTCCAGGCATCGGAAGTGCTGCTTGAGCTCTCCAATTGTCTTTTCGACAATGTTGTGTGTGGCTATATGGCTGTCATTATAGCGATGCTCGGCTTGTGTCTGAGGGTTCTGGAGTGGGGCTCATGAGCCAGGTGGCGAGGCCGTAACCTTTGTCCCCCAGCATCCAGCTCTGGCCTTGTGGCTGACGCTCGAACAGGTATGAAACACTGCTCTCACACAAGATGAAAGCATCATGGATGCTCCCTGGAAATTGGGCATTTACTGCCATGACGCGCTGAGTATGGTCGCAGACGATCTGTACGTTCAGGGAGTGGAATCCTCTTCGGTTTCGGTAAACCTCTGGATCCTCGAAAGGTGCTTGCAGGGCCATGTGCGTACAATCAATGGCAGCCTGGACCTTGGGGAAGACAGCAATTCGTGCAAAATCTACAACCCTCTCATTCTATGCCTCCTTGGTCATTGAGAAGTTTATAAAGTCCATCCTGCATGCGTAGTGCAGTAGTCACCTGGCGAATGCAGTGATGTGTAGCGTACTGCGAGATGGAGCATATGTCCCCCTGCTGATGTCTGAAAAGAGCCGGAGGCATAGAAGGCAAGTGCCGCAGTCACCTTCACCTCGACGGGCAGTGCAGTCCTGTTGGCGTGGTAGGCTGTAGGTCTGCCTTTATCAGCTGGCATATCTCTGTGACCACCTCTTTTCAGAAGAGCAGCCTTCGAATGCACTATGCCTCAGACAGCTGCAGGTATGAGCTCTGGCCCCTGTAAACTCGTGGAGGGTAAGGCCTCCTCCCCATACGTCGGCGAGCTTTTCGATTACATTCAAAATGCTCTTGAATAAGCTTTCTTCCATCTCGATGCTGCATTGAAAAAGCAGCCAGGAATAGTGGCAGAGATATTATAGCCCCCATTCTTTTAAATGTCCTTAAATATCCTTAAAAGCGAACTATGAACTCACATAAAGCTCACTAAAATGCAGCCTTCCCTTCAAATCCTTTTATGCAATGAACTTCTGCCCCATTTTTCAAGATGGCACCGTTGGTGTTGAGTGCTCCCTGGATTCGACCTAATAAGACATGATTTTTCCGGGCGTGTTTTTGGGTGGGCACTAAAAATGGCGATATCGGTGACTTTTCCACCCCTGTTGCATGCCAACTGACGTCATAAAAATGGCTAAAAAAAGAGGCAGGTGATAATTTTTAGCGCCGTTGCAAAACCGCTGCCGAATTTTCTGCCCGGGCGCTAAATTTTGTGATTCGTTTAGCGCCAAAAAAAATTACTTTTTCAGCTTTGCCATGGCGATAAGCGGGCACAAACCTGCTGAATTTCTAACCCAAAGTGCTGTGCTGACACAATAATAATAATAACTTTTATTTGTATAGCTTCTTTAACGTAGTAAAACGTCCCAAGGCGCTTCACAACAGTGTTACAGACAAACATAAATTTGACACCGAGCCACAGAAGAAATTAAGCCAGATGATCAATAGCTTGTTTAAAGAGGTAAGTTTTAACGAGCGCCTTAAAGGGGAAAAAGAGGTACAGAGGCATAGAGAGGGAGTTCCAGAGCTTAGGGCCAAGCAGCTGAAGGCACGTCCATCGATGGTTGAGCAGTTATAATGAGGGATGTTCAAGAAGCCAGAATTTGAGGAGCGCAGACAGCTTCTGGGATTGTGAAAATGTTAAGGATGCAGCACTTCTGAAAATAGCAGCCTTACCCAAGTTCCATTGCACATGTCATGATGACAATGAAGATATACCGTAGGAAGGACTTTTCATGGCCCAGATCGCAGAGGAACGGACATGTACTGAACTAGAAAAGACCATTCTGGTCCATACCACACTCTGCATTTTAGGAAATACATCCCACAATACCTGTCTTAACCCTCTATCAATTTTTTCTCCAGATATTTACTCAACTGTCTCTTAAACTTGTTGGTATAATCAGTTCCCACTGTCTCACTCAGCACTTCAGTCCATAAATTCACTACTCTCTATTTAAATACTTAAATCAAAACTGTTTTTTCACCCTCCCACTTCGAGAATTAAGGTTATGCTCTCTTGTAAAATCTGTAACTATGTTGAACATATTTGTGTTTATCTTGTCTATGCTATTTAGAATCTTCTAAGAGCATAGATCTCCTTCCAAGATCAGCCCTGAGCCTTCTCTTCCCCACTCTAAATATTTGCAGCTTCTGCACCCTCTCCTCATAACCCATGTGCCTAATTATAGCTAACATTCTGTCTTGATCCACACTCTTTTTATGTTTAAAGACAAAATGCATACATCATAGAAGCGCATGGTGTGGGCAGGTGGTTGGCTTTGCCATGAGACAACTCCTACAGAACTGTTGATTTATTTGGCAAGAATGTTCTCCTGACCCCTCAAAGCCTCTCCAGCTTCTTCGAATTGTCAGAAGTGTGATGAAACATTCATCTGTGAAGGAATTCCACCTTATAACTTCTTTAAAAATAAGACACTACCTTATAACTTCTTTAAAAATTCTACTTTATAACTTCTTTAAAAATAAGACAAGCCAGATTTAGAAATCCTAGCTATGAAGGAATTCTGGCCTTCAGGGACTGACCCTAGATAAGTTACTTTATTAACTTCTTGAAACAGGACAATTGTTGAAATAAACAGTCAGTTTGAATGGCTTAATCTGGATTGTTCATCATAAACAAATGGCAGCTGCCCTCTTGACTGCAGATGGCAATTTGAACAATGAATACATACAAACACACCAGTTAGTTCAGTTGAATTAGCAAAATGTCAAGTACCTCGCATAAACAAGACTAAATTCTTGGGCAGATATTGGATAACTCCTTAAAAATACTTCTTAGGCAGTCCCTCGGATTCGAGGATGACTTGCTTCCTTGCTAAAAATTAGTTTTCAGGTGACTGAAGAACCCAATGCGTGACCTACAGTCTCTGTCACAGGTGGGGCAGATGGTGGTTGGAGGAACGGGTGGATGGGGTGCCTGAGAAGAGAGTTGGTGCAATGACACAGCCTTGTTTGACACTGGTCTAAAAGTGAATTGGGTCTGTGGTGGATCGTTGGTCAGGATCACGGCTTGCATATCATCGTGAAGCAGGCGGGGGATCATGACAAACTTTTGAGGGCAACCGAAACGGAGGAGGACACTCCATAATCCCTCACGGTTGACAGCGTCGAAGGCCTTTGTGAGGTCAAACAAGGGTTGGTGCTGTACCCTGCATTTCTCTTGTAATTGCCGTGCGGTGAGGATCATGTCCATTGTGCCCCTTAGTGGGCGGAATCCGCATTGCGACTCTGGGAGGAGTTCTTCAGCCACAGGGAGAAAACGATTGTGGAGGATTCTTGCGATGACCTTACCTGTGGTCGACAGCAGAGAAATTCCTCTGTAGTTACCGCAGTCGGACTTATCACCTTTCTTGAAGATGGTCACTATTACGGCGTCCCTGAGATCTCCTGGCATGCTCTTCTCCTTCCAGATAAGAGAAATGACATCATGTATTCGTGCCAATAGTGCTTCTCCGCCTTGTTTTAATGCTTCGGCGGGGATTTCATCTGCTTCTGATGCCTTGTTGTTCTTTAGCTGTCGGATGGCCTTTTCTACCTTATGCCGGGCTGGGGTTGTGCTGAGATGGCGGCAGGTAGCATGCTACAGGATGGAGTCGAGGACATTCGCATCGAAGACAGAGCCTCGGTTAAGGAGGTCTTCAAAGTGCTCCTTCCAGCAGGCACAAACTGCCTCTCTGTCCTTGATGAGCACCTCTTCGTTCTTGGCCAGCATTGGGGTGGGGCCTTGGGTGCTTGGGCCGTAGGTGTTCTTGACTGCGCTAAAGAATCCTTGCACGCATGGTTGTCGGCTAACTGCTGGATCTCCTGCACTTTCTTCACCCACCATCTGTTCTTTAGGTCGCAGGTTTTTTGTTGGACCTCAGCCGTCAGCCATCTGCAGAGCAGCTTTCTTGCTCTCGAGTTGTGTTGCTGTTTCAAGTTCAGAAAAGCCTTGCTCTTATGGTTTATCAGCTCCTGGATCTCCTGGTCGTTCTCGTCAAACCAGTCTTGGTGTTTCCTGGTCGAGTGACCGAGTGTCTCTTCGCAGGTGCTAATTATGGAGGTCTTGAGGGTGCTGTGGACATCTGCGTCTCTGGGTCACCGGGAGTCATCAGCTTGGCAGTGAGGCGCTGGCTAAATAGAGCTTTCTTATCAGGGTTTTTGAGTGGCCCATCGTGCGGCATTGTTTCTGTCGCCGTCACTGCTTTGGGGCTACATTGATGCTGATGACAGAACGGATTAGGCAGTCGTCCGTCAAGCCATCATCAGCTCCTATCATGGCGTGGGTGATACACACATCCTTGCGGTCCCTTGCTTCGACGATGACATAGTCGAGCCGATGCCAATGCTAGGGGCGAGGGTGTTGGCATGAAGCCTTGTACTTGTCTCTCTGATGAAACAAGGTGTTGGTTATTGTCATGTGTGTAACCATCATGCAACGGTAATCTTCATGTAACTGTAACCTTCATGCAACTCCTGTACACTGTACTTATACCCTAGAAATGCACACCCTGACCACAGGGGGTGAACTTGTGGGAGACACTCCTCACCTGGGTTTCCAGGTATAAAAGGGGAGGTCCCACCCAGGGTCAGCACTCCTTGGTCCTGGGAATAAAGGTTAAGGTCACAAGGTGATAGGAAGGGACAATATGTATGAATATAAAGGGGCTGCAGGAGGGGTCAAAACTAAAAATCATGGTTTAAAAACTAGTATTAAAACACTCGACCTAAACGCACGCAGCATTCGAAATAAAGTAAATGAGTTGACAGCACAAATCATTACCAATGGGTATGATTTGGTGGCCATTACAGAAACGTGGTTGCAGGGTGGCCAAGACTGGGAATTAAACATACAGGGAAATCTTACAATTCAGAAAGATAGACAAGAAGGGAAAGGAGGTGGGGTAGCTCTGTGAATAAAGGATGATATCAGGGCAGTTGTGAGAGATGATATTGGCTCTAATGAACAAAATGTTGAATCATTGTGGGTGGAGATTAAAGATAGTAAGGGGAAAAAGTCACTGTTGGGCGTAGTTTATAGGCCCCCAAATAATAACTTCATGGTGGGGCGGACAATAATAAAGGAAATAATGGAGGCATGTGAAAAAGGAACGGCAGTAATCATGGGGGATTTTAACCTACATATCGATTGGTTAAATCAAATCGCATGGGGTAGCCTTGAGGAGGAATTCATAGAATGCATACGGGATTGTTTCTTAGAACAGTATGTGACAGAACCTACAAGGGAGCAAGCTATCTTAGATCTGGTCCTGTGTAATGAGACAGGAATAATAAACGATCTCCTAGTAAAAGATCCTCTCGGAATGAGTGATCACAGTATGGTTGAATTTATAATACAGATTGAGGGTGAGGAAGTAGTGTCTCCAACGAGCGTACTATGCTTAAACAAAGGGGACTACAGTGGGATGAGGGCAGAGTTGGCTAAAGTAGACTGGAAACACAGACTAAATGGTGGCACAATTGAGGCACAGTGGAGGACTTTTAAGGAGCTCTTTCATAGTGCTCAACAAAAATATATTCCAGTGAAAAAGAAGGGCGGTAAGAGAAGGGATAACCAGCCGTGAATAACCAAGGAAATAAAGGAGAGTATCAAATTAAAAACCAATGAGTATAAGGTGGCCAAGGTTGGAGAGAAACTAGAAGATCGGGAAAATTTTAAATGACAGCAAAGAATGACTAAGAAAGCAATAAAGAAAGGAAAGCTAGATTACGAAAGTAAACTTGCGCAAAACATAAAAACAGATAGTAAAAGCTTTTACCGATATATAAAACGGAAAAGAGTGACTAAAGTAAATGTTGGTCCCTTAGAAGATGAGAAGGGGGATTTAATAATGGGAAATGTGGAAATGGCTGAGACCTTATTTTGCTTTGGTCTTCACAGTGGAAGACACAAAAACCATGCAAAAGATTGCTGGTCACGGGAATGTGGGAAGGGAGGACCTTGAGATAATCACTATCACTAGGGGGGTAGTGCTGGACAGGCTAATGGGACTCAAGGTAGACAAGTCCCCTGGTCCTGATGAAATGCATCCCAGGATATTAAAAGAGATGGCGGAAGTTATAGCAGATGCATTCGTTATAATCTACCAAAATTCTCTAGACTCTGGGGAGGTACCAGCGGATTGGAAAGCAGCTAATGTAATGCCTCTGTTTAAAAAAGGAGGCAGACAAAAGGCAGGTAACTATAGGCCGGTTAGTTTAACATCTGTAGTGGGGAAAATGCTTGAAGCTATCATTAAGGAAGAAATAGCGGGACATCTAGATAGGAATAGTGCAATCAAGCAGACACAACATGGATTCATGAAGGGAAAATCATGTTCAACTAATTTACTGGAATTCTTTGAGGATATAACGAGCATGGTGGATAGAGGTGTACTGATGGATGTGGTGTATTTAGATTTCCAAAAGACATTCGATAAGGTGCCACCCAAAAGGTTACTGCAGAAGATAAAGGTACACGGAGTCAGAGGAAATGTATTAGCATGGATCGAGAATTGGCTGGCTAACAGAAAGCAAAGAGTCAGGATAAATGGGTCCTTTTCAGGTTGGAAATCGGTGGTTCGTGGTATGTCACAGGGATCGGTGCTGGGACCACAACTGTTTACAATATACATAGATGACTTGGAAGAGGGGACAGAGTGTAGTGTAACAAAATTTGCAGATGACACAAAGATTAGTGGGAAAGCGGGTTGTGTAGAGGACTCAGAGAGGCTGCAAAGACATTTAGATAGGTTAAGCGAATGGGCTAAGGTTTGGCAGATGGCATACAATGTCGGAAAATGTGAGTTCACCCACCTTGGAAAAAAAAACAGTAAAAGGGAATATTATTTGAATGGGGAGAAATTACAACATGCTGCGGTGCAGAGGGACCTGGGGGTCCTTGTGCATGAATCCCAAAAAGTTAGTTTGCAGGTGCAGCAGGTAATCAGGAAGGCGAATGGAATGCTGGCCTTTATTGCGAGAGGGATGGAGTACAAAAGCAGGGAGGTCCTGCTGCAACTGTACAGGGTATTGGTGAGGCCGCACCTGGAGTACTGCATGCAGTTTTGGTCACCTTACTTAAGGAAGGATATACTAGCTTTGGAGCGGGTACAGAGACGATTCACTGGGCTGATTCCGGAGATGAGGGGGTTACCTTATGATGATAGATTGAGTAGACTGGGTCTTTACTCGTTGGAGTTCAGAAGGATGAGGGGTAATCTTATAGAAACATTTAAAATAATGAAAGGGATAGACAAGTTAGAGGCAGAGAGGTTGCTTCCACTGGTCGGGGAGACTAGAACTAGGGGGCACAGCCTCAAAATACGGGGGAGCCAATTTAAAACCGAGTTGAGAAGGAATTTCTTCTCCCAGAGGGTTTGATAAATTGTGGAATTCTCTGCCCAAGGAAGCAGTTGAGGCTAGCTCATTGAATGTATTCAAATCACAGATCGATAGATTTTTAACCAATAAGGGAATTAAGGGTTATGGGGAGTGGGCGGGTAAGTGGAGCTGAGTCCACGGCCAGATCAGCCATGATCTTGTTGAATGGCGGGGCAGGCTCGAGGGGCTAGATGGCCTACTCCTGTTCCTAATTCTTATGTTCTATGTTCTTATGTCACGTAGTGACTGTGTCTATAGTACATGCCTCGTGTGAGTTTGTAGTACGGTGCAGGGACGCCATGTTTGGCGACGAGAAACGGGATTCACCGAACCACAGAGGATCGTTACTGTGTGGCTGAGGACTGGGACGACTTTGTGGAAAGACTCCAGCAGAGCTTTGTCACGAAGGACTGGCTGGGAGCGACAGCGGCTGACAAGCGGAGGACGCATCGACTGACCAGCTGAGGACCACAGATTTATGCGTTGATGAAAGACCTGCTTGCACCCCAAAAGTTCGCGGACAAGTCCTTTGAAGAGCTCAGCCAGTTGATCAGTGAGCATCTCGAACCGGCGAGTAGCGTACACATGGCCCAGCACCGGTTCTACACACACCGGCGTCGGGAGGGACAATGCATCTCAGACTTCGTTGCGGACTTGCGGCGCTTGGCCAGTCTATGTAAGTTCACAGACGCCTGCAGTGGGGAGATGTTATGGGACTTTTTCATTGAGGGCATTAATCACGCCGGGATTTTCAGGAAGCTCATAGAGGCCAAGGACTTGACTTTAGAAGGGGCGGCGTTGATAGCTCAGACCTTCATGGCAGGGGAAGAGGAGACCAAGCAAGTTTGCGCACGCAGCACTGGTCCCAATGTGGCGATGGACCAGGTTGTTAACATTGTGAACGCGGCCAGGAACCCCGCAGGCAGGCAAGGGCATTTCAAAACCGCCCAGGCTGCAACAGACACTAGGGTGGGCCCGCAACAGGGACAATGGAAAGGGGATCGGCAATTCACGCCATCTCGAGGAACAATGTGTCCCGTGATGGGACCATTAACACCCACCATCAGAGTGCTTAGAAACAACCAAATGGGCAATCAGAGAGGAATGCCTAGTAACAGTCCCTTTGTTAACAACAATCTCAGCTCATGCTGGAGATGCGGGGGTAGACTACTGCGAAAAGCTGCAGGTTCCAGCAATATACCTGTAGGATTTGTAACATCAGTGGACACTTGGCCAGGATGTGCAAAACGGCTGTGGCGAGGAAGCAGACGAGGGGTCTGCAATGCAGGATGATGCCTGGGGAAAAGCCATGGATGCTGAAGTTCAGTGGGTTCACGTGGCTGACCTCCACAGCTCATACACTAAAACGCCACCCATGATGATGAAAGTTTTATTGAATGGCATCCCAGTGCGCATGGAGCTGGATACGGGAGCTAGCCAGTCACTTATGAGCGCCCAACAATTTGAGAGACTATGGCCACACAGAGCTAGCAGGCCCAAACTGGAATGCATTGACACGCAGCTAAGGATGTACACCAAAAGAGATCATACCAGTGCTAGGCAGTGCAAACTTGGTGGTAACACATAATGGATCACAGAACCGGCTGCCACTCTGGATCGTCCCGGGGAATGGCCCCGCGCTCTTGGGGAGCAGTTGGCTACCGAGATGAATTGGAAATGGGAAGATGTGCACGCCATTTCATCTGTGGAGCGAAGTTCATGCTCACAGGTCCTACAAAACTTCGGGTCACTGTTTCAACCCGGTGTCAGAACGTTCAAGGGCACTAAAGTAGTGATACGCATCACTCCGGACGCCAGACCAGTGCACCACAAAGCCAGAGCGGTGCTGTATGTGATGCGTAAGAAAATTGAAAGTGAATTGGACAGGCTGCTCAGAGAGGGCATAATTTCAGCCGTTGAATTCAGCGACTGGGCAAGTCCCATCGTTCCTGTCCTTAAAGCAGATGGTTCGGTCAGGATTTGTGGCGACTACAAAGCCACCATCAACCGAGTGTCGCTGCAAGACCAATACCTGCTCCCGAGAGCGGAGGACCTTTTTGCCACGCTGCAGGTGGCAAGCTGTTCACGAAGCTGGACCTCACTTCGGCCGACATGACTCAGGAATTGGCTGAAGAATCCAAGCTTCTGATCACCATCACGACGCACAAGGGATTAGAAACATAGAAACATAGAAAATAGGTGCAGGAGTAAGCCATTTGGCCCTTTGAGCCTGCACCGCCATTCAATGAATTCATGGCTGAACATGCAACTTCAGTACCCCATTCCTGCTTTCTCGCCATACCCCTTGATCCCCCTAGTAGTAAGGACTACATCTAACTCCTTTTTGAATATATTTAGTGAATTGGCCTCAACAACTTTCTGTGGTAAAGAATTCCACAGGTTCACCACTCTCTGGGTGAAGAAGTTTCTCCTCATCTCGGTCCTAAATGGCTTTCCCCTTATCCTTAGACTGTGATCCGTGGTTCTGGACTTCCCCAACATTGGGAACATTCTTCCTGCATCTAACCTGTCTAAACCCGTCAGAATTTTAAACGTTTCTATGAGATCCCCTCTCATTCTTCTGAACTCCAGTAAATACAAGCCCAGTTGATCCAGTCTTTCTTGATATGTCAGTCCCGCCATCCCGGGAATCAGTCTGGTGAACCTTCGCTGCACTCCCTCAATAGCAAGAATATCCTTCAAGTTAGGAGACCAAAACTGTACATAATACTCCGGATGTGGCCTCACCAAGGCCCTGTACAACTGTAGTAACACATTCCTGCCCCTGTACTCAAATCCCCTCGCTACGAAGACCAACATGCCATTTGCTTTGTTAACTGTCTGCTGTACCTGCATGCCAACCTTCAATGACTGATGTACCATGACACCCAGATCTCGTTACACCTCCCCTTTTCCTAATCTGTCACCATTCAGATAATAGTCTGCATCTCTGTTTTTACCACCAAAGTGGATTACCTCACATTTATCCACATTATACTTCATCTGCCATGCATTTGCCCACTCACCAAGTCACTCTGCAGCATCCTCCTCACAGCTCACACTGCTACCCAACTTAGTGTCATCCGCAAATTTGGAGATACTGCATTTAATCCCCTCGTTTAAATCATTAATGTACAATGTAAACAGCTGGGGCCCCAGCACAGAACCTTGCGGTACCCCACTAGTCACTGCCTGCCATTCTGAAAAGTACCCATTTACTCCTATTCTTTGCTTCCTGTCTGCCAACCAGTTCTCAATCCACGTCAGCACACTACCCCCAATCCCATGTGCTTTAACTTTGCACATTAATCTCTTGTGTGGGACCTTGTCGAAAGCCTTCTGAAAGTCCAAATACACCACATCAACGAGTTCTCCCTTGTCCACTCTACTGGAAACATCCTCAAAAAATTCCAGAAGATTTGTCAAGCATGATTTCCCTTTCACAAATCCATGCTGACTTGGACCTATCATGTCACCTCTTTCCAAATGCGCTGCTATGACATCCTTAACAATTGATTCCATCATTTTACCCACTACCGATGTCAGGCTGACCAGCCTATAATTCCCTGTTTTCTCTCTCGCTCCTTTTTTAAAAAGTGGGGTTACATTGGCTAACCTCCACTCCATAGGAACTGATCCAGAGTCTATGGAATGTTGGAAAATGACTGTCAATGCATCCGCTATTTCCAAGGCCACCTCCTTAAGTATTCTGGGATGCAGACCATCAGGCCCTGGGGATTTATCGGCCTTCAAACCCATCAATTTCCCCAACACAATTTCCCGACTAATAAGGATTTCCCTCAGTTCCTCCTTCTTACTAGACCCTCTGACCCCCTTTAAATCCGGAAGGTTGTTTGTGTCCTCCTTAGTGAATACCGAACCAAAGTACTTGTTCAATTGATCTGCCATTTCTTTGTTCCCAGTTATGACTGCCCCTGATTCTGACTGCAGGGGACCTACATTTGTCTTTACTAACCTTTTTCTCTTTACATATCTATAGAAGCTTTTGCAGTCCATTTTAATGTTCCCTGCAAGCTTCTTCTCGTACTCTATTTTCCCTGCTCTAATCAAACCCTTTGTCCTCCTCTGCTGAGTTCTAAATTTCTCCCAGTCCCCGGGTTTGCTGCTATTTCTGATCAATTTGTATGCCACTTCCTTGGCTTTAATACTATCCCTGATTTCCCTTGATAGCCACGGTTGAGCCACCTTCCCTTTTTTATTTTTACGCCAAAAAGGGATGTATAGTTGTTGTAGTTCATCCATGCGGTCTCTAAATGTCTGCCATTGCCCATCCACAGTCAACCCCTTAAGTATCATTCGCCAATCTATCCTAGCCAATTCACGCCTCATACCTTCAAAGTTACCCTTCTTTAAGTTTTGGACCATGGTCTCTGACTTAACTGTTTCATTCTCCATCCTAATGTAGAATTCCACCATATTATGGTCACTCTTCCCCAAGGGGCCTTGCACAATGAGATTGCTAATTAATCCTCTCTCATTACACAACACCCAGTCTAAGATGGCCTCCCCCTAGTTGGTTCCTCGACATATTGGTCTCGAAAACCGTCCCTTATGCACTCCAGGAAGTCCTCCTCCATCGTATTGTTTCCAGTTTGGTTAGCCCAATCTATATGCTTATTAAAGTCACCCATGATAACTGCTGTGCCTTTATTGCATACACACCTAATTTCCTGTTTGATGCCCTCCCCAACATCACTACTACTGTTTGGAGGTCTGTACACAACTTCCACTAGCGTTTTCTGCCCTTTGGTATTCTGTAGCTCCACCCATACCGATTCCACATCATCCAAGCTAATGTCTTTCCTTACAATTGCATTAATTTCCTCTTTAACCACCAAGCCACGCCGCCTCCTTTTCCTTTCTGTCTATCCTTCCTAAATGTTGAATATCCCTTGGATGTTGAGTTCCCAGCCTTGGTCACCCTGGAGCCATGTCTCCGTGATGCCAACCACATCGTATCCGTTAACTGCTATCTGCACCGTTAATTTGTCCACCTTATTCCGAATACTCCTCGCATTGAGGCACAGAGCCTTCAGGCTTGCCTTTTTAACACACTTTGACCCTTTAGAATTTTGCTGCAAAGTGGCCCTTTTTGTTTTTTCCCTTGGGTTTCTCTGCCCTCCACTTTTACTCATCTGCTTTCTGTCTTTTGCTTCCGTCTCCTCTGTTTCCCTCTGTCTCCCTGCATTGGTTCCCATCCCCCTGCCATATTAGTTTAACTCCTCCCCAACAGCACTAGCAAACACTCCTCCTAGGACATTGGTTCTAGTCCTGCCTAGGTGCAGACCGTCCGGTTTGTACTGGTCCCACCTCCCCCAGAACCTGTTCCAATGCCCCAGAAATTTGAATCCCTCCCTGCTGCACCACTGCTCAAGCCACGTATTAATCTAAGCTATCCTGCGATTCCTACTCTGACTAGCACGTGGCACTGGTAGCAATCCCGAGATTACTACTTTTGAGGTCCTACCTTTTAATTTAGCTCCTAGCTCCTTAAATTCGTCTCGTAGAACCTCATCCCATTTTTTTACCTATATCGTTGGTACCAATGTGCACCATGACAACTGGCTGTTCACCCTCCCTTTTCAGAATGTCCTGCACCTGCACCGAGACATCCTTGACCCTTGCACCAGGGAGGCAACATACCATCCTAGAGTCTCGGTTGCGACCGCAGAAACGCCTATCTATTCCCCTTACAATTGAATCCCCTATCACTATCGCTCTCCCACTCTTTTTCCTGCCCTCCTGTGCAGCAGAGCCAGCCACGGTGCCATGAACTTGGCTGCTGCTGCTCCCCCCTGATGAATCATCCCCCTCAACAGTACTCAAAGCGGTGTATCTATTTTGCAGGGGGATGACAGCAGGGGATCTCTGCACTACCTTCCTTGCACTGCTCTTCCTGTTGGTCTTCCATTCCCTATCTGGCTGCGGACCCTTCACCTGCGGTGAGATCAACTCACTAAACGTGCTATTGTTGTGATTCTCAGCATCGTGGATGCTCCAGAGTGAATCCACCTTCAGCTCCAATTCCGCAACGCGGCCCATCAGGAGCTGGAGGCGGATACACTTCCCGCACACGTAGTCGTCAGGGACACCGGAGGCGTCCCTGATTTCCCACATAGTACAGGAGGAGCATAACACGTATCCGAGCTCTCCTGCCATGACTTAACCCTTAGATACACTTAAATTGACAACAACAATGCTAAAGTTTACTCACTGTTATAGAAGCGAAAAAAGAAAAACTACTCACCAATCACCAGCCACTCACTTACCCCCTTGGCTGTGACGTCACCTTTCTATTTCTTTCTACTTCTTTTTTGCCTTCTCCCTGTAGCTGCACAAGCTGGGCCTCACCACGCACCTCTTCGACGTTGGGCCCCGGACTCCCTGCTGTGCCTTTTATAGGCCTCTCGCCGAAGTCCCGACTGCCTCTCCATGCACCTCCGATTATTTATCTACAACAGGTGTCCGTTTGGCATTCGTTCGGCGGCAGCTATCTTTCAGCGGAACATGGAAAGCTTACCCAAATCCATTCCTTGAACAATCGTATTCCAAGACGACATCCTGATAATGGGTCGAGACAACGAGGAACATCTCCACAACCTGGAGGAGATGCTACGCCGACTGAACCGGGTAGGCTTGCGGCTGAAAAAGGCCAAGTGTGTGTTTTTGGCCCCAGAGGTCGAGTTTTTGGGCAGGAGGGTTGCCGCAGACGGGATCAGGCCCACTGAATCAAAAACGGAGTTGATCCACCGGGCGCCCAGGCCCGGCAACACGTCAGAGTTGCGATCATTCCTGGGACTTTTGAACTATTTCGGGAACTTTCTGCCGAACTTAACCACATTTTTGGAGCCGTTACACATGCTTCTGCGTAAAGGTAATGGCTTTGAGGGGACTGTCAAGAACGGGCTTTCAATAAGGCGAGGAACTCACTGTGTTCTAACAAACTGTTGACTTTGTATGACCCCTGTAAAAAAACTGGTTTTAACGTGCGATGCATCGTCCTATGGGATTGGGTGTGTGTTGCAGCAGGGTAATGACGACGGCCGACTCCAACCGGTGGGCTTATGCCTCCGGGTCACTCTCCCAGGCAGAGCGTGGATATGGCATGGTCTAAAAGGAAACACTCGCTTGCGTTTACGGTGTGAAAAAGATGCACCAGTACCTATTCGGTAGACGGTTCGAGCTAGAGACGGACTACAAGCCATTAACATCCCTGTTGTCCGACAGCAAGGCTGTCAATGCCAATGCGTCAGCTCGCATACAGCGATGGGCTCTCACGCTGGCTGCGTATGACTACACCATAGGGCACCGGCCAGGCACCGAAAATTGCGCTGACGCACTCAGCAGGATCCCACTGGCCATCACCGAGGGGGTAGCGGAGCAAAGCGCTGAGATGGTCATGGCCGTTGAGGCTTTTGACACTGCAGGCTCCCCCATCACAGCCCGCCAGAACAAACTCTGGACCAACAGAGCCCCCATCCTATCCATGATAAAGAAATGTGTCCTGACTGGGGATTGGGGGCACGCACACAGGGCATGCCCGAGGAGGTCAGACCATTTCAGAGACGGATGGATGAGCTCTCCATCCAAGCCGACTGCCTGCTATGGGGCAGCCGGGTAGTCATGCCCCAGAAAGGAAGGGAAGCGTTCATCAGGGAACTCCACAGCGAGCACCCTGGCATCGTGTTAATGAAGGCCATTGCCCGGTCACATGTATGGTGGCTGGGGATTGACTCAGACCTGGAACACTGGGTTCGCAGGTGCACGATGTGTGCCCAGCTGGGCAATGCCCCGAGGGAGGCCCCCAGGCCATGGTCACGTATTCATGTAGACTACGCGGGGCCGTTCATGGGAAAAATGTTCCTGATCGTTGTCGATGCATATTCAAAATGGATCGACTGCATCATATTAAACTCGTGCACGACATCCATCACAGTGGAGAGTCTGCGTACAGTTTTCGTGACCCATGGCTTGCCGGACATTCTGGTCAGCGACAATGGCCCGTGTTTCATGAGCCATGAATTCCAGGAGTTCATGTCGGGCAATGGTATCAAACACGTTCGGACAGCGCCGTTCAAGCCGGCTTCCAATGGCCAGGAGGAACGTGCGGTCCAAGTCATAAAACAGGGCATGCTACACATCCAAGGACCCTCCCTTCAGTACCGCCTATCGTGTCTCCTGCTGACCTACAGGTCCCGCCCGCACTCGCTCACGTGAGTCCCGCCAGCGGAACTCCTCATGAAATGCACGCTTAAAACGCGGCTGTCCCTCATTCACCCAGCCCTGGCAGACATTGCCGAGGGCGTGCGCCAGTCCCAAACCAAGTTTCACGATCGAAACTCAAGGGAGTGGTGTATAGAAATGGATGACCCGGTATTTGTTCTTAACCATGCTTTGGGACCCAAGTGGCTTGAGGACACAGTAATTGGCAAAGAAGGGAATAGGGTCATAGTGGTCAGACTAAACAATGGGCAGATATGTCGCAAATACTTGGACTAAGTAAAGAAAGGGTTCAGCATAGACATGGAGGAACCTGAAGAAGAGCATGAGATGTCACCCACACCACTGCCAGTGGAGGAGCAAAGAGGACAATCCACAGCATGCACAGTCCCTGCGGCCAGCCCGGACAGGCCGGAATCACCTCAGGTGACAGAGACGCGTGCCGAGGCTCAGCCACCAGAGTCACAACTGCGGCGCTCCAGGAGAGAGCGTCGACCACCTGAAAGACTTAACCTTTGACACAAAAAGACGTAAGGGGGGAGGTGATGTCATTTATGTAACCATCATGTAATGGTAATCTTCATGTAACTGTAACCTTCATGCAACTCCTGTACACTGTACTTATACCCTAGAAATGCACACCCTGACCACAGGGGGTGAACTTGTGGGAGACACTCCTCACCTGGGTTTCCAGGTATAAAAGGGGAGGTCCCACCCAGGGTCAGCACTCCTTGGTCCTGGAAATAAAGGTTAAGGTCACGTTGTGACTGTGTCTACAGTACATGCCTCGTGTGAGTTTGTAGTACGGTGCAGGGACACCACAGTTATGACAAGGTCATGTTCTAGGCATTTTGTCAGGAGCAGGGTACCATTGGTGTTGGATTTCCCAAACCAATGTCTGCCGATCACACCTCCCCAGGGGTCTGTGTCCTTTCCAACTCTGGCGTTGATTGGTTGGCGTCTCATGGTGCGAGGACGAGCCCAGCAGCAGGGTCGTGCCCCAAGTAACACATCATGAAACAAACACTCAAATGCCCAAAGCACAATCAAATGACATCTGCACTTTGAACATAAATGGTAAATTCACAATAGCTATGTATTGATACAGGAGCTGGGAATGCAAGGCTCAGCAAGAAAATAGCTAATGAAGATTAACTTGAGATTTTATGAAACAGGGCAAAAAGGGTATAAATGTTGAAAGCTCGAATAAGAGAATTAGACTTGCTTTAACGGGCAAAAGCGTATCTCGATTACAGAGCAAGGCAGAAGGCACTGTGCTTGTTCTTTGGTCTCCTACTTCTTGGGGATTGAAGGTAACTGTTACCTTGATAATTGATGGATATCCTGCTTAAACAATTTTAAGAGCTGTAATAACGTAACAAAGTTTAGATTTAAAGTAAGATTCTCTACTGGAATAAAGATTGTATTTTTCATCTTTTTTAGAACTGGTAACGTTGCAATTAACTGACTCACCAACTGTAAATTGCGTATCTGTTCTTTAAATAAATCTCTATATATTTTTGAATAGTCTCTCATAGTCTTCTGTATCAATAATTCACGAACCACGTCTCAAGCACACTCTTTTGGTGAAGAGGTACATTACTGAGGAGAACCCCCATGTACTTTTACAATATCCGGGATAATTATAATCTGGCTAAAACTTACTAAAAAGTGCTATCTGGAGAATGGTAACATTCTCGGGTTGTTCCTTACAACACACCCAGGGCAGGTACAGCGCAGATTAGATGCAGAGTAAAGCTCCCTCTACACTGTCTCATCAAACACTCCCAGGTCAGGTACAGTACGAGTTAGATACAGAGAAAAGCTCCCCCTATACTGGCCCATCAAAAACTCCAAGGGCAGGTACAGCACGGGGTTAGATACAGAGTAAAGCTCACTCTACACTGTCCCATCAAACACTCCCAAGGCAGCTACAGCACGGGTTAGATTCAGAGTGAAGCTCCCTTTACACTGTCTCATCAAACACTCGCAGGGCAGGTACAGCACGGGTTAGATGCAGAGTAAAGCTCCATCTACACTGTCTCATCAAACATTCCCAGGGCAGGTACAGCACGAGTGAGATGCAGAGTAAAGCTCCCTCTACACTGTCCCATCAACACTCGCAGGGCCGGTACATCACGAGTTAGATGCAGAGTATAGCTCCCACTACACTGTCCCATCAACACTCGCAGGGCAGGTACAGCACGAGTTAGATATGGAGTAAAGTTCCCCCTACACTGTCCCATCAAACTCTCACAGGGCAGGGACAGTACCAGTTAGATACAAAGTAAAGCTCATAGAAACATAGAAACATAGAAAATAGGTACAGGAGTAGGCCATTCGGCCCTTCGAGCCTGCACCGCCATTCAATAAGATCATTGCTGATCATTCCCTCAGTACCCCTTTCCTGCTTTCTCTCCCTACCCCTTGATCCCCTGAGCCGTAAGGGCCATATCTAACTCCCTCTTGAATATATCCAATGAATTGGCATCAACAACTCTCTGCGGCAGGGAATTCCATAGGTTAACAACTCTCTGAGTGAAGAAGTTTCTCCTCATCTCAGTCCTAAATGGCTTACCCATTATCCTAAGACTTCCCCAACATCGGGAACTTTCTTCCCGCATCTAACCTGTCCAGTCCCGTCAGAATCTTATACGTTTCTATGAGATCCCCTCTCATCCTTCTAAACTCCAGTGAATAAAGGCCCAATTGATCCAGTCTCTCCTCATAAGACAGTCCAGCCATCCCTGGAATCAGTCTGGTGAATCTTCGCTGCACTCCCTCAATAGCAAGAATGTCCTTCCTCAGATTAGGAGACCAAAACTGAACACAATATTCCAGGTGAGGCCTCACTAAGGCCCTGTACAACTGCAGTAAGACCTCTCTGCTCCTATACTCAAATCCCCTAGCTATGAAGGCAAACATGCCATTTGCCTTCTTCACCGCCTGCTGTACCTGCATGCCCACTTTCAGTGACTGATGAACCATGACACCCAGGTCTCATTGCACCTCCCTTTTTCCTAATCTGCCGCCATTCAGATAATATTCTGCCTTCGTGTTTTTGCCCCCAAAATAGATAACCTCACATTTATCCATATTATGCTGCATCTGCCATGCATTTGCCCACTCACCTAACCTGTCCAAGTCACCTTGCAGCCTCTTAGCGTCCTCCTCACAGCTCACACCGCCACCCAGTTTAGTGTCATCCACAAACTTGGAGATATTACACTCAATTCCTTCATCTAAATCGTTATGTATATTGTAAAGAGCTGGGGTCCCAGCACTGAGCCCTGCGGCACTCCACTAGTCACTGCCTGCCATTCTGAAAAGGACCCGTTTATCCCGACTCTCTGCTTCCTGTCTGCCAACCAGTTCTCTATCCACGTCAGTACATTACCCCCAATACCATGCGCTTTGATTTTGCACACCAATTTCTTGTGCGGGACCTTGTCAAAAGCCTTTTGAAAGTCCAAATACACCACATCTATTGGTTCTCCCTTGTCCACGCTGCTAGTTACATCCTCAAAAAATTCCAGAAGATTCGTCAAGCATGATTTCCCTTTCATAAATTCATGCTGACTTGGTCCGATCCTGTCACTACTTTCCAAATGCGCTGCTATTTCATCCTTAATGATTGATTCCGACATTTTCCCCACTACTGATGTCAGGCTAACCGGTCTATAATTACCCGTTTTCTCTCTCCCTCTTAAAAAGTGGTGTTACATTAGCTACCCTCCAGTCCATAGTAACTGATCCAGAGTCGAGAGACTGTTGAAAATGATGACCAATGCATCCACTATTTCTAGGGACACTTCCTTAAGTACTCTAGGATGCAGACTATCAGGCCCCGGGGATTTATCGGCCTTCAATCCCATCAATTTCCCTAACACAATTTCCCGCCTAATAAGGATATCCTTTAATTCCTCCTTCTCACTAGACCCACTGTCCCCTAGTACATTCGGAAAGTTATTTGTGTCTTCCTTCGTCAAGACAGAACCAAAGTATTTGTTCAATTGGTCTGCCATTTCTTTGTTCCCCATTATAAATTCATCTGAATCCAACTGCAAGGACCTATGTTTGTCTTCATTAATCTTTTTCTCTTCACATATTTATAGAAGTTTTTGCAGTCAGTTTTTATGTTCCCTGCAAGCTTCCTCTCGTACTCTTTTTTCCCCCTCTTAATTAAACCCTTAGTCCTCCTCTGTTGAATTCTAAATTTCTCCCAGTCCTCAGTTTGTTGCTTTTTCTAGCCAATTTATATGCCTCTTCCTTGGCTTTAACACCATCCTTAATTTCCCTTGTTAGACATGGTTGAGCCACGTTCCCCGTTTTATTTTTACTCCAGACAGGGATGTACAATTGCTGAAGTTCATCCATGTGATCTTTAAATGTTTGCCATTGCTTATAACCCTTTAAGTATCCTTTGCTAGTCTATTCTAGCCAATTCACGCCTCATACCATCGAAGTTACCTTTCCTTAAGTTCAGGACCCTAGTTTCTGAATTAACTGTGTCACTCTCCATCTTAATAAAGAATTCTACCATATTATGGACACTCTTCCCCAAGGGGCCTCGCAGAACAAGATTGCTAATTAGTCCCTTCTCATTTGACATCACCCAGTCTAGAAAACCATCCCTAATATACTCCAGGAAATCCTCCTCCACCGCATTGCTACCAGTTTGGTTAGCCCAATCAATATGTAGATTAAAGTTGCCCATGATAACTGCTGTACCTTTATTGCATGCATCCCTTATTTCTTGTTTGATGCTGTCCCCAACCTCACTACTACTGTTTGGTGGTCTGTACACAACTCCCACTAACGTTTTCTGCCCTTTGGAATTCGCAGCTCCACCCATACCGATTCCACATCATCTAGGCTAATGTCCCTCCTTACTATTGCATTAATTTCCTCTTTAACCACGCCTCCTTTTCCTCTCTGTCTATCCTTCCTAAATGTTGAATACCCCTGGATGTTGAGTTCCCAGCTTTGGTCACCCTGGAGCCATGTCTCCATGATGCCAATTACATCATATCCGTTAACTGCTGTCTGCGCAGTTAATTCGTCCACCTTATTCTGAATGCTCCTTGCACTGAGGCACAGAGCCTTCAGGCTTGTTTTTTTAACACACTTTGCCTCTTTAGAATTTTGCTGTAATGTGGCTCTTTTTGTTTTTTGCCTTGGGTTTCTCTGCCCTCCACTTTTACTATTCTCCTTTCTATCTTTTGCTTCTGCCTCCATTTTATTTCGCTGTGTCTCCCTGCATAGGTTCCCATCCCCCTGCCATGTTAGTTTAACTCCTCCCCAACAGCACTAGCAAACACTCCTCCAGATGCAGACCGTCCGATTATTTCTGGTACCACCTCCCCTAGAACCGGTTCCAATGTCCCAGGAATTTGAATCCCTCCCTCTTGCACCACTGCTCAAGCCACGTCTTCATCTGAGCTATCCTGCGATTCCTACTCTGACTAGCACGTGGCACTGGTAGCAATCCTGAGATTACTACTTTTGAAGTCCTACTTTTTAATTTTGCTCCTAGCTCCCTAAATTCGTCTCGTAGGACCTTATCCCATTTTTTATCTATATCATTGGTACCTATATGCACCACGACAACTGGCTATTCGCCCTCCCTTTTCAGAATGTCCTGCCCCCGCTCCGAGGCATCCTTGACCCTTGCACCAGGGAGCCAACATACCATCCTGGAGTCTCGGTTGCGGCCGCAGAAACGCCTATCTATTCCCCTTACAATCGAAATCGCCGATCACTATAGCTCTCCCACTCTTTTTCCTGCCCTCCAGTGCAGCCACGGTGCCATGAACTTGGCTGCTGCTGCTCCCCCCTGATGAGTCATCCCCCTCAACAGTACCCAAAGCGGTGTATCTGTTTTGCAGGGGGATGACCGCAGGGAACCCCTGCACGACCTTCCTTGCACTGCTCTTCCTGCTGGTCACCCATTAACTATCTGGCTGTGTACCCTTTTCCTGCGGTGAGACCAAGTCACTAAACGTGCTATTCACATCATTCTCAGCATCGTGCATGCTCCAGAGTGAATCCACCCGCAGCTCCAGTGCCGCAATGCGGTCCTTCAGGAGCTGCATGCGGATACACTTCCTGCACACATAGTCGTCAGGGGCACCGGAAGCGTCCCTGACTTCCCATATAGTACAGGAGGAGCATAACACGTGTCCGAGCTGTCCTGCCATGACTTAACCCTTAGATAAACTTAATTTGGCAACAACAATGCTAAAGGTTACTTACTGATATAGAAAAGAAAAGAGAAAAGCTACTTACCAATCACCAGCCAATCACTTACCCCCTTGGTGTGACATCACATTTCAATTTCTTTTTACTTTTTTGCCTTCTCTCCCTGCTGCAGCTGCACTGACTGCATCCTCGACGAAAGCTGGCCTTTTTATCGGCCTCGGACGCTGCCCCGGTACACTGTCCCATCAAACACTCGCAGGGCAGGTGCAGCACAGGTTAGGTACAGAGTAAAGCTCCCTCTACACAGTCCCATCAAACCCTCCCAGGGCAGGTACAGGAGGGGTTAGATACAGAGTAAAGCTCTCCCTAAAATGTCCCATCAAACACGCCCAGGGCAGGTACAGCACGGGTTAGATACAGAATAAAGCTCCCTCCACACTGTCCCTTCAAACACTCCCAGTGCAGGTACAGCAGGAGTTAAGTACAGAGTAAAGCGTCCCCTACACAGTCCCATCAACCAGGCCCAGGCCAGGTAAAGCACGAGTCAGATACAGAGTAAAGCTCCCTCTGCACTGTCCCATCAAACGCTCTCAGGGCTGGTAAAGCACGGGTCAGATACAGAGTAAAGCTCCCTCTAAACTACCCCATCAAACCCTCTCAGGGCAGGTACAGCCCGTGTTAGATAGAGAATAAAGCTCCCGCTACACTGTTCCATCAAACCCAACCAGGGCAGGTACAGTATGGGTGAGATACAGAGTAAAGCTCCCCCTACTTTGTCCCATCAAACCCTCCCATGTCAGGTACAGTACAAGTTAGATACAAAGTAAAGCTCCCTCTACACTGTCCCATCAAAATCTCCCAGGGCAGGTATAGCACGGGTTAGATTCAGAGTAAAGCTCCCTCTACACTGTCCCATCAAACATTCCCAGGGCAGGTACAGTACGGGTTAGATGCAGAGTAAAGCTCCCTCTACACTGTCTCAACACACCCAGGGCAGATACAGCACGGATTCGATGCAGAGTAAAGCTCCATCTACATTGTCCCATCAAATGCTCCCAGGGCAGGGACAGCACAAGTTATATACAGAGTAAAGCTCTGCCTACACAGTCCCATCAAACACTCCCAGGGCAGGTACAGCACGAGTTAGATGCAGAGTAAAGCTCCCTCTACACTGTCTCATCAAGCACTCCCAGGACAGGTACAGCATGTGTAATTTGAGGCCAATCAATCCAGGGGCTCCACTACTTGATTGTATCAAATCCTTTGTCTCAATGTTTAATCAGGTCTCGCTCCTGACCGCAGAAATTGCATTCATCAGTGATGAGTCACCACCTGCCCCAGGCTGGCGCCCTTTTCTCCCGCCCAAGCTGTCCCAAAGGTTTCTTTTAAACCATTTTACCTTACAGGCATCCGTCGCTCCAACACGGGACCCTGACCCAGTAGCCCTTCAAGGGACGCCACCACGGCAATGGGTATGGACCCCACAAAATATAGGGGCAAATAAACGGAAAAAGAGAAAGACACTTTGGTTTTCATCTAATTAACTCACACACCTCCTGAGGAAAGAATCAGGAGAGTTACCAATGTGTCCTCTTCCAGGTTGCCATGACGACTTTGATGATTGAATTGTCTGGCAGATTCGTAATGTCAATGCTGGGATTTGTACTTGTGAGCCTCTTGGAGTCCAGAGTGATCATTGCTCTCCAGACAACAGGCGAAAGTGATGCATGCAACGTGAATAGTACCCTGTGCAAGCTCGGACAAGTCTGATTAAATACACAGAGCCACTATCGATGTGCCTCGGTAATGGGGATCGCTCCAGGGATATAAGATGTAATCTGTAATGCGACCGTGGGGTGAGCGCAAGGCACGTGTAACGTGCTTGTTTCAGGCAATGATTGTGTCCACATTCCGGTTCATAACCTTACGTCAGGGAAGACTGATTTTCTCGGACTTCTGCCAACAGTGTCGAGTGGCCAGCCACCGCTTTTCACATAATGGCTTTATATGGTGCAGTGATGTAGGGACAGAATGCCAGGGATCATCTTTTGAGAATAGTGTTATTGAAAGGAGGTACGCATAGAAAGAGATAACTTCTGGGGCCCAAGTTTCCACATGATTTGCGCCTGATTTTTAGGAGCAACTGGTGGAGAACGGACTATCTTAGAAATCGCAATTCTCCACATTTTTTTTTCTGCAGTTCTAGTCAGGTAGAACAGTTCTACTTTGGAACAGAATTTTTTCTTCAAAAGGGAGCGTGTCCGGCCACTGACGCCTGATTTCAAAGTTTCCACATTGAAAACGTACTCCAAACTAAAGTAGAATGGAGCAAGTGAAGATTTTTGTAGAACTGAAAAAACCTGTTCTACAAATTAAAAAATCAGGCGCAGGTTACAAATTAGGCGTCCAGAACGAGGTGGGGGAGGGGGGAAGGGAAGTCATTAAATTCTACAATAAATCCCTATTTATACTTCTACAAATATTATACAAATAAATCCAACCTGAATAAACATTTATAAGCAAAGAAAAGATTAAATAAACCATCTTCCTACCTGTGTGAAAGTGCTTCAGCCATCGTTTGTTCCCGTGGGGGGTGGGGAAGGAAACCACCGTTTGTTGCCGCGGAGGGGAGGGAGGGGAAGGAGACAGCAGTTTGTTGCCACCGCGGAGGGGAGGGAGGGGAAGGAGACAGCGGTTTGTTGCCGCCGCGGAGGGGAGGGAGGGGAAGGAGACAGCGGTTTGTTGCCGCCGCGGAGGGGAGGGAAGGGAAGGAGACAGCGGTTTGTTGCCGCCGCGGAGGGGAGGGAGGGGAAAGAGACAGCGGTTTGTTGCCACGGAGGGGAGGGAGGGGAAGGAGACAGCGGTTTGTTGCCGCCGCGGAGGGGAGGGAGGGGGATGAAACCGCTATTTGTTGCCGTGGAGGGTGGGGAGGGGAAGGAGACAGTGAGAAGGCTGCAAGAAGCCTCAGTGCTGATGTGCTGATGGCAATGTGCTTTTATTAAAAAATGTTCAAAAATTAAACAGCTACAAAGAACTACAAAAATGGCCGAGTATCAATGTTTTTTTCACACTGAGCATGCGTGAACGCTCCAACGCGCACGCGCAGCGTTGCCGGCAGGAATAAAACTAATTTAAATAGTACCCGCCCCCTCCCACTTACAAAATCGGCGCGAGTGTAGGCTCCGCCCCCCTGGGCGCCGCGCCAAACAGACAAGGAGCTGCAGAACGCTCGAGAATAGCGCGTTTTTTTTCTGGCGCCGTTTTAGGCGCGAAAAACGGGCGCCCAGCTCGAAGGGGCGCCCGTTTTTTATCCTGTGGAAACTTGGGCCCATGGAGTGGATAGAGATAGGAGGAGCCCTGGGAACTCAAGCAATGAATTCTGGTCATTGAGAATGTTTGGGAGGAGCATCAGGCTACGTGCAAAACATTACATGTGTTGCTGAAAGATATGAATGAGAAATAAAAAGTCTTTAAGTGAGCAAACCATAATGCTTCAGTCAATTATTGAGGTTGTGTCGGCACTCGGGAAAACTCAGGAAAAGGTTAACGACATTATTTCAGAAAATGGGGAATCAAATCGTCAAGCTGCAAGGGCGGGAGCATGTGCGGTGTTTGAGAATTTCCTCCTGACACAAGTACTGGAGGGACTTCAGATCCTAGAAAGGAGGAGGATCCTCTTCTGGGTGTCTGATGACCAATCCGCGGGTGGATCTCCCCGATGTACCCAGAGACTGACTCCCCTCCTGTGTGTGCGATCCGCAGATATGGGAGGGTGATGGGGGCCCAAGGACCGTGCACTAGTATTAATCACACAGGTAACAGTCCCGGACTCTTCGTCGGGGCAGTCCTGAGGATGCCCAGATTGGAGAAGTCACAGGAATGGGAACGAGTTACAGTATCCTCGTGGGAGTGTTAGAGGGCGATGTACATTGTGAACATAAGGAGGGGTGTATCTTGGAAGGCCCCTAACACTGAATGTTACCACCCGATTGGAGGAGCATCGGTTTGCTCCTGTGATGTAACCGAACCAGGGGATCCGGGATGGGGTTTGACCTTAAATGAGGAAGATCCCCCCCGGTTTGTTCCATGAGCATTGTGAAATAGACATAGAAACATATAAATTAGGTGCAGGAGCAGGACATTCGGCCCTTCGAGCCTGTACCGCCATTCAATAAGATCATGGCTGATCATTCACCCTCAGTACCCCTTTCCTGCTTTCTCTCCGTACCCCTTGATCCTTTTGGCCGTAAGGGCCATATCTAACTCCCTTTTGAATATACCTAACGAACTGGCCTCAACAACTTTCTGCAGTAGAGAATTCCACAGGTTAGCCACTCTCTGAGTAAAGAAGTTTCTCCTCATCTCGGTCCTAAATGACTTACCCCTTATTCTTAGACTGTGACCCCTGGTTCTGGAACTCCCCAACAATGGGAACATTCTTCCTGCCTCTAACTTGTCCAATCCCATTGGAATTTTATATGTTTCTATGAGATTCCTTCTCATTCTTCTAAACTCCATTGGATACAAGCCCAGTTGATCCAGTCTCTCCTCATATGTCAGTCCTGCCATCCCAGGAATCAATCTGGTGAACCTTCACTGTACTCCCTTAATAGCAAGAACGTCCTTCCTCAGATCAGGGGACCAAAACTGAACACAATATTCCAGGTGTGGCCTCACCAAGGCTCTGTACAACTGCAGTAAGACCTCCCTGCTCCTATACTCAAATCCTCTAGCTATGAAGGCCAACATTTATTCCTAACAAATGAGCATCCATCTTAACAGAACTCACAGTTCTTCCTCTCTGACCCTGCTCTCTATCCCAAATTGATTTACTGCTTTTTGAGTCTGTCTCCCATCCATACGTCCCAATGTCTGTTCCTACTCGCCCGAGCCCTCCTTTCTTCTCTAGCTTTCTCCTAGCTGCCCGTCTATCTTGATACCTCCTTCTGTGGCTCGGTGTCAAAAAATATTTTTATTGCTATCGCTCATGTTAAGCGCCTTGGGACGTTTTGCAACGTTAAATGCAATGTCAAAGGTTGCACATGATACAAACCTTGGCAATACTGTAAATAGTGAGCAGGATAGTATCAGATTTCAGGAGCGCAGAGGCTGGTAAAATGGGCATACACATGGCAGATGCAAGTTAATGTGACTGAGTGTGAAGTGATGCACTTTGGGAATGTATGGGCAGATCCCTGTACTGTTTGTAAGGGGACTGCATCTATAAATAAACTAGCATGGTGAACCAGCGAGGAATTGCATGGAGTGAGGAGCAGGATCTCAGGTCACCTAATGTCAGGTGTGTGTGTGTGTGTGTGTGTGTGTGTGTGTGTGTGTGTGTGTGAGAGAGTATCAGGAGAGTTCACTCCCAGTCACACAGCAACGGGAAGTGCACCTTTTAAAGATCCTCGCATAGTCATAACAGAACAACAGGATATCAATTTATTTAGAAACACAGAAACATAGACATTTACAGCACAGAAGGAGGCCATTTCGGCCCATCGTGTCCGCGCCGACCAACAAAGAGCCGCACGGCCCTCGGTCAGCAGCCCTGAAGATTACATATAAACCTATGAACAATGAACAATGGCGCAAAGGTAAAGAGCACCCAGCCCAACCAGTCCGCCCCACACAACTGCGACACCCCTTGCACTGAAACATTCCACACTCCACCCCCAACCAGTGCTATGTGATCTCCTGGGAGAGGCAAAAACAAGATAAAAATCCAGGCCATCTTAGGGGAAAAAATCTGGGAAAATTCATCTCCGACCCATCTAGGTAATCGAAACTAGTCCAGGAGATCACCCTGGCCATATTCGATTCCCTGAAGTGCTTGCCATTATATCTGCGCCAGCCAACAAGATCCAATCTAATCCCAATTACCAGCTCTAGGTCCGTAACCCTGCAGGTTACGGCACTTTAAGTGCCTATCCAACCATCTCTTAAAAGTGGTGGAGGTTTCTGCATCTACCGCTCTTCCAGGCAGTGAGTTCCAGATCCCCACGACCCTCTGCCACACAACCCCCTGCCATTTACAAGCCATAAAATGGCATATTTAGAAGTCAGATTGAATGATTGATCAGTCTGCTGCTGAGAGGAGGTGGAGAAGGTCGGTGGCCTGAGCACTGAGCCTTCAGTCTGTTGGTGAACGGCAGAAAGGACCATCAGCAGGTCGGGGCCTTCAAAGGAGCATACCACTTCAAGGTACAGCGTGTGCTGGAGAGCGACGGCTGTGAAGAGAACGACTGGATTGGATGTCATCAAGGTACAGGTCGCTGATTGGAGCGTGGGCAGGTACAGCAGAAGCAGCGTGGCCGGGGCAAAGGTGCAGCGAGAGATTGCAGAGCAATGTGATCGGGGCCCAGGACAGGTGTGAGTTCATGATGCACTCGAATGTTGTACAGGCCCCTGACACACACCAACTGGACTACTAGAGAACCACAGAGCAAACAGCTTTGCAATCTACTCGTCAGAATGTCAGTGAGCTGCTGCTGTGAAGCCAGTGGGGATTTCAACAGCTCTGAAAAGAAGGAAGCCACGGTGACTGCCTGACAGTCTTGGACCGTAAGGATTTGGGCCGCCAGCAGTGTCACAACGCCAGTCAGACTGGGGCCAGCAAGTCTCTCCATTGCCCTGGCCAGCAAGACAATACCCTTGTGGGACTTGCGGAGATTCATCATCTGGTCCCATCCTCCACTTTGCTCCATGTTGTTCAGCACTGCGTTGTTATTTGTCTGTGCAAGCAGGACCTTCAGTGTCTGCACGCAGTTCACGCACAAATCGCTGCTCTCCGGTGTTATCAGCTCAATAGAGATTTCCCTCTGCTGGAATCGATCATCAGGAACCAAACCACAGACCAGACAAACATTCGTGCAAGAGTTAAGATAAATGAGCAGGGCACTAAATATCTGCAGGAATAACGATGTCACCGCCTTTGCCGATTCAGGCTCATTTATCATTGCATGCAGCCCACAGATGGCAGCCAGGGATTCTTGGCTCGAATGTTTGGTTGTTTTGTCAGGATTGGTTCTGCTCATCGGAAATGGCAGCTGATTATTGAGGATGTCCAGCAGCTCTCTCATTGTACTCGTGGCACAGTCAGTATTCTCTGCCAGTGATTGCCACATGTCACTGACGTACTTGTCCAAGGGACAGGGTAGGTGAGGAGACAGGACATAACTGTTGCTCTGATGTGGGAGGCCAAAATGGCAATGCTCCTTAAAACCAAAAGTTTCACCTCCTCATGAGGAACTGACTCCAACTGAACCCTCAACACGTGAATTATCTCTGTCACCTGATCCCAAAGTTGACACCTTTCAATGATGACTTTCATGAGGACAGCGGCTGCACTGGAAAAGCTGAAGTGTTGGTCGGACAATCCCTTGAAGGACACGAAGAGCAAGTTGGTCAGCTTGTCATGGGCAAACACTTGAAAATGACCTCTGTGATTTGGCAGCAAGTTTGAAAGAGAACTGAAACATCAGCATTAACTAACTGTTTCCTGACTGCTTTCAGAACCTCCAACTGCTCCTTTTGTTGATCCCGATTGGTGCCTTCATACAATATCTAAATGGCCAAGCTGGTGTACAAGGTGTCCAGAGCCATCTGTCAAACGGGAAGCGATAGGTCTGCACAACGCGGCATCAGTCGTCCAATCAGAGTCCCCAAGTTATTTCCAGGTGCTACATGATGAACATTGAGCTGCTCCCTGTAAAATTTCAGCAGCTGTAAGGTCATGTCCATGGCTCTCTCTCGCTCGTGAGCTTCTCCTGAAATAATCCAGACTTCTACCTGATGCAAAATGACCTTAAGTCCTTCAGGGGTCAGGTTCTGAAGCGACGATCCCGGTGTTGAGAACTTTGGGTTTTCCGACCTTCAATTCAAATCAACAAACTGTAGTGTGATCCCCTGTGCAAGTTGCTGTGACGTCAACAGCTTGTCTAAGTAGTCAATCAAAACACAGAATTCTCAGAGACAGGGAATAAGGAAGTGAGTAAGCCTTTAAAATTCTAACTTTAAAAAAATGTTAGAGAGCAAAACAAAGATTGGGGCTCTCACATGGGGGAAAAAGGCAAACCTGAAATAAAGATGGACAAACTTTAAAGAAAACGTAGAAACAGAATTCATCGTAAGTATCACACCTACTTTCATTGGTTGGGCCGGCCCACGTGATCCCAGGGGCATTTGCAAAGTGCCTGCGCTCCTAGGATACATGGGCCTCTAGTCATCGAACCGCCTGGACCACCAGGTAAATTCATAGATTTTTTGCAGGTCGGAGGCGTCTGCCCTTATTCCCTTTACCACAAATGTATTCAAGTAGAATTTGCGGCATCCAACTGCTGAGACTTTGCCCCCACGTGTCATAGTTGTCATAATATTAGGAATTTAACAGTGAATACACAGTACAAGTTTAAATGGTGAAAAGTGGTTTCGGCTTCGAAATGACACTAATCCTGGAGTGTAAATCGGATATCAAACACCCAAACGGACTCCCCAGCAGTGGAGAGGGGTGGCCTCCTTCAGGGAGTCTCACCCCACTTCCCTCTGCTGTCAGGTCAGGGGCGCTAGCTTCAGATTACATTTATCCTATAACTGTAGCAATGGTGCAAAACAAAAGCACATTACACACAGTTTTGCATGAATGCACCCAAAAACTCATCAAGCACGAGAGATTGTAAGTACACTTAAAAAGCTGTTTAAATATAAAGGTGACGCACTTCAAAACAGATCATATTTTTAAACCAAAGTGTGACTGCTGTACAACAAATTACTTTAGTGTCAGATGAGCAGTACCAGCTACAATTTGCTTTTATTTTTAATTAGTCAAACTACATTCTTTAGATTTATTGTTAAAACCTGGGGCTTTCCAAATGGTTAGATTTAGCAAAACCCTGCAACAGATATATTTATTTGATGAAAAATATCAACCAGCAAATTCAATACCATGCAGGCAAATGTTTGGTAGCAAGCAAGATCATTATAAGTCTTGAGAAAAGCTTCAAATGAAAAAAATATGGGTCTACCCATCACTTGGACATTGTCAAAACTGTACCAGTCTGCTTAGTGCGCAGAATTGCAGTAGTACGTTCCTGCTACCAAGGGCCCTCAGTGAGCCCTTGGAACCTGTTCCAATTCAGTACCCGACTTTGGATACTTGGTGCAAATTCACGCACTAGAATTACCTACATGGCAGCCTTCTGTAACTCACATAGCCACATACTTTACGGACTTTAGAACTCTTGGAAAAATCAGAACTATTAAATTAAACACCTCTAGCTATAAAAGGGAAGCAGGTCCAAAACTAGTAGAGATTATTCCTGCATTCATTTGGAATGCAAGACTTGTACAAATGAGCGATTAAGACATAAAGGCAGACTTTATTCTGACATCATGTCATCCTGCAAAAAAATTGTTCCTAAAAATGACAACTGTACTTGATAACACATCTGTTTTTGAAGGTGGAAGTTTGAAGCATAACAATTTATGAATTTAAATAAAAGAATCATGATGCTGTATTCTTACCTTGACAAATCATATTGCTGATGCATAGCCTCATCAATCACTGTACACTCTAAAGGCACTTCCGGGCAAGCATATTGAGTATACCACTTGAAGTTATAAGTGTGCTCATCTTTCTCCTAAAGTAATTTTAAAATATGGTTAATTGTAGTGTTAGTCATATTCATTATTCATCACTTAATCCAAATAGGAAGTTTTGGAATTCAGAACGAAGCTATGGACTAGGATTCACGAGTTCCGAGACTTGCTTTTTACTGACTATACCCAACCCCAAATACACAAAAACAACCCTTTTCATAATAAGAGAGTGCATTTGATTTCCTTTTTCTGAAAACTAAATTGTTCCTCAGCCCCCTATCCTGACTGCAGTGACTTACCAGTTGATATTCCTTAGTTAAATCAGTCTTGCCTCTTTAGATACAATTCATCCATTAGTAGATTCTGGCAAGTTGACAAATTCATTCCACCAGTTCAAAAATGCCCCAAGATCCTTTAAAAATATAGAATCGGGCCTGCAATTTAATGTCACAACCCGTTCACACCAAGGGCTAGATACTCATTTTTTGGCGAAAGCGGCATTTTTTCACCAAAAATACACGCTTTCGCTTTGCTACCGCTACGAGACCTAAAATTCAAGCTTTAATTTGCGCAGCGGTAAAAATCAGCTTTGCATGAGAATTTGTGGTGCAAACCGCAAATTTTCTGCAACTTTACTCCGAGGCCGATACCGCTGTGAGAGAGGCCTTGGGGGGGAGGGGGGGAGACCCCAAAAATAAATTGCAAAAAACAAAAAAGTAAAAAAAAAAATCACAAAACATTCACAAGACACTTAACTATCGAATCGCTGAAAAATAATTAAAAAATAAAAACTTTAAGTTACCTTTTTTGCAGGTCTTCATACTTACTGCTGCTCCAAGGGCTGCAACGCACCTTTTTACCTGCCGGTATTTTTTGCGCTAATATGGGTGCGCGCTGAGCCAAATTTTTGGCGGAAGCGGTATTTCGAGTCTTGCATGGCGGCGGTCCGCTCCCCAGCGATACTTAAAAACCGCCGCCGCAAGATGTCTCTGAATTTCCCGCCGACCGGTTTTTCGACAAAAATGCCGAAATAGTGCCAAAAAAACGGTCGCAAGGTCGCCGAACTTTTGGCCCCAACAGTCTAATAACTGACCTCAAATTCAGGGTGTCCTTCGACTGCATCACGATCACAAAGAAACGTTATGAGTGCGGATCGCTAAGTGTGCTGCATATTGGCTACAGGATTTTTAGACAAGATAGTAGGGGGGATAAAAAAGTGGAGGGAGGGTTGCGGTACTGATTAAAGAAACTATTACAGCGGTGAGGAGGGATGATATGTTAGAGGGATCATCAAATGAGACCATATGAGTCGAATTGAAAAATAAAAAAGGGGCGATCACACTGCTGGGCGTGTATTATAAGGCCCAAGTTTCCGCCCTCTGTAAGAACGGCGCACCTCCATAAGGTGCGCCGATTTTCTGGAAGAAAAAGGGCACCGAAAACTTACCTTGGGATTCTGCGAGCTCTTCAGGACGTCTTCGTGCTCGACATGGCGCAGCACAAGGGGTCGGGGGCGGAGCCAGTTCCCGGCGCTAGAGTGTGCACGCATGTGCAGTAGCTCCTCGTCCCCGAGGCTGCGCGGGAGGGGCCCGAAGCACGCCGCCCCTAGCCCTGGCTGAATGGGCTCCCAGGGCAAAGATCAGACTCGGGCCTCCCTCCCTCCCGTTCAGCTCCCACTCCGACCCCCCTCCCTCCCTCCCGTTAAGCTCCCGCTCCCCCCCTTCCCGTTCAACCGTTCCCCCTCCTCTCCCCCCCTCCATGTCGTAGGCGGGGCCCACTCGCCCGGCATCTTGCTGGGGGTGGGCCCCGCCCGAAGTCTTCGGCAGCGGCCAGGCATCTGCGTCGTCAGCGGGGCCCGCCCGCCCGGCATCTTGCTGGGGGCAGGCCCCGCCTGAAGTCTTCGGCGGCCCGGCCAGCCATCTGCGTTGTCGGCGGAGTCCATTCAGCCTCCCCCTCCTCTTCTTCCCCCCTCTCCTCTCCCCCTCTCCCTTTCCCTCCCTCCACCTCCTCTCCCTCCCTCTCTCCTCCCTCTCCCTCCCTCCTTCCTTCTCCTCCTCTCCCTCCCTCCTCCTCTCCCTCCCTCCTCCCCCTCCCTCCCTCTCCCACCCCCCTCCCTCTACCTCCCCCTCCCTCCTCTCCCTCCCTCCCCCATCTCTCCCCCCACCCCTCGCTGTCAGAAACACAGAGAGACACTGACAGAGACAGAGAGAGACACTGACAGAGGCAGTGAGAGAGACACTAACAGAGACAGAGAGAGAGAGAGACCCTGGTGGGGGGGGGGGGGAAGGCCCGTCCCAGCACGCTGTTGGAGGGCTCCCGGTGCTGCAGTAGGTGAGTAGAAATGTAATTTTTTATTTATTGATTGATATTTTTATTATTTTTTAAATTTTTTTACTTTTTTGGTTGATTTATTGATTTATTTATCATTTATTATTGATGATGGCTCTTTATTTGTAAAAGTGAAGTGTTTAATGTTTGTAAACACCCCTTCCCCGCGCCCCCCCCCCCCCATCTCTTGTTCCCTACACCTGATTTATAAGTGTAGGCAAGGTTTTTCTGAGCGTACAAAAATCTACACTTACTCCATTATAAGTTAGTTTGGAGTAAGTTTTCACTGCCTAAACTTGCAAAACAGGCATAAGTGGCTGGACATGCCCCCTTTTGAAAAAAAAAACTGTTCCAAAATGAAACTATTCTAACTCACTAGAACTGGAGCAAACTAAATGCCGAGAATTGCAATTTCTAAGATGCTCCATTCCAAAAAAATAGGAGCAACTCAGGCCGAAACTTGAGCACATAGATCCCCAATCACTGGGAGGGAGATAGATGAGCAAATATGTAGGCAAATTGCTGTGAAGTCTAAAAACCATAGGGTAGGGGATTTTTACTATCCAAATATTGTTGGGACAAATTTAGTGTGAAGAGTATAGAGGGTGCGGAATTCTTGAAATGCATTCAAGAGAACTTTTTTAGTCATGTAGCAAGCCCAACATGAGAGAGGGCGGTCTTGGATTTAGTTTTGGGGAATAAAGCTGGGCAGGTTGAAGGGGTATTAGTGGGGGAGCACTTGGGTGTCAGTGACCATAATTCAGTCAGATTCAAGTTGGTTATGGATAAGGACAAGAATAGGCCTGGAATAAAAGTTCCGAATTGGGGATAAGCTAATTTTGCTAAGTTAAGGAGTGATTTGGCCGTTCTGGACTGGAAACAGCTACTTTTGGGTAAATCAGTGTCGGAACAGTGGGAGGCATTCAAGGAGGAGATCCGGAAAGCTCAGGTCAAACATGTGCCCTTAAAGAAAAAGGCTGGGAAAAATAATTCTAGAGCCCCCTGGTTGTCTAGGGACTTACAGGGGAGGATTAAGAAAAAAAGGGACGCTTATGTCATATACCAACAGCTAAATACTTTAGAATCGTTAGAGGAATATAGAAAGTTAAGAGGCAAAATTAAAAAGGGTATTAGGAATGCTGAGAAACCACGAGAAATTTTTGGCCAGTAAAATTAAGGAAAACCCTAAGAGGTTCTATAAATATATTAAGAATAAGAGGGTAATTAAAGAAACGGTAGGGCTATTAGAGACCATGAGGGTAATTGTTGTGTGGAGGCGGAAGATGTTGGTAGGGTTCTTAACGAATACTTTGCATCTGTTTTCACAAAGGAAAGGCGCAATGCAGATACTGCTAGTGAGGAGGAGTGTGATATTCTGGATGAAATAAATATAGTGAGAGAGGAAGTATTAAGGGGTTTAGCAGCTTTGAAAGTAGATAAGTCCCCAAGCTCGGATGAAATGCATCCCAGGCTGTTGAACGAAGTAAAAAAGGAAATAGCAGAGGCCTTGACCATCATTTTCCAGTCCTCTTTGGATCTGGGCATGGTGCCGGAGGATTGGAGGACTGCTAATGTAGTACCCTTGTTTAAGAAGGGAAAATGGGATAGGCCGAGTAATTACAGGCCTGTCAGCCTAACATCAGTGGTTAGAAAATTATTGGAAAAAATCCTGAAAGACAGGATAAATCTGCATTTGGAAAGGCAAGGATTAATTAGGGACAGTCAGCATGGATTTGTTAAGAGAAGATCGTGTTTGACTAACCTGATTGAATTTTTTGAGGAGGTAACTAAGAGCATCGATGAAGGTAGTGCGTATGATGTAGTATATATGGACTTTAGCAAGGCTTTTGATAAGGTCCCACATGGTAGACTGGACATGAAAGTTAAAGCCCATGGGATCCAGGGCAAAGTGGCAAGTTGGATCCAAAATTGGCTTGGAGGTAGGAAGCAAAGGGTAATGATTGATGGATGTTTTTGTGACTGGAAGGATGTTTCCAGT
This sequence comes from Pristiophorus japonicus, assembly GCF_044704955.1. NCBI lineage: Eukaryota > Metazoa > Chordata > Chondrichthyes > Pristiophoridae > Pristiophorus > Pristiophorus japonicus. The sequence continues at coordinate 48,999,449 of NC_091997.1, forward strand.
GGGGTTCTGCAGGGCTCAGTACTGGGTCCCTTGCTTTTTGTGGTATATATCAACGATTTAGATTTGAATATAGGGAGTATGATTAAGAAGTTTGTAGATGACACTAAAATTGGCTGTGTGGTTGATAATGAAGAGGAAAGTCATGGGCTGCAGGAGGATATCAATCTACTGGTCAGTTGGGCAGAGCAGTGGCAAATGGAAATTAATTAAGAGAAGTGTGAGGTGATGCACTTTGGGAGGGCTAATAAGGTTGAGAGGAGACCTCATCGAGGTGTACAAAATATTGAGGGGCCTGGACATAGTGGATAGTAAGGGTCTATTTCCATTGGTGGAGGGGTCTATTACGAGGGAGCATAGTTTTAAGGTGGTTATTGGAAGGTTTAGACGGGATTTGAGGGGGGGCTTCTTTACGCAGAGGGTTGTGGGGATCTGGAACTCGCTGCCTGGAAGAGTGGTGGATGCAGAAACTCTATATTTGGAAAAATAACTTGCAATATTAAATTTCTTTGCCAAAACTTCAAAATGTTTTAACTGTTTACAATATTCTATGCCATATTCATTGTCCATTCATTGATCCAACATTCATGAGTTGTACATACACACTTTGCTTACGCCATGTTATAATGGCTACTTACGTTGAATCTAGCGAGTTGTTGTGATCTGGAATGCACTGCCCGAAAGGTTCGTGGAATCAGATTCAATAGTAACTTTCAAAAGGGAATTGGATAGGTACTTAAAGAAACAAATTGCAGGGCTATGGGGAAAGATCAGGGGAGTGGGACTAATTGATAGCTCTTTAGACCAATTTTAAGTCAGTCAGTGCTCTTTAATTCCAGTTGCAACATACTGCAGTTTCCCCTTCCATTCACATAGTTAATACACAATTCATAGGTGTCTCAGCCTTCAACTGTGTGTTATACTAAGATCTGTTTTGCCCAGAGAAGATGGGCAGACTAACGGTCAGAAAAGCTAGCATTTGAAACAAAACAGGAGTCTATCTTAGTCTAGTATCAATGGCCATGAAATGAAATGCAACAACTGAATTTATTACCACTTGGTGGCAATTGTGTATATCTAGTACATTCTTGGCAATGGAACTTGCTGCAAAATACATTAGAACTTGTTCCTCTTAGAAGTATTGTGTGTCTCAGAGCTTACGTCAGTACTAGACATTTAGTAGCAGAGACTCAATTGGTCACAAATGACCTAAAAATTGTGACTTTATTTTCAGCTGCAATTCATTTTTAAAGCATACTTAAATATGTACAGGAAAAATAAATTTGGAAACCCAAGTTGCAGTCGAGGTTTCAGGTGCTTACCAGCCTCTGGATCCGAAACCCTGCAATGATCTCCCTGAGTTTTTGATAAGGCACAAGCAGCAGCCGTGTGCTATTCAATTTCACGCAAACATACATCAATTCTAGACTTAGGAGGACTCTCCAGATCCCCTGTGGGAAAACAGAAAATCCATTGTCAAAATAGCAACCTAATTTCAGAATATTTTCATTTTATATGGAACTCGTGCACTTCAAAGACAAAATACCCAGCGTTGTACCAATAATTTGCTTGAACTATGTACTTTATAATGTTGCAGGCATTTTGAGGGTTTAATAATAACATGTCAAAGCGATTCAAATGATGCTTCGATTCAAGTCTTTTGATTGCATCCATTAAAAAAATAAATTCACTGCTTTCAGCAAAAGCAGAATACTTGGAGGAAGACATCTCCAAAGTGTAGGAAAAGTTGAACAAATTAGGAATGGCAACTGAAACTGGAGAAGCCTCTCAAAACCCTGGGCTTCAACTAATCTTTTTTGTAATCTTGGTGAGCTTTCAATCACATGAGCACGTGCAGATGGAGTATAATGTGGGAAAATGTGAGGTTATCCACTTTGGCAGAAATAATAGAAAAGGAAATTATAATTTAAATGGAGAAAAATTGCAAAGTGCTGCAGTACAGAGGGACTTTGGGGTCCTTGTGCATGAAATACACAAAGTTATAATGCAGGTACAGCAAGTAATCAGGAAGGCAAATGGAATGTTGGCCTTTATTGCAAGGGGGTTAGAGTATAAAAGCAGAGAAGTCCTGCTACAACTGTACAGGATATTGGTGAGGCCACACCTGGAGTACTGCGTACAGTTTTGGTCTCCGTATTTAAGGAAAGATATACTTGCATTGGAGGCTGTTCAGAGAAGGTTCACTAGGTTGATTCCGGAGATGAGGGGTTGACTTATGAAGATAGGTTGAGTAGGTTAGGCGTATATACATTGGAGTTCAGAAGAATGAGAGGTGATCTTATTGAAACATATAAGACAATGAGGAGGCTCGACAAGGTGGTTGCAGAGAGGATATTTCCACTCTTAGGGGAAACTAAAACTAGGGTACATAGTCTCAGAATAAGGGGCCGCCCATTTAAAACTGAGATGAGGAGAAATTTCTTCTCTCAGAGGGTTGTAAATCTATGGAATTCTCTGCCCTAGAGAGCTGTGGAGACTGGGTCATTGAATATATTTAAGGCAGAGATAGACAGAATTTTGAGTGATAAGGGAGTAAAGGGTTATGGGGGGCGGGCAGGGAGGTGGAGCTGAGTCCATGATCAGATCAGCCATGATCTTGTTGAATGGCGGAGCAGGCTCGAGGGGCCAAATGGCCTACTCCTGCTCCTATTTCTTATGTTCTTATGTTACTTCAATATCTTCATCAGACTCTATAAGCAATAGTTTATCCAATATTTTTGTATATTTAAGCATATATGTATTTTGTAGCTCTTTCCTAATGTGTTTGTGTATAGTGAGCAGGAATGATTAAAAAGCTGTGCACATTACAACAGTGACTATATTTGACGACAGAGGTTGGGGTGATCTTGGACCTGGCCTGGAGACGGCAAAGGTTGAACAGGTTCCCGCTGGTTCTGTAGTTTAGTTCCACTACAGCGGGGAGCTTGTTGACTGTGAGGTGGAGCATGGCAGCGATAAAGATTGAGAAGAGGGTTGGGGTGATGACGCAGTCCTGTTTGACACCAGTCCGGACGTGGATTGAGTCTGTGATGGATCCGTTGGTAAGGATTACGGTCTGCATGTTGTCGTGGAGAAGGCGGAGGATGGTGACGAACTTTTGGGGGCATCTGAAATGGAGGAGGACGCTCCATAGACCCTTGCGGCAAAGGTCTTTGTAATGTCGAAGAAGGCCATGTATAAGGGCTGGCGCTTTTCCTGCAGCTGAGGCACTGCAAAAACCATATCCGTTGTGTCCCGTAGGTGACGAAATCCGTACCGCGACTCGGTGAGGAGCTCCTCGGCCACGGGGAGAAGACGGTTGAAGACGACTCTAGCGACGACTTTCCCAGTGGCTGATAGTAGGGAGATTCCTCAGTAGTTGCCGCAGTCGGACTTGTCCCCTTTTTAAAAGATGGTCACGATCACTGCATCTCTGAGATCTCCCGCCATGCTCTCCTCTCTCCACATGAGAGAGATGAAGTCATGTATTCGTGCCAACAGTGCCTCTCCACCATACTTCAGTGCCTCAGCAGGGATTCCATTCGCATCCGTAGCCTTGTTGTTTTTAAGCTGCCTGCGCCTGCGCACATACAGAGGCTGAACTCCAGGACATAGTCGACGTATTTACTGAGGCGTATGAAAGCATGGACCTTATGCTAAACATCCGTAAGATAAAGGTCCTCCACCAGCCTGTCCTCACCGCACAGCACTGCCCCCACAGTCATCAAGGTCTATGGCGCGGCCCTGGACAACGTGGACCACTTCCCATACCTCGGGAGCCTATCCACAAGAGCAGACATTGACGAAGAGATTCAACATCGCCTCCAGTGCGCCAGTGCAGCCTTCAGCTGCCTGAGGAAAAGAGTGCTTACGGAGGGGGGGGGAAGAGAGCGAGCGAGCTTGGGGCGGGGGCGGGAGGAGGAGAGAGAGCGAGCTTTGGGGGGCGTGGAGAGAGAATGAGAGTGAGCTTTTTGGGGGGGGGGGGGAGAGAGAGAAGGAGAGCGAGCTTGGGGGGGGGGGAAGAGAGAGCGAGCTTTGGGGGGATGGGGGAGGAGAGAAAGAGAGCGAGCTTGGGGGGGGAGGGGGTGGAGAGAGAGAAGGAGAGCGAGCTTGAGGGGGGGTAGAGAGAGAGCGAGCTTGGGTGGGGGGAAGAGAGAGCACGCTGGGGGGTGGAGAGAGCGAGCGAGCTTGGGGGGTGGAGAGAGAGCGTGAGCTGGAGGGGGGGGAAGAGAGAGCGCAAGCTGGGGGTGGGGGACAGAGTGCACGAGCTTGGCGGGTGGGGGGGGAGTACAGAGAGAAAGAGAGAGAGCTTGGGGGGGGAGAGAGAGAGGAGAGCAAGCTTTGTGAGGTGGGGTAGGAGAAAGAGAGCGAGCATTGGGGGGGATGGGAGAGGAGAGAAAGAGAGCGAGCTTTGCGGGGGAGGGTGAAGAGAGAGAAAGAGAGCGAGTTGGGGGGTGGGGGAGGAGAAAGAGAGCGAGCTTGGGGGGGTGGGGGAGGAGAAAGAGACCGAGCTTGGGGGGTGCGGCAGAAAGAGTGAGCTTGGGACGGGGGGGGGGGGGGGGGGCGAGAAAGAGAGCAAGCTTGGGGAGGGAAAGAGCGAGCTTGGCGCGGGGGGGGGGGAGAAAGAGAGCGAGCTTGGGGGAGGGGGAAGAAAGAGAGCGAGCTTGGGGGGGAAGGGAAAAGAGGGAGAGAGAGCAAGCTTGGGGGGGGGGGTTTGGGGGGGTGGAGACTGGTGGGGAGGGGGGTGGGAGAGAAAGAGAGAGAGCTTGGTGGGGGGGCGTGCAATGATGCCAGTTCATTGGATATATTCAAGAAGGAGTTAGATATGGCCCTTACGGCTAAAGGGATCAAGGGGTATGGAGAGAAAGCAGGAATGGGGTACTGAGGTGAATGATCAGCCATGATCTTAGTGAATGGTGGTGCAGGCTCGAAGGGCTGAATGGCCTACTTCTGCACCTTGTTTCTATGTTTCTAGGACCAGGCCCTCAAAACTGCCATCAAGCTCATGGTCTACAGGGCTGTAGTAATACCCGCCCTCCTGTATGGTTCAGAGACATGGACCATGTACAGTAGACACTTCAAGTCGCTGGAGAAATACCACCAACGATGTCTCCGCAAGATCTTACAAATCCCCTGGGAGGATAGACACACCAACATCAGTGTCCTCGACCAGGCCAACATCCCCAGCATTGAAGTACTGACTACACTTGATCAGCTCTGCTGGGCAGGCCACATTGTTCGCATGCCAGATTCCCAAAGCAAGCGCTCTACTCGGAACTCCTTCACGGCAAACGAGCCAAAGGTGGGCAGAGGAAACGTTACAAGGACATCCTCAAAGCCTCCCTGATAAAGTGCAACATCCCCACTGACACCTGGGAGTCCTTGGCCAAAGACTGCCCTAAGTGGAGGAAGTGCATTCAGGAGGGCGTTGAGCACCTCGAGTCTCATCGCTGAGAGCATGCAGAAATCAAGCGCAGGCAGCGGAAAGAGCGTGCAGCAAACCAGTCCCACCCACCCCTTCCCTCAACGACTATTTGTCCCACCTGTGACAGAGACTGTGGTTCCTGTATTGGACTGTTCAGCCACCAAAGAACTCATTTTAAGAGTGGAAGCAAGTCTTCCTCGATTCCGAGGGACTGCCTATGATGATGATGACTACATTCCAAAAGTACTTCATTGGCTGTAAAGCACTTTGAGATGTCCGTTGATCGTGAAAGGTGCTATATAAATGCAAGTCTTTTTTATATTAAACTATTTATTGTCAGAGTACTGCTAATTTCCCAAAACACTACTAGTAAAAATTATGGAATTCCATATGGTAAAAGGAATTTAATTTATGACTCTGGTTTACATACTAGTTGGACATTTGTTTCAAGTGTTGTCACTAGACATAGTCAGTGTATTGGTTATAAGGAAACATTGCGCTTAAACCATAGGTTTCCGACGTGGGATCCTGGGGGCTTGGATCAGATCTCTGAGGTCATCAGTCTGTCAAAATGTTCTTGATTTATTTTTTGTATTTGACATAAGTATCACATTATTTATGTTGCTGTATGCTAAAAAAGCACACTTCTGCAATTATATACCACTATTTTCCTTTCGGTAGCTATCGCAGATTCTTAATTAAGAAACTACAAAGGATCCAAGATTCCTGGGAGCATTTTAATATTTGATGGATGTACCTAACCAATAAATAATTGAATAACATAGATCAAATTAATAACATTTAAAACATCGTGAGATATGTTTTTCGTGAGGCTCCCAAAATGCCCCATCATCACTGGTGACAGACCTGTTTCCACCATTAGTTCTCACTCCAGCTTTTATGCTGCTCAACATCTGTTCTCCACATCCAATACAAGCGTGGAGAAGCAAAAAGTGTAAGTGGTATTTTTAGCATTAAGTCTATCCACCACTAAGTTTTTATTAAAGATCACATACGAATACATCTTTAAATTGTGTAAATGTGTTTAATTGAATACTCTTCCTATCCGAGTTGGTCAAGTTGTACTTTAAGAGATTGCTGACGCTGCTGACAGGAGGCGCTGTAACTCTTTTTGGAGTTTATCTGCAAAACATAAAACATTAAACCGTGCCACCCGACCTGGGTGACACACCAGACATTTACAAGGCCCTTTTTTTCCTTTTTTTGTTTTTTTTTGTTGTTTTTTTCTTGTTTTTTTGGTTTTTTTTTTTGAGCACTAAAATCACAATTTTTCCACAGTGCCCCCTATAAAAGGGAAGGGGACACTAAAAACACCGGCAATTAAAACAAATTAAACTTTAAAACGTAAAATCAAATTAAAATTTGGTTGCCGGGCGTGATGATGCACTCCAGTCCCTCCGGTGCCCACCTCTCGCGGAAGGCCGCGAGCGTACCGGTGGACACCGCGTGCTCCAAATGTTTAACCCGCCATTGCCCGCTCTCACCTGGTCCAACCTCAATGTAAACTACAGGACGCCCCGCCTTCTCGGCCACCCATTGGTCCTCGCACCTCATGAATATTCCAATCAATTAATATTTTTCCCATCCGTTAAACTGATTGGCCAGTTGTCCCGTCAATTACTGGGGTTTCGCACTGATTGGTCGAACGGCTTGATTCGCTCTGTACCAATCGGAGTGACGGGTGGCGAGAGACGGCGCTGTAATTGGTTGAGAGTGCTGAGGGGGCAGAGATATGCATCGAACCGGTGCCGCCCCTCCCGCCGGCTCGCTGTGCCTGAGGTGCGAGCGCGCGATTCCAACTGTTGGTGTCCATGTGGCGGTGGTGGGTTGTCGGTTGAGATTTGGATCGAACGAAGTGGGGGAAGGTTTTCAATTAAAGGCAAAAACTTACGGGAAAGATAAACTAAATAGTTTATATATTTGCGGAGGTTTTATTTTGTCAAGGAGGGAAGGATTTTTTTTTCATTGTGTGCGGGGAAAAAAATTCCACACAAAATTTGACGCCTGAAAGAGCTGTGGTTTGGATTGTAAGCGGTGTCGGGAATGGCGGGGTCTCGAGCGGGGAATGGCGGCCTCCTCCTCAAACGCCAGTGAAGGAGGGGTATCTCCAGCTCCTCCGACGCACGGAGGAGGGCAGCTGTCCACCTCAGGTGAGAGAAAAGGGGAGGGGAAACATACGGAGTTTGAGGCACAAATAAACCACAGCAATAGACGCGGGGTGGGGGATAATGCTGTCAGAATCACCCGTGTTTATAATTCTCTCTTCCACTCTCCAGTATGTTTTGGATCTAAACGATGTGTTTGCTTCCATTCCCCATTGGAGGGGAAAGTGAGATTGGATTCTTGGCATTGACAATCCCTACAATCTATATCATCATACTTGTAGAGAATGCTTCAATTACATCCTATTTTACTATAAATATTGTAAAGATGTGTAGGGTTGTGCTATGTCAGTTATAGCCGGAGTGACACTAGGAATGGTGGGTTTTTGCGTGTCCTGCTGTCCTTCTCCACTCCTCCAAGAAAACAGTGTCAGCTGTTGTGGTGTTGGAAGCTCAGCCTTCGGTCGCCTGAGAAATAGAGGTCTAGACTTTCCACTAGGTGACCAAGGCCTCCAAAAATGGGCTTTGTTCCAGCGATGTGGGACGTCTCAGCTTTGCTGAGCGCTGGTACAAGGCCCATTTTTTCTGTGATTTTTCACTCTGTCTTACCCCTGCGATGTCAAATGGGTGGTGTGATTTTTCGGCGCTCTCATAATCGCCCGCCGAAAACGGAAGTAAAAAAAAAACTTATAGCTAGCAACGCTATTCTGCGCATGTGTGGGATTTTTTTTAGGCTGACTGTCTTTGCCGTGTTTTGGGAGGTCAGGGGTCATCACACATGCTCAGAATGCACAGGGCGGGTGAGAGAGAGTGTGGCGATAGAGCGAGAGAAACATAAGGAAGGCAGAGAAGCAGAGGAGAGAGAATAGTGTGTTTTTGGAGTTGTTTGGAGTTTAAAAAGTTACTTTGCATTAGAAAAATTTATATTGTTAGTGATGAAGAGGCCTGACATAGAAACAATTATAGTAAACTTTAATATTAAATTTAATATATTAAAATGGAGGGAGATTATGAAAGGAAAAGGGCAAAACCCTTCAGTGATGAGGCGAACAAGACCCTGGTGGTGTATGCCAGGTGGGACGATGTGACACGAGGTGGGCATGGAAACCTCCACCCCGTGTCTACAAAAAAATTTGGCAGGTGATTGCAGACGTAGTGAGGACACCTGTCTTGTGCCAGAAATGATGGAATAGCTTGTTGGCAGCAGCAAGAGTAAGTTGCATATTATATTTCAAATGTTATATGTAATATTTTAATTATGCAAATTTTGATTATAACATTGAATTTCCTGCATTGAATTTAAGTTTGTCTTTCTTTATTGTATTAATTTTAAGTCATGCTAACAGTAGTTGCATTTTCCATTTCAAAAATATTTTAATGATATATGCAAATTTTGATTAGAACATTGAATTTCCTGCATTGAATTTAAGTTTTTCTTTCTTAAATGTTAATTACCAAGTCCATTAGCTTATGCAATGACATGCGCTCTTATTTGCTGAAGAAGATATCTATCAACCGGTCTGAGCAGAGGAGGGTGGGGGGGAGGGGCGCGCTCTCCTCAGCTGCAACCATTAACAGAAATTGAGGAGCTTGCGGTCGTGCTGGTGGGACATGACAGCCATTTGGTCACCACCCGTGGTCTGGCCGAACCCAGCCTTGAGTCTCATGAGTAATGTGAACTGTGCAATGTGTCAAATAGTATTAAAAACATTTAAAAAATCTTAAATTAGTTACACATGTAATGTCCTGTAATTATTATGCAATATACTTGTGATGTACTCTTGATATACTAATGATGTCATAGCAGCCCTTGTGCATATGAGGTAGTGAAAAGTATTGATATGTAATGTCTCCTAGTAATGATCACCGTTATGTTCTAATAAGTTCTTTTAAAAATGTCATTCGTGTTTTTAAGGTCAACCTGAGAAGGTAGTGGTACTGCAGCCGTCCACTGCACCTGCACCGTCAACAACCACCTCGGAGGAGGAACATTTAAGCGAAGAGGAAGAAAACTTACCTCACCTCCAGGAGGAGGATGAAGAGGAATCGACCATTGTTGTGGGGGGTGGGGGGAATGAACCTGCGGTCATCTCTATTGAGAGTGATGAGGCTTGATATCCCTGTGCAGGGAGACGGTCACGATAGGTCGTGACCTTATCCAGGGGTTCTCCACAAACTGGAGCCAGTTCTCCACGAACTGGAGCCAGTTCTCAACAACCTGGAGCCAGTTCAACGCGAACTTCTCCAACTGGTCTTCTGTGCTATCTCCGTTTGCATGGGAGACCTTGAAGACAATTCGTGACCAGACCGCCGCAACAAATCCCCTTCGACATGCATTGCTGGCTGGACACGGAGCTGCGCCCCAAGGTGTCGTATCGGCTCGGAGTGAGACTGCTAGCACTCAAGCGAGTACGGTGGACACAGTTCTTCCTGACTTGGAAGTGGAGCCTCAGGCTTCTGCATCCACTCCGTCACCTTCACCACGGCAGGAAGTCTTGCCGTCCCACGCTGCACACCACGTTCGTGTTGGTCTGCGTAGACCAAAACGGGTGGGTGGAATAAAAACACTGGGTGGGAAAGGACCTGGAGGGAAATGTGGCTGCAGGTAGGGAGGGGGGTTTGTTTTTCAATTAAATTGCTAATATTTTTACAAGTTTGTTATTTTGTTCATGGTTGTTTGGGGTTGGGGGGAAAGGGGGGAGGGTGTTGATTAAAAAACATTTTGAATAATTTGTTAATTTAAAAAAATTACTGCGTTTAACAATTGCTGTGCCTTCTCTCTTAGTTACATTAAGCATAACATATTTACAGTTGTTCAGCATTATTTGTTCAGTCTTTTATTATAGCATCACTTTACTTAAGCTAAGCATTAATGCAGATGCCAGGCCAGTGCAAGCAAGGCAAAAATGAAACTGCACGAAAATGCAACTTTTGCTTAACCGTAACTAAACACAATGTAAGTTCATGCAAAGCATTCATATATGAGCTGTTGACGCAACAGCTTAGCAGCTGTGTAACTACCACTGGGTACTGGTCTTTGGGAGGGGGGGTGATGGTACCGGGGCTAGATCGCTAGGCTGATTGCCCTCCTCTAGGTGCTCACCAGCCTCTTTTCTGCCTCTTGCTCCTCACCGGCTGGCTCTTCCATCTCCCCTCCTTCTGGAGGTGGACCTGCAGCCAGGTCTGGCATTACTTGTCCTCTCCTTATAGCTAGGTTATGCAGCATGCAACACACCACAATAAACTCAGCGACCTGATCAGGGAGGTACTGTAGGCTGCCACCAGAATGATCCAGGCATCTGAAGCGCTGCTTTAGGACTCCAATTGTCTTCTCAATGATGTTGCGTGTCGCTGTGTGATTTTTGTTATGTTCATAATAAAGTAATGTAACTGAGTACTGTAGACGTGAGTAAATGTGACCTTAGTTCCTTCATTCGAACTTCAGAGTGTTCTTACAGCATGGGAGACCTGCTTATATACAGTGCTCCCAAGGGATGCTGGGATCCCTTGGGACTCCCAACAGGTACACCCTCTGGTGGCGGTGTAGTACTGGCTACATAAGGTTGCATACATAACCATTTTCATTGTAACGCTTCTCTGCTTCAGTGACGGGAATACGCAGAGGGGTCATCAGCCAGTCCATATCCCTTATCCACAAGCATCCAACCGTGACCTTCTGGCTGATTGACAAACAGGTCAGGGATAGCACTCTCACGTAGGATGTGCGCATCATAGATGCTGCCAGGAAATGTAGCATTTACTGTCATTATTTGGTTGTGGTTGACAACAAGCTGCACATTTAGGGAGTGGAACCTCTTTCTGTTATGAAACACCCCCGCATTCTTTAAGGGGGCTTTCAGGGCAATGTGCGTGCAGTCTATTGCTCCCTGCACCTTGGGGAAGTGTGATATTCTGTAGAAACCCAAAGCCCTTTTTGTCTGTGCCTCCCTGGTCATTGGGAAGCTTATGAGGTCCATCCTCGAGCGTAAAGGGCTTCAGTCACCTGCTGAATGCAGTAGTATGTGGTGTGCTGAGAGGTATGACAGATGTCGCCAGCTGAAGCCTGAAAAGATCCCGATGCATAGAAGGCTAGGGCAGCAGTAGCCTTCACCTCAATGGACAGTGTGGTTCTGATGGTGCTGGAAGGCTGCAGATCACCCTTGACGAGCTGGCAAATCTCATCGATGACCTCCTTCCGGAAGCGCAGCCTACTAAGACATGCGTTTTCAGACAAGTTGAGGTAAGATTGCTTTTTGAAGTATCTTCGTTGGCTGTACGCTCGCCTCCTCTGTCTCTGTCTACGCATTACTCTGCCAGCTCTTCGATTGATCCTTTCAGAAACCAGCGTGTGAGCAGTTACAAGTAATGGCAGAGAAACATAGGCCCCATCACTATCAATAATTACTTTCACTAAATTAAACTACTCTCTCTACACTGTATACCAGTCAGTCTAATAGGTCCCAACAATACCAATACTTCTTTTCACTATCTATGAAAGCACTTTTCACAAAATAAAATGCCTATACAAAAGCTACAATCGATATATATACCATAATATAATATTCTGAGTTGATCTATCTATAAATAACTCTCTAAACTCACAACTATCTAGGTCGTTTTTTTCAGTTGCCTCCACCCTTCCTCCGATCTTCAAAATGGCGTCTGTAGTGCCCATTTCCTTCTGTAAAGCCCGGGAAAAGCAACTTTCTAAACGATGTTTTCGGCTTACCATCAGCGATGTGCTGAAAGTTGGGATGGGCCTTGTGTGGGCGATCATTTCGGCGAAGTGAGCCGAAACTTGGGGGTCTATTTTTCCAGCGATGTTTTGGGCCTAGTTTGCATTTTTTGGTGAAAATGGCCGATAGAGGTCCGTTTTAGATGATAGATGGGCCTTAGATGGGCAATGTGAAGTGGAATGTCTAGCCCTAGAGCGTTTGAAGACCAGGACCTCAAATCTGGCACCAAGCTTATGGTCTACAGGGCAGTCGTGATACCTGCCCTTCTATATGGCTCAGAGACATGGACCATATACAGCAGGCCCCTCCAAGTACTACCAGCGCTGCCTCCTCAAGATCCTGCAAATCCACTAGGTGAATAGACACATCAACGTCAGTGTTCTTGCTCAGCCCAACATCCTCAGCATCGCAGCACTGACTACACTCGACCAGCTCCGTTGGGCGGGCCAAATCGTCCGCATGCCCGACACGACTCCCTAAGCAAGTGCTCTACTCTGAACTCCTACACAGCAAGCGAGCCCCAGGTGGGCAGAGGAAACACTTCAAGGACACTCTCAAAGCCTCCTTGATCCCCACCGGCACCTGGGAGTCCCTGGCCCAAGACCGCCCAAAGTGGAGGAAGAGCATCGGGAGGGCGCTGAGCAGAAAGTGGAAGGAGCGTGCGGCAAACCAGGCTACCCACCCACTCTTTCCTTCAACCATTGTCTGTTCCACCTGTTACAGAGACTGTAATTCCCGCATTGGACTGCACGGCCACCTGCGAACTCACTTTTAGAGTGGAAGCAAGTCTTCCTTGATTTTGAGGGACTGTCTATGATGATGACGATGGTAGCAATTGGCCTCTGAGCCATATGGTTGTGGGTTCAAGTCCCACTCCAGGGACTTGAGCACAAAAAAATCTAGGCCGGCAGTGCAGGGAGCCTGCACTGTCGGAGGTGGCATCTTTCGGATAAGACAAACTGATGCACCCTTTGCTCTCTCACGTGGATGTAAAAGATCTCATGGCACTATTTCGAAGAAGAGCAGGGGAGTTATCCCAGGTGTCCTGGCCAATATTTATTCCTCAATGGAAAAAAACAGATCTGGTCATTATCACATTGCTGTTTGTGGGAGCTTGCTTATGTGTAAATTGGCTGCCGCGTTTCCTACATTACAACAGTGACTACACTCCAAAAGTACTTAATTGGCTGTAAAGTGCCTTGAGACGTCCGGTGGTAATGAAAGGTGCTATATAAATCCAGAGAGGTCTTACTGCAGTTATACAGGGCCTTGGTGAGGCCACACCTTGAATATTGTGTACAGTTTCGGTCTCCTAATCTGAGGAAGGACGTTCTTGCTATTGAGGGAGTGCAGCGAAGGTTCACCAGACTGATTCCCGGGATGGCAGGACTGACATATGAAGAAAGACTGGATCGACTAGGCGCTTATTCACTGTAATTTAGAAGAATGAGAGGGGATCTCATAGAAACATAAAATTCTGACGGGATTGGACAGGTTAGATGCAGGAAGAATGTTCCCGATGTTGGGGAAGTCCAGAACCAGGGGTCACAGTGTAAGGATAAGGACTGAGATGAGGAGAACTTCTTCACTCAGAATTGTGAACCTGTGGAATTCTATACCATAGAAGGTTGTTGAGGACAGTTTGTTAAATGTATTCAAAAGGGAGTTAGATGTGGTCTTTACGGTTAAAGGGATCAAGGGGGATGGAGAGAAAGCTGGAATAGGGTACTGAAGTTGCATGATCAACCATGATCATATTGAATGGTGGTGCAGGCTTGAAGGGCCGAATGGCCTTCTCCTGCACCTATTTTCTATGTTTCTATGTAAGTCTATCTAGGGGGCCAAGTATTTTTTGGGTTGATTTATTGATTTATTTATCATTTCTTATTGATATGGCTCTTTACTGATAAAAGTGAAGTGTTTAATGCTTTGTAATATCCTAACTTCCCTTCCTTCCTCCCATCTCTCACTACCTACGCCTAATTTATAAAGTGTATGCAAGGTTTTTCTGAGCATACAAAAATCGCCACATACTCCGTTCTAAGTTAGTTTGGAGTAACTTTTCGCTGCCTAAACTTGCAAAACAGGCGTAAGTGGCTGGTAATGCCCCCTTTTGAAAAAAAACTACTAAAACGAAACTAACTAGAACTGCAGCAAACTAAATGCCGAGAATTGCGATTTCTAAGATACTTAATACTAAACTAGTTGCTACAAAAAAATAGGAGCAACTCAAGCCGAAACTTGGGCCCCATATATGTGTGCTAATCATGGGCTCAAAATTGGCCAGGAGTTTCTCCATTTTCTTTAGAGTAACTTTTTTTTTCTGGAGTAAGTTTAAAAAATCCCTGGTTTCCAAATAAACTTGCTCCAGAGTAACTGAGTAAGTTACGATTTTTTTAGTTTCCTTTTTTTTCTCAAAAGGTGGCGTTCCCAGTCACCTATGTCAGTTTTGGCCATTTAGGCAACTTTGGCTAGCTAATTGTTACTCCAAATCTACTTAGGCCAGCGTATGTGGCCACTTTAGAAAACCCTTGTGGAGAGTTAAGAAATCGGCATACGTTATTATATTCTAAAGCACTAAACAAAGCACAAAAAGTAATAAGCATTCAATAACAAATTAAAAATAGAAGGAAGCAGAGAGGACTTGCACCTAAAGCACGAAGACTTACTAAGTTTTAAAGAAAGATTAAAAGAAAATAAAGGAACTCAGCAAACCTAAACTCAGCCTGTTTACCAAAATCATCGCCTCTTGCTTTACTATTATGAAGTCCTGCCCGACCAAACCTGAAATGAAAAAATTATATCAAATAGCACCCTTATTCTCAAAACACCGATGATTAAACTTTCTACTCAACTCCAGCAAGGCTTAATTAAAACCTATTTAACACTACTCTTCCTGACATTGACCCTGGCCATCTTAATCAGAATAATTAAACCATGAACACAAGCAGCTACTTACACAGCGGCCCGGTGTGGGAGACCACTCGGCCAGGGAAAGGGGTGGCAACTGCGAGCATTGGGTCGCTCTCAGGTTGCAGGACGCGCTGGGAGCGAGGAGCTACTGCGCATGTGCAGACGTCCCGGCTCCGCCCCCAATCCACTGGCCACGCTATGCCACCACCGAGGAGAGGCCGGACAGCCAAAGTTGAGTCGGGAGGAAGATTTTCGGCGCGCTTGGAGTCGTGGAAAAGCGGCGCACCACGGGTGAGCACCAAAAATCGGCAGGGGCCAATTTTGAGCCCATTAGGTGGAATCATCACGAGTGGATGCTGAAATAAATGGGTGTGTGCAGAGTTTAATACTAGGATTGAATGTTGGGGGAGGGATTGATCTCTTCAGGAAATAATGATTTCATGGGCAATCAGTTATTTATATATTGAGAATATGTGTACAGGGCATCCCTGTGGGTACATACTAAAATCAAATAAAGACACTGCTTTTGATAGGCAAGTTCACTTAACTTGGCTCCTGGATAACAGAAGCCTAATTTTTGAAAGGAAAATAATTATGTTGTATTTCTGTGCATAATTGAAATTAACAAAAATATTCCCCATCCAGTTCTTGAGGAAAATAACCTTATGAAATATGAATAATTCACAACTGTCATGATAAATCACTCATTTCCATGGAATTCTAAAATATAAATGGTGTGCAAAAATACTTGTGTTTGTAATTAAATACTACAAACCGTTGACTACATGTTGTCTTCCTGTCTTTGGTTAAAATAACTCGATGTTTGTCATGTACATAATTTAAATTTGCACATCCACAGTATAGATCGCAGGGGTACCGACTTTCTAGAATAAAAAGGGTGCCGAAAAGTTACTTTCTAATTCTCCGAACTCCTCAGGATGTCTTTGGCCTCGGCGTAGCGCAGCACAAGGGGTGGGGGCGGAGCAAGGTCCCGGCGCTGAAAACAGTGCCGGGACTCTGCGCATGCGCGTGTGCAGTAGCTCCTCACATCCCGAATCTCTGCGACGCTGCGTGGGAGGGGCCCGAAGCATGCCGCCCCTAGCCCTGGCAGAATGGGCTCCCCGGGCATTGAAGCTGTGCTTAGTTATTGGGACTCAGGCTTCCTAGAAACACCCACACCAGTATTTTAACACTCTATCTAGAAATAACATCTGCTCAGAATTTTCAATTTATGGAGAGCATATATTCAAATACATACATTTGAACTTTGTGCTAGTGTTTCATTATCGCTGGGGTGATCCGATTAACTGGGAGCCCAGATGTCTGGGAGGCACATCGCTGGTTTCATTGACAGACCGACTGACAAATCATCCGATGGGAAATAAGTTGGAGGGCGAGCCCACTCACTTGCTGTGGTCGGGAGTTACACAAGTCCATGTTCTGAGTCAATCTGTGCTCCGTTCAGAAGATGGGCGCTCCGGCCATGGACGACTCTTTGAGCTGGACTCAGGATCCACAATTTTGAACATTCGCTTGACAACCACAGATTTCGGCAAAGTAAGGAGATGACACTTCAAGACCGCATCTGCGGGGAGCGTGCCTAGACTGGGGGAGAAACGTCCTGCTTTTATTCCGGACTGGATGTAAATCAAAAAGTGGAATCTTGCAATCTGCAAGCACCAAATTAATAAACACCTAAATTAATAAGCGTCTAGGTACAAAATACGCCAATTCCGGTGCGCGCTCCAGTCGGCAAGGTAGGACTTCTAATTTGTATTACTTGATTTAATGTTCATTTATTGTTATTTAAAAATTATGATGGTTTCTATGCATCTTTATGGTTAAAAGTGAAGTGTTTAATGCTTTGTAAAATCCCCTAACTTCCCTCCCCGTGTTCCCCCCCACCCCCCCCCCCCAATCTCTCGTTGCCTGTGCCTAATTTATAAAGTGTAGGCAAGGTTTTTCTGAGCGTACAAAAAATTACACTTACTCCATTCTAAGTTAGTTTGGAGTAAGTTTTCACCGCCTAAACTTGCAAACCAGGCGTAAGTGGCTGGTAACGCCCCCTTCTGGAAAAAAACTGTTCTAAAATGAAAATATTCTAACTAGCTAGAATTGGAGCAAACTAAATGCCGAGAATTGCAATTTCTAAGATATTCCATACTAACCTAGTTGCTCCAAAAAAATAAGAGCAACTCGAGCCTAAACTTGAGCCCTATGAATGGTTACAGCACAGAAGACGACCATTCAGCCTGTCGAGCCCGTGCCGACTCTCCGCTAGTCCCACACCCCAGCCCTTTCCCTGTAGCCCTGCAAATTTTTTTCCCATGAGATACTTATCCAACTCCCTTTTGAAAGATAAGATTGAGTCTTGCGGCAGTACATTCCAGATCTGAACCACTCGCTGCGTAAAAAAAAAAAAATGTTCTTGCATCGCCTTTGGTTCTTTTGCCAATCACCTTAAATATTTGTCCTCTGGTTCTTGACCCATCTGCCAATGGGAACAGTTTCTCTCAATCTCGCCACAGATGCTGCCTTGCCCGCTGAGATTTCCAACATGTTCTGTTTTTATTTCGGATTTCAGCATCCGCAGTATTTTGCTTTTGTATTAGTGCTTAATTCACTGCCATATCTCTTCTAGGAATGCCCACCTTGAAGAAGTTCTGCTCTTCCCTCAGACATGATTTCTATTTGTCTCTTTTACCTTGTTCATTTTTGCTTTCTGTTTCCCTTCTCATGTTTGATCAAGTATCTGCCAAAACTCGCTTTCACAGCCACATCTCTTTCCTCAGTAACTGTCTCTGCCTCAGACTTAATCTACGTGGATTCCAACTGAAATTCATGTTTTGGATCCACCCAAGATTACAGATATATCCGAGATACTCAATGTTCCTCAAACCACTACTCGCCGCATCCTGCGATCCACACTCAACGCCATGCACCGTCACATGCACACTCTCGACCACTCTCTTCAGCAGCACCAACTCACTCTTTCTCTAAGCTGTCCTGGTCCGCAGTTCCATTTCATCTTTCACCTCATCCAGCGCTTTAACCAAAAACTTTTTTCCTTCCTTTCAGGTTTCAAGGATCGTAAACTTCAACAACTCTTGGACACCAACGCCCCTCCGGAACCTTCTTCCCCTACACTTCCCTCTGATCCCATCCCTTCTTCCAATCTCACCTCCTGCCGTGTTTTCACTATCCCCTCTACCTTCCCCTCTCTGACTCCAAACGATCAATCCTCAGCAAAAGTCTGAGCTTCATCCTCTTACACCGGCACCTCAATGAAATTTCGAGCTCGGCACGGTGCTGAGCTTTTTCCGCCACCTTCGCCTCTGTGCCCACATCTTCAGCCAGAAGTCTTCTCCCCCGCACAGCTGGCCCTTTCTCCCATTTTCCGAATTCTCACTCTACCTGTATCCTCCCTCTGGCCTCTTGCCCACTCTAGACCTGTTCATTGCAAACTGCCAACGAGATACCGGCCATCTCAATTTGTCTGCTCCTCTCACTCTAACCTATCTCCCTCTGAACTTGCAGCACTCCGCTCAAATCCAACCCCAACCTTGTCATTAAACCTGCTAACAAGGGTGGCGCTGTTGTTGTTTGGCGCACCGACCTCTACCTTGCAGAGGCTGATCGGCAACTCTCTGACACCTCTTACCTTCCCCTGGGCCATGATCCCACTACTGAACATCAAGCCATCATTTCCCACACTGTCACTGACCTCATCTCTTCTGGAGATCTTCCCGCCACAGCCACCAACCTCATAGTTCTCCAACTCCGCACAGCCCGCTTCTATCTCCTTCCCAAGATCCAAAAACAGGACTGTCCCAGTAGATCCATCATTTCAGTCTATTCTTGTCCCACAGAACTTATTTCTTCCTATTTTGACTTTTTTTCTCACCTTGTCCAGTCACTTCCCACCTACATCTGCGATGACTCTGACGCCCTCCGTCACTTTTCCAGTTTCCTGGCCCAAACTGTCCTTTCACCATGGATGTCGAATCCCTCTACACTTCCATCCCTTACCGGGATGGCCTGAGGGCACTCCACTTCTTCTTCTAGCAGAAGCCCAACCAGCCCCCATCCACCACCACCCTCTTCCGCTTTGTTCTCGCATTGAACAACTTCTCCTTTAACTCCACTCACTTTCTCCAAATTAAAGGTGCTGCAATAGGAACCTGCATGGGTCCTAGCTGTGGCTACCTTTCCATAGAATCATAGAATGCAAACAAGGAGGCCATTTTGGCCCATTGTGTCCGTGCCGTGCCAGCCTAATCCCACTTTCCAGCCCAAGGTCCATAACCCTGCAGGTGCACATCCAAATACTTTTTAAATGTGGTGAGGGTTTCCGCCTCTACCATCCTTTCAGGCAGTGAGTTCCAGACCCCCACAACAATCTGCGTGAAGAAATTTCCCCTCAAAACCCCTCTAAACCTTCTACCAGTTACTTTAAATTTATGCCCCCTGGTTGTTGACCCCTCTGCTAAGGGAAATCGGCCCTTTCTATCCACTATATCTAGGCCCCTCATAATTTTATACACCTCAATGAGGTCACCCCTCAGCCTCCTCTGTTCCAAGGAAAATAAACCCAGCCTATCCAATCTGTCCTCACAGCTAAGATTCTCCACTTCCGGCAACATCCTCGTAAATCTCTATACCCTTTCCAGTGCAATCACGTCCTTCCTGTAATGCGGTGACCAGAAATGCACGCAGTACTCCCAACTGTGGCCTAACCAGTGTTTTATGCAGTTCAAGCATAACCCCAACCCGCCCCTCCCCCCTCTCATGTATTCTATACCTTAATAAAGGCAAGCATTCCGTATGCCTTCTTAACCACCTTATCTAGCTGGCCTGCTACCTTCAGGGGTCTGTAGACATGCACACCAAGGTCCCTTTGTTCCTCTACACTTCTCAGTGTCCTACCATTTAATGTGTATTCCCTTTCCAAGTTAGCCCTCCCAAAATGCATTACCTCACACTTCTCCAGATTAAATTCCATTTGCCACTATTCTGCCCTCCTGACCAGTTGATTGATATCTTTCTGCAGTCCGCAGATTTCTTTTTTATTATCAACCACACAGCCTATTTTAGTATCATCTGCAAACTTCTTAATCATACCCCCTATATTCAAGTCTAGGGCGATTTTCTCGGCAGCACAGCTCTTTTTCTGCTCGACGAAAGTTTCCACTTAAGTTTTTCAATGTTATTGCCCACATTTGAAATCGTCTGCTGGGACCAAACTGCCCTTGTGCAACGCCGAGAACAACTGCCAGGGCGTAAGTTTGGCCTCAACTGCCGACATTCAAATCGGCGAGAGAACTGCCCTGTAAAAGTTGCTTAAATAGTGCTGTAGGTGAGTACCCTGAAAAGAAAGGTAAGTTAAAGGTTCTTTTTTTTTTTATTTTAAAATGGCGATTAGGGATAAAACTGTCCTGGGAATGCTTTGTACGTTTTTATTTTTTTTTTATTGAAAATTTTTTTTTAAAGTTTACACTCTTCCCTAGGCCCAACCGCAGCCTCGGACTAAATTTTAGTACTTACCGTCCAATTCGCTAACGACCGCCCATGTTACTAACTTTCCACTTAACTGCCTTGAAAACCGCTGACAATGAGTGTGCAGCGACCATTTTTTCGCCGAGCGGTTAGTTTTAATTACTTTAAACATCAAAATGGAAATTCTCGCCAGCGTTACTCAACGAACGTTAATGGTTCTTCTCAGCGGACAATCGGGCGTTGAGGGACTTTGGGGAAAGTCTAGCCCTAGATCATTGATGTATACCACAAAAAGCAAGGGACCTAGTTCTGAGCCCTGCAGAACCCCATTGGAAACATCCTTCCAATCACAAAAACACCCATCAACCGTTACTCTTTGCTTCCTGCCTCTGACCCAATTTTGGATCCAACTTGCCACTTTGCTCTGGATCCCATGGGCTTTTACTTTCGTGACCAATCTGCCATGTGGGATCTTATCAAAAGTTTTGCTAAAATCCATATACACTACATCAGACGCACTGCCCTCATCGACCCTCCTATTTACCTCCTCTCAAAATTTAATCAAGTTAGTCAGACACAACCTTCCCTTAACTCCATGCTGACTGTCCTTGATTAATCCATGTCTTTCTAAATGAAGATTTATCCTATCTTTCAGGATTTTTTCCCCATAATTTTCCCATCAGTGAGGTTGGGCTGACTGGCTTGTAATTACTCGGTCTATCCCTTTCTCCCTTCTTAAACAAAGATACCACATTAGCATTCCTCCAGTGCTCTGGCACCACACCTGAAGCCAGAGAGAATTGGAAAATGATGGTCAAACCCTCTGCCATTTCCTCTTTTGCTTCGTTTAATAGCCTGGGATACATTTCATCCGGGCCTGGAGACTTAACCACTTTCAAAGCTGCTAAACTTCTTAATATTTCCTCTCTCACTATGTTTGTTTCATCTAATATTTCACACCCCTCCTCCTCGATAGCAGTGTCTGCATCGCCCCTCTATTTTGTGTAAACACGCAAAGTATTCATCTTCTGCCTCCACACACAGATTGCCCTCATGGTCTCTAATAGGCCCTACCTTTTCTTTAGTTACTCTCTTTCTCTTAATATATGTATAAAACATCTTTGGGTTTTCCTTGATTTTTACTTGCCAAGAATGTTACATGCTCTCTCTTTGCTTTCCTAATTTCCTTTTTAATTTCACTCCTGGACTTTCTATAATCCTCTAGAGATTCTGAAATATTTAGCCCTTGGTATCTGTCATAAGCTTCTGTTTTTTTTCTTTATCCTACCCTGTAACCTGTATGTCCCTAGACATCCAAGGGGCAACATCCCATCCCGGAATCACGTCTGCGGCCGCAGAAATGCCTGTCTGCTTCCCTGACCATTTAATCCCCTACCACTATAACTCTTCCATTCTTTGTCATCACCCCCTGAGCAGCTGAGCCACTCGTGGTGCCGTGGACTTGGCTCTGATTGCACTCCCCAAAGGCACCATTGCCCCCACCGGTACTCAGAAGAGAATACCGGTTAGAGAGCGAGATGGACTCGGGGGATTCCTGCACTACCTGCTTGGTCCTCCTCTTCTGTCTGGTGGTCACCCACTCCCTCTCTGCCTGCACACTTTTAAGCTGCGGGGTGACCACCTCCAGAAATGTGCTATCCACGTAGCTCTCAATCTCGCGGATGCACCGCAGTGACTCCAGACACCGCTCAAGCTCCGAAATGCGGAGCTAGAGCTGGTGCAGCTGGAGACACCTCCTGAACATATGGTCGTCCAGGCTGCATGAAACGTCCAGGACTTCCCACATGCCACAGGATGTGTAGTCCATAGGAATGAGTTGCCCTGCCATCCCTCTAATTAGACTCGGAACTATCCAGCAGAAATAAACTCTAAACTCTAAGCAGCTACTCCGCAAACAGCAATCACTTACCTGCTTGGCTGTGACGTCACACTTCAATTCTTTTTACTTTTTAATCTCTTACCTATGCAGGTCCGTTTGGCGCTGCTGCAGATAGCTCCTCCGATCTCTGGCTCTCCCACTGTGTGCCGCCTTTTGTAGCCCCGCACCGATGAGGTCTCGCGATGTTGGGTTGCTACTTTGTGGGATATGTGGAACATTGTTTGTTCCAGTCCTACTCGGGTCCCCTCCCTGACCTCTTTTTCCAGTACATTGATGACTATATCGGTGCCGTTTCCTGCTCTCGCCCTGAACTTGAAAATTTCATACACTTTGCATCCAATTTCCACTAATCCCTCACCTTCACATGGTCCATCTCCGACTCTTTCCTTCTCTTTCTCGATTTCTCTGTCTCCATTTCTGGAGATAGGCTTTTGACCAGTATCTACTATAAACCCACTTACTCCCACCCCACATCCTGTAAGGACTCCATTCCATTCTCCCAGTTTCTCCGTTGCATCTGCTCTGACGACGCCACCTTTCACACTTGTGCCTCTGACATGTCTTCCTTTTTCCTCAACCAAGGATTCCCCTCCACCGTGGTTACTATGGCCCTCGACCATGTCCGTTCTATTTCCTGCGCCTCTACTCTCACCCCTACCCCTCCCGCTCAGAACCACGACAGGGTTCCCCTTGTCCTCGCCTTTCACCCCACCAGCCTCCACGCACAACGGATTAATTTCCGCCACCTCCAGCGTGATCCCACCACCTCATCCCCTCCCCTCTTAGCATTCCAAAGTGACCGCTCCCTCCGCGACACCCTGGTCCATTCCACAGTTACTCCCAACACACCCTTCCCTTCCCACGGCACCTTCCCGTGCAAGCGCAGGAGATGCAACACCTGCCCTTTTACCTCCTCCTTTCCCACTATCCAAGGCCCCAAATACTCCTTCAAGGTGAAACAGCGATTTACTTGTACTTCTTTCATTTTAGTATACTGTATTCATGACTCACGATGTGGTCTCCTCTACATTGGGGAGACCAAGCGCAGATTGGGTGACCGCTTTGCAGAACACCTCCATTCACTGTCCGTAAGTGTCTGACGCCTGAGCTTTCGATCGCCTGTCACTTTAATTCTTCATTCCACTCCCACTCTGATATCTCCATCCTCTGACTACTGCACTGTTCCAATGAAACTCAACGCAAGCTCGAGGAACAGCACCTCATTTTTCGTTTAGGCACTTTACAGCCTTCTGTACTCCACATCGAGTTCAACAATTTCGGAGCACAGAGCATAACCTCTGCCCATCTTTGGCTCCCTTTCTCTTCCCCCACCGGCCCCCCCGCCCCAAGCTTATGTATTTTTTCTCTTTGTCTTTAATGGTAGCTGGTCATTATTCCGCCATTCACATCCTAGTTAGACTAACCTTTTTCTAACTCCTGCCATTACTATTTCAATTTGGCCCATCATCTCCTTTGTCTCTCTCTAATCTCTCCTGCCTTCCACCCTAACACAGACCTTCCCATTTGTTCTTCCCCTCCCCCTTTCAGTGCTTCTTAAGAATGTGTACTTTTCGAACATTTGCCAGTTCTAACAAAGGGTCGTCGACCTGAAGCATTAACTCTGTTTTTCTCTCCACAGATGCTGCCTGACCCGCTGAGATTTCCAGCATTTTCTGTTTTTAGCTCCTCTCAATCTTCTCTGCTCCAAGGGGAACAACCCCAGCTTCTCCAGTCTATCCGCGTAACTGAAGTCCTTCATCCCAGGAATCATTCTCGTAAATCTTTTTTGCACCTTCTCTAAGGCCTTCACATCTTTCCTAAAGTATGGTGCACAGAATTGGACACAGTGCTCCAGTTGGGGACAAACCAGTGTTTGATACAGGTTCATCATAGTTTCCACACTTTGGACTCATAAGAATTAGGAACAGGAGTAGGCCATCTAGCCCCTCGAGCCTGCTCCGCCATTCAATAAGATCATGGTTGATCTGGTCGTGGACTCAAGTCCACTTACCCGCCCTCTCCCCGTAACCTTTAATTCCCTTATTGGTTAAAAATATATCTATCTTTGACTTGAAAACGTTCAATGAGCTAGCCTCAACTGCTTCCTTGGGCAGAGAATTCCACAGATTCACAGCCCTCTGGGAGAAGAAATTCTTTCTCAACTCGGTTTTAAATTGGCTCCTCCGTATTTTGAGGCTGTGCCCTCTAGTTCTAGTCTCCCTTACCAGTGGAAACAACCTCTCTGCCTCTATCTTGTCGATCCCTTTCATGATTTTAAATGTTTCTATAAGATCACCCCTCATCCTTCTGAACTCCAACGAGTAAAGACCCAGTCTACTCAATCTATCATCATAAGGTAACCCCCTCATTTCTGGAATCAGCCTAGTGAATCGTCTCTGTACCCCTTCCAAAGCTAGTATATCCTTCCTTAAGTAAGGTGACCAAAACTGCACGCAGTACTCCAGGTGCGGCCTTATCAATACCTTATACAGTTGCAGCAAGACCTCCCTGCTTTTGTACTACATCCCTCTCGCAATGAAGGCCAACATTCCATTCGCCTTCCTGATTACCTGCTGCATCTGCAAACTAACCTTTTGGGATTCATGCACAAGGACCCACAGGTCCCTCTGCACCACAGCATGTTGTAATTTCTCCCCATTCAAATAATATTCCCTTTTACTGTTTTTTTTCCCAAGGTGGATGACCTCACACTTTCCGACATTGTATTCCATCTGCCAAACCTTAGCCCATTCGCTTAACCTATCCAAATCTCCTTGCAGCCTCTCTGAGTCCTCGACACAACCCGCTTTCCCACTAATCTTAGTGTCATCTGCAAATTTTGTTACACTACACTCTGTCCCCTCTTCTAGGTCATCTATGTATATTGTAAACAGTTGTGGTCCCAGCACTGATCCCTGTGGCACACCACTAACCACTGATTTCCAACCGGAAAAGGACCCATTTATCCCGACTCTCTGCTTTCTGTTCGCCAGCCAATTCTCTATCCATGCTAATACATTTCCTCTGACTCCACGTACCTTTATTTTCTGCAGTAACCTTTTATGTGGCACTTTATCGAATGCCTTTTGGAAATCTAAATACACCACATCCATCGGTACACCATGCTCGTTATATCCTCAAAGAATTCCAGTAAGTTAGTTAAACATGATTTCCCTTTCATGAATCCATGCTGCGTCTGCTTGATTGCACTATTCCTATCTAGATGTCCCGCTATTTCTTCCTTAATAGTTTCAAGCATTTTCCCCACTACAGATGTTAAACTAACCGGCCTATAGTTACCTGCCTTTTGCCTGCCCCCTTTTTTAAACAGAGGCATTACATTAGCTGCTTTCCAATCCGCTGGTACCTCCCCAGAGTCCAGAGAATTTTGGTAGATTATAACGAATGCATCTGCTATAACTTCTGCCATCTCTTTTAATACCCTGGGATTCCTTTCATCAGGACCAGGAGACTTGTCTACCTTCAGTCCCATTAGCCTGTCCAGCACTACCCCCCCTAGTGATAGTGATTGTCTCAAGGTCCTCCCTTCCCACATTCCTGTGGCCTGCAAATTTTGGCATGATTTTTGTGTCTTCCACTGTGAAGACGGAAGCAAAATAATTGTTTAAGGTCTCAGCCATTTCCACATTTCCCATTATTAAATCCCCTTTTTCATCTTCTAAGGGACCAACATTTACTTTAGTCACACTTTTCCGTTTTATATATCTGTAAAAGCTTTTACTATCTGTTTTTATGTTTTGCGCAAGTTTACCTTCGTAATCTATCTTCCCTTTCTTTATTGCTTTTTTAGTCATTCTTTGCTGTTGCTTAAAATTTTCCCAATCCTCTAGTTTCCCACTAACCTTGGCCACCTTATATGCATTGGTCTTTGATTTGATACTTTGCTTTATTTCCTTGGTTATCCATGGCTGGTTATCCCTTCTCTTGCCGCCCTTCTTTTTCACTGGAATATATTTTTGTTGCGCACTATGAAAGAGCTCCTTAAAAGTCCTCCACTGTTCCTCAATTGTGCCACCGTTTAGTCCTTGTTTCCAGTCTACTTTAGCCAACTCTGCCCTCATCCCACTGTAGTCCCCTTTGTTTAAGCATAGTACGCTCGTTTCTGACACAACTTCCTCATCCTCAATCTGTATTACAAATTCAACCATATTGTGATCACTCATTCCGAGAGGATCTTTTACTAGGAGATCGTTTTTCCTGTCTCATTACACAGGACCAGATCTAAGATGGCTTGCTCCCTTGTAGGTTCTGTTACATACTGTTCTAAGAAACAATTCCTCCTCCAGGCTACCCCGTGCGATTTGATTTGACCAGTCGATATGTAGGTTAAAATCCCCCATGACTACTGCCGTTCCTTTTTCACATGCCTCCATTATTCCCTTGATTATTGCCCGCCCCACCGTGAAGTTATTATTTTGGGGCCATAAACTACGCCGACCAGTGACTTTTTCCCCTTACTATCTCTAATCTCCACCCACAATGATTCAACATTTTGTTCATTGGAGCCAATATCATCCAAAAGATGCCCTGATATCATCTTTTACTAACAGAGCTACCCCACCTCCTTTCCCTTCTTGCCTATCTTTCTGAATTGTCAGATACCCCTGTATGTTTAATTCCCAGTCTTGGCCACCCTGCAACCATGTTTCTGTAATGGCCACCAAATCATACCCATTTGTAATGATTTGTGCCGTCAACTCATTTACTTTATTTCGAATGCTGCGTGCATTTAGGTAGAGTGTTTTCATCCTAGTTTTTAAACCATGATTTTTAGTTTTGACCCCTCCTGCAGCCCTTTTATATTCAGTGGCCCTTTTTGTTTCTTGCCTTTGGTTTCTCTGCTCTCCACTTTTACTCATCTCTTTTCTGTCTTTTGTTTTTGTCTCCTTTTTGTTTCCCTCTGTCTCCCTGTATTGGTTCCCATCCCCCTGCCATATTAGTTTAACTCATCCCCAACAGCACTAGCAAACACTCCCCCTAGGACATTGGTTCCAGTCCTGCCCAAGTGCAGACCGTCCAGCTTGTACTGGTCCCACCTTCCCCAGAACCTGTTCCAATGTCCCACGAATTTGAATCCCTCCCTGCTGCACCACTGCTCAAGCCATATATTCATCTGTGCTATCCTG
Source organism: Pristiophorus japonicus (assembly GCF_044704955.1). Taxonomy (NCBI): domain Eukaryota; kingdom Metazoa; phylum Chordata; class Chondrichthyes; family Pristiophoridae; genus Pristiophorus; species Pristiophorus japonicus. The sequence goes on from NC_091997.1 coordinate 49,027,186, forward strand.
CGATTCCTACTCTGACTAGCACGTGGCACTGGTAGCAATCCCGAGATTACTACTTTTGAGGTTCTACTTTTTAATTTAGCTCCTAGCTCCTTAAATTCATCTCGTAGGACCTCATCCCTTTTTTTACCTATGTCGTTGGTACCAATGTGCACCACGACAACTGGCTGTTCTCCCTCCCTTTTTAGAATGTCCTGCACTCGCTCGGACCTTGACCCTTGCACCAGGGAGGCAACATACCATCCTGGAGTCTCGGTTGCGGCCGCAGAAACGCCTATCTATTCCCCTTATGATTGAATCCCCTATCACTATCGCACTCCCACTCTTTTTCATGCCCTCCTGTATATCAGAGCCAGCCACGGTGCCATGAACTTGGCTGCTGCTGCTCTCCCCTGATGAGTCATCTCCCTCAAGAGCACTCAAAGCAGTGTATCTGTTTTGCAGGGGGATGACCAGATGGGACCCCTGCACTACCTTCTTTGTACTACTCTTCCTGTTGGTCTTCCATTCCCTAGCTGGCTGTGGATCCTTCTCATGCGGTAAGACCAACTCACTACACGTGCCACTTATGTCATTCTCAGCATCGTGGATGCTCCAGAGTGAATCCACCCTCAGCTCCAAATCCGCAACGCGGTCCGTCAGGAGATGGGGGCGGATACACGGTGTCCCTGAGTTCCCACATGGTACAGGAGGAGCATAACACGTGACCAAGCTCTCCTGCCATGCCTTATCCCTTAGATACCCTTAAATTGGTAACAGCAATGTTACAGTTTATTTACTGATATAAAAAAGACAAAGAAAAGCTACTCACCAATCACCAGCCAATCACTTACCCCCTTAGCTGTGACGTCACCTTTGATTCCTTTCTACTTCTCTTTTGCCTTCTCTCCCCGCTGTAGCTGTACAAGTACGCCTTTATAGGCCGCTCCGACGCTGCTCCCGCCTCTCGCGACTCATATACCTCTAATCATGAAGCCCAGGATCCTGTAAGCTGTTTTAACTGCTTTCTCAAACTGCCCTGCCACCTTCAATGTTTTATGCACACATACCTCTAGGTCTTTCTGTTCATGAATCCCCTTTAGGATTGTACCATTTAGTTTATATGTCCTCTCATTCTTTCCACCAAAATGCATCACTTCTGTGTCCAGCTATTTCAGCCTGTTTGTTTTCCTGAAGTCTATCGCTCTCCTCCTGATTGTTCACTATTCTTCTAAGTTATGTGTCATCTGCAAATTTTGAAATTGTGTCCTGTACACCCATGTCAAAGTCATTAATATATATTAAGGAAAGCAGTGGGGATACAGCACTGTATACCTACCTCCAGTCCGAAATGTTTCCTGTTACTTGGCCAATTTCATATCCAGGCTGGCAGTGTCCCTTTTATTTCATGGGCTTCAATTTTGCTGCAAAGCCTGTTATGTGGCACTTTGTCGAACGCCTTTTGGAAATCCATGTACACTACATCAACTGCATTGCCCTCATCAACCCTTTCTGTTATCTCATCAAAAAAACTCGATTGAGTTGGTTCAACACGATTTGCCTTTAACAAATCCGTGCTGACTTTCCTTAATTAATCCACACTTGTCTAAGTGACTGTTAATTTTGTCCCTGATTACTGTTTCTAAAAGCTTCCCCACTACCAAGGTTAAACTGACTGGCCTGTAGTTGCTGGGTTTATCTTTACACCCTTTTTTGAACAAGAATGTTACATTTGCAATTCTTCAGTCCTCTGGCACCACCCCCGTTTCTAAGAAGGATTAGAAGATTATGGCCAGTACCTCCGCGATTTCTTCCTTCACTTCCCTCAGCGTCCAAGGATGCATCCCATCTCATCCTAGTGACTTATCTACTTTAAGTACAGCCAGCCTTTCTAGTACCTCCCATCCAGTATCTCCTCTACCTCCTACTATGTCTATGGCAGCATCTTCTTGGTGAAGACAGATGCAAAGTACTCATTTTGTACCTCAGCCATACCCTCTGCCTCCATGCACAGCTCTCCTTTTTGGTTCCAAATCGACCCCACCCCCCCTCTTACTACCCATTTACTATTTATATGCCTATAGAAGACTTTTGGATTACCTTTTATGTTAGCTGCCATTCTAACAGAGTACCGTCTCTTTGCACAATTCCTTGTCTTCTAACCTTCTGAAGCGGATTTGAAATTGGCTGAATTGAAGAAGCATTAAAAAAAAGTAACTGACTGTAGAGCTGCATCAGTATGCAAGGAGGTGACTACGGTGCCTCAGAGATCAGTGTTTGGGCTGTTATTGTTACAATGTACATATACATGATTTGGAAATGGATACAGAAATAGCTCTTTGGTAGAAAACTAGAAAATTGCAAATAACATGGTCCGAGGGATCAAATTCAGTGGGATTTGAATAGGTTAGGATGTTGGTCTGATGAGTGACACATCTTGTTTGATGAGAATATGCATTGGGAATGAAGAATTAAACTTTATTAGTGTAAAGGACAGAAAATATAATGGCTATCTAAATATTGGTGGACAGATTGCTGAAACCATTAGTAGCAATAGAGAAAATTAGCAAAATCTTAGCTAGATGAAGTCCCAAAAATTGAATATGAGCTTGTATTGATAATGCATTCGTCCAGCCCCACCTTGAATACAATCTACAATTCTGTGGGGGCATCTGGCATTGGACAGGGTGAAGTAAAAGGCTACTAAGTTGGTAGTCTGGTTTAGGCAGTTGAACTACAAGGAGAAGCTAAAGAAACTGGGAATGTTCATAGTAGATTTCAGGAGGTCTTATTGGAGAAATACTAATCAGGACCAATCAACATAGATTTCTAAAGGGGAAGTTGCACATGACTAAACTTTTGAGATTTTTTTTAAGCGAATGTGTCTGAAATTTCACTAGATGTAGGTTATATGAATTTGATAAGGTAGCACATAAAACAAACAACTATGGGCTCAATTTTCCATAATGCCCTTTTTTGGAGGAGTTACACGTGTTTTTTTGGGCCCCGACTACTACAAAAAAAAGCTAGCAAGTTTCCCAATTCTATTTTTTTTAATTGGCGCTGTGTAGCTTGTCCTTTAGCTTTGGTGGGTGGAGCCTAATGTCTGCGCCGGAAAAACGATGCGCGAAAAAAAGGGACGTTTTTGACGTGATTGCTATGGGCGCGCATGCCCAGTGCACCTCCCAGTCTGCATTTAGCCATTTTTAAAGAGCCAGTTGTGTGTGAGAACTTTAATTCTCGTTGGAAAAATCGGAGCTGCAATACTAGATACAACGCGGCTCAAATACCAAGAATTTCTCACAGGATGAAGTGGAGGCGCCAATTACTGTAATTGAGGCCAGATGGCACAAGCTGGACACCAACAGAGGGCACATAAAAGTTTCACCAAAACAAATGAAGAGACGCTGGAACCAACTTGCAGAGGATTACTGTGCTACTGTGCAATGGTGACCACCCTGAGGTCTGGAGGCCATTGCAAAAAGAAGTGGCTGACCTTGATCAAGTAGTTAGTGTAAGTAATATTTTCATTTATTCAATGGAATTGCAATTGTAAACGTTTCCATCTGTATATGGCCCACCCAGCAGAAAGACACCCTCTCTAAAAAGTTATATTTTTATCTTTGCAGAGGAAGGTGCAACACAATAAAAGGGAAAGAACTCAAACAGGACACGACCCGGCAAATCTACTGATACCCTTGGAAGACAGGGTCGCTGCTTTGATGAGTCCTGCATGGAGAAAAGCAACCACCACTGCACAAGCTGGGCCTACACTCGACAGAGAGGCTAAGTCCTGCAAATTCCATAGTCTAGTTTTCCTAAATATTAAGAACATAAGAAATAGGAACAGGAGTAGGCCATATGGCCCCTCGAGCCTGCTCCGCCATTCAATAAGATCATGGCTGATCTGATCATGGACTCAGCTCCACTTCCCCACCCGCTCCCCATAACCCTTATGCCCTTATCGTTAAGTACTGCGCAGGCTAGCCATGCTTTGGTTCATGGGGATGTCTCCGTCAGCTACGCTTCGGTTGATGCAATGTGCTATCATTCATCGTGATCCTTCAAATGAGCCTGCTGCCTGCGCCATGTGAGCCTACTCGTGCCACCCTGCCCCCTCCTCTGCTGCTAACCATTTGTTTGTTCTGTTTTGCAGAACTTGAGGCCAACCCTGACGAGGCTGAAGCCAATGCAGAAGGAAGATTCAGATGCGGACGAGCCTGGAGGAGAACATCTTCCAATCCAACCTTCCAGACCAAGAGCATGGGGGCGAGGGGGAGTGGGAAGTGATGGATGAAGCCCCCACTGTTGTACTCGCTCTGGAGGAGGTGCAGGCACCACCCTTTCCTGAGTGGTGTGAGTGTTGGTAGGACATTCCATGGTTTCCCACAGTCCTAGGCTGGGGATTCCAGTAGGGTGCAGCGAGGCACACCCAGGGCCCCATCGTCCGAGGCTGCGGGGCCCAGTGGAATGCAGCGAGGCACACCCAGGGCCCCACCATCCGAGGCTGCGGGTCCCAGTGGAATGCAGCCAGCCACACCCAGGGAAAGGAAGGGACGGAGAGCTCGCCAGCACTCTCCTGAGGTGCAGGATCTAACAGATGTGGTTCAGATGATGGCAATGAGTGTGGAGAGCATTTACCTTACACGATCACTCCTGGACACCATCAGTGGGGTCGGGATGGTCGGGAGAAGTAACAACACTCTCACGAGAAATGGGAACACTGTCCGGGAACATGAGGGAGGTATGACTCAGGCAGCTGATATAATGTCGGTGCACATGAGGAAGGGAATGTCGCAAGTAGCTGATGCGCTGTCGGCGAACATGAGAGGGGGAATGTTGGAGGTAGTTGAGACACAGTAGTGTCCTTACACATTACTATGGAATCACACGAGGCATGTACTGCAGATAAGGTCACTATGTGACCTGAACCTTTATTCCCAGGACCAAGAAGAGCTGACCCTGCATGGGACCTCCCTTTATATACCTGGGTGACCAGGTGAAGAGTGTCTCCCACAAGTTCACCCCCTGTGGTCAAGGTGTGCATTACTCAGGTGTATACAGTGTACAGTGTTACATAAAGGTTACAGTTATGTGAAGGTTACAAACATGACACTGTCTGGGTACATAAGGGAGGGATTGTCGGAGCTAGCTACTGCAATAAGGTAACGCATCCAGGCTCCGCGCCCATTGACAGAATTAACTGCCACTCCCACTCCAATCCCCAGACAAGCCTCTGAAGAGGCCAAGCTGGGCCTTCTACATTACTGTCTGCCCCCCATCAAGAAGTGTGCATTACCAGAGATGTTCAAAAGAATAAGCTTGGTACCAACCTAAGAAATGCTGCGACACCGCCTGCGGGCAGGGGTGGAGTCAACAAGACGAAGCGCAGCGGGCGGTCTTGGGAAGGTGGAGGAGAGATGGGTGCAGCCTTTCTTTGCTGTTATTGTTATTGTTGTTACAGTTGTAACTGTTCTCAAATTAAAAGTTTTTTTGCAAGTAATGTTAATTTACAAGTTTAAGAGTTTGTAAGTGATCTTAACTGAAAACTTTAAAGTTTGATACAAGAATATTTTTATTAAAGTTAAGTACAAATTAGTGTTAAACTTTTGAATAAAATATATTCTAAATTATAATGAATCATTTCCATTATTAATACATCTTTTTAAACTAAAGAAGAATCATTTCCATTATTTGTTCCATTAACACAACACAACATTATGGAACAAACAGTAAACATGGTCTATTTGGAATAGTTGCCGCTGAACCTTCAGGCAGCAAAGCGTTCACGGATGAGCTGCTGGCGCAAGGCTCGAGCAATCGTTAAAGGGACATGACGGCCCGCCCTCCTCCACCGTTGTGCTCCGCGTTCAGGTAGTTGCATGGCTTCCTCCTCCTCCTTGTCATCTGCATGTTCCTCCTCATCATCAGCCACTCTCACCTCAGGTGGGTCTTCTACTACCAGCTGCTGCTGCCTTATGATGGCTAAGTTATGCAATATGCAGCACACAACAGTGAACTGATCGACAGTCTCAGGGGAGTATTGCAAGTAGCCTCCGGAATGGTCCAGGCAGCCGAAATGCTATTTCAAGATGCCAATGGTCCTTTCTATTCAGCACATCGCCATGTGTGACATGTTGTATTCCCGGTCAGCTTCTGTCTGGGTTACGCGTAGGGATGTCATGAGCCTGATGGCGAGGCCATACCCTTTGTCTCCCAGTCGCCAGCTCTGCCCTTCTGAGTACTGCTGAAAAATGGCAGATAAAGTGCTCTCGCATAGGATGAACACATCATGGGTGCTCCCAAGATATTTTGCATCAACTGACATGATGTGATGCATGTCATCACACGCTAGCTACACATTAATGGAGTGAAAGCCTTTTCTGTTCCTCTACATCTCTGAATCCTCCAAAGGTGCTTGCAAGGCGATGTGGGTACAATCAATGCAGCCCTGTACCTTTTGGAAGCCAGCAATCCTAGAGAAGCCCACAGTCCTTTCACGCATTGCCTGGGCGGTCATGGGGAACTTTATGTAGTCATTCCTCTGGGCATATAGTGCCGAAACCACATGCAGACATGTGTTGCATGTTGAGAAATGGCACACACATCCCCACTTGTGGCCTGGAAAGATCCAGATACATAGAATGAAAGTGCAGCTGTAACCTTCTCTTCAACTGACAAAGCAGTACTCCTGATGCTTCTAGGTTATAGGTCTGCTTTTACTAACTCTCAGATCTCGTTTACAACTTACTTGTGGAAAAGCAGCCTTCTCACGCAGTCTGCATCACTCTAAGACGAAGATATGAACATCTGTCTCTATATACCCGACGTGGGTAAGGCCTCCTGCGCATCATCCTACGAGCTCTGAGGTTCCTCATGCGATGACGTCGATCAATTGTCGTCTCCGCTGCACCATCATGCAGAAGGCTTGCACGAGGTATGACATTGTCAGTATTGCCTCCATGATTAAATTGTACCTTTGCAAGAAGCTCAAAACTGCAGGACATCATCATCATCATAGGCAGTCCCTTGGAATCGAGGAAAACTTGCTTCCACTCTAAAAAATGAGTCCTCAGGTGGCTGAACAGTCCAATATGAGAACCACAGTCCCTGTCGCATGTGGGACAGATAGTCGTTGAGGGAAAGTGTGCGTGGGACTGGTTTGCCGCATGCTTTTTCCGCTGCCTGTGCTTGATTTCTGCATGCTCTCAGTGATGAGACTCGAGGTACTCAGCGCTCTCCCGGATGCGCTTCCTCCACTTAGGGTGGTCTTTGGCCAGGGTCTCCCAGGTGTCAGTGGGGATGTTGCACTTTTATCAGGGAGGCTTTGAGGGTGTCCTTGTAACATTTCCTCTGCCCACCTTTGGCTCATTTGCCGTGAAGGAGTTCCGAGTAGAGCGCTTGCTTTGAGAATCTCGTGTCTCGCATGTGAACAATGTGGCCTGCCCAGTGGAGCTGATCAAGTGTGGTCAGTGCTTCAATGCTGGAGATGTTGGCCTGGTCGCGGATGCTAATGTTGGTGCGTCTATCCTCCCAGGGGGATTTGCAGGATCTTGCGTAGACATCGTTGGTATTTCTCTAGCGATTTGAGGTGTCTACTGTACATGGTCTATGTCTCTGAGCCGTACAGGAGGGCGGGTATTACTACAGCCCTGTAGATCATGAGCTTGGTGGCAGATTTGAGGGCCTGGTCTTCAAACACACTTTTCCTCAGGTGGCTGAAGGCTACACTGGTGCACTGGAGGCAGTATTGGATCTCATCGTCAATGTCTGCTCTTGTTGATAAGAGGCTCCCGAGGTATGGGAAATGGTCCACGTTGTCCAGGGCCGCACCGTGGATCTTGATGACTGGGGACAGTGCTGTGCGGCGGGGACAGGTTGGTGGAGGATCTTTGTCTTATGGGTGTTTAGCGTAAGGCCCATGCTTTCGTACGCCTCAGTAAATGCGTTGACTATGACTTGGAGTTCAGCCTCTGTGTATGCAGACGCAGGCTGTCCGCGTGCTGTAGCTCGACAACAGTGGTTGGGATGGTCTTGGACCTGGCCTGGAGACGACAAAGATTGAACAGGTTCCCACTGGATCTGGGAACCTGCAGGATAAACTTCTTGTCTCTCTCCCCAAGGTCGACGCCCTAGTGTGGACCACACCCAGATCCGGGCATGCGCAATAGGCTTGCTTAGATCGGGAAACACCCATCCCCCCCTCCCCCGGGCTTCATTTGATGCTGCTGAATAGTGTAAGGGTTCTCATCCCTTCGGTTCGGCTTCCACCCCCCCCCCCACCGGGCTTCTTTTGAAGCTGAGCCCGTGTCGAGGGAGGGAGCGATTCTGCCAGCTGACGCTCCGACCCTCTAGCCTGGCTTGGAGACGTTCGATGGGTTGTGTGGTACTTTGGAAAAAATCCAAAATTAAAGAATTGCATTCAACTTCCATATTCCGTGTTTTAAGTTTGAAAATATTAAGCTGCATGATGCATATTTAATGTGTTCTTGATTCCCTCCAAAACGTCGCATAAAAATAATGGTGACTTTCTGCGCCGATTTTTTTGATCTGCGCTGGCTTTTCTTAAGTGCCCAGAAGGTTTTTTGGGAGTAGTCACGCCGTCCTAGGAGAAATGTAAGTTAGCCAAACTTGCATAAGTGTGAAAAACTACATAGACATCATGACCCCCCCAAAAAAACTAATCTAAAAAAAATCATAACTAACTGAGTTATGCTGACGCGCAATCTTTGGGGAAACTTGTGTATTTTAATTTGGGCCCAAAAAAGTGATGCGCGCCAAAAAGATGGCGCAAATCACTGGGGAAAATTAAGCCCAAAGATAATGGCAAATGAAATTAAGGGGAAGGTGGCCAAGTGGTATGACAGAAAGTAAAGGGTCAGGGATAAGCAAATTTTTTGTATTGGAAAGATGTAATGATTGCTGTTCCACAGGGGACCTTTTTTATCGTTCTTCAGGATGTAGGCGTCTCTGGCAAGGCCCGCATTTATTACCCATTCTTAGTTGCCCTTGAGAAACTGGTGATGGGCCGCTGCCTTGAACCACTGCAGTCCAAGCTGTGAAGGTATGCCGACAATACTTTTAGATAGGGAGTTCCAGGATTTTGACCCGGTGGAAATGAAGGAGCGACAATATATGTCCACGTCAGGACGTGGAGGGAATTTGGGGGAGATGGTGTTGCCATGCAACTGCTGAACTTGTCCTTCTAGATGGTGGAGGTTGCTGGTTTGGAAGGTGCTGCTGAAGAAGCTTTGGTGGCGTGCTGCAGAGCGTCTTGTAGATAGCACACACTGCAGTCAGTGGTGGAGTGGGTGAAAATTTAAGCTGGTGGATCAGGTGCAGATCAAACAGACTGCTTTATCCTGGATGGTGTTAACCATCTTAAGCATTGTTGTTACTGCACCTATCCAGGCAAGTGGAGAGTATTCCATCACAATCCTGACTTTTGTCTTGTAGGTGGTGAAGCAGCTTTGGGGGACTAAGGAAGGGATAGCATTTATATGGTTGTTTTAAGTTTCTGGTCAATGGTGATCCCCAGGATGTTGATGGTGGGGGAATTTGGCTATGGTAATGTCATTGAATGCCAATGGGAGGCTCTCTCTTGTTGGAGCTAGTTATTGTCTGGCACTTAAGTGGTAAGTAACATTTGCCGAAGCCTGGATGCGGGCATGGACTTAGTTGAAGAATTGCGAATGGAGCTGAATATTGTGAAGTCGTCAGTGAATTGACCCACTGTGGATTGTGTTGGGACTTCTGATATTTACTACATACTTAAATTATCTGAATTTAGGAATGGAGGGAACAAAATCAAAATTGGCTGGTGACACCAAATTGTAATGAGAATTGTCAAAGATTGGAGGATGATATAAGTGGACTTAGCAGGATGGACATAGAAAAAAATTGTAGGAATACATTTTGGAAGTAATAGGGGATTGAAGTGCACCATAAAAGTTAACAACAACAACAACAACTTGTATTTATAGTATTAGGCAGTCCCTCGTGTTGAGGATGACCCGCTTCTACACCAAAAAAAAGATGAATTCACAGGTGTTTCAATGAGGGACCTGACATTCTCGGCCCCAAGCTACACCTTAAAGGGTGGAAGATTCCTGTGCGTGAATTCTTTAACATTGATTGGCTGTTGCACACCAGCCACCACATGGGCTTGACAGCAAGGCCTTGGTCCGGTGGCAAGGGTTAACCAAGACGACTGGAGACCCAACTCTGCTGTGCCATCCCTGGGCTCCAACCCCGCTGTTGTTATATGCTGTGCTGCTCCTGGGCCACTATCCCGCTGTTGTTATATGCTGCGTCGCTCCTGGGCCACAACCTTGCTACTGTTACATGCTGGGCCACGACCCCTTCACTCATCTACTCCTACCCCGCCGCTCCTGGGCCACAACCCCGTCGATCCCGGGCCCTGACATCATCGATCTTCCACTGCTCACGAGCCTCCAATTGCCACTCCCCGCTGGGTTCGATCACCGCTCCCCACTGGGTTCGATTGCTGCTCCCTCTGGACTCGATCTCCGGTCCCTGCTGGACTTGAATGCTGCTCCCCGCTGGGCCCGATCTCCGGGCCTTACTGGTCTCGAACATCGATCTCTGGACCTTGCTGCTTCTCCTCCACCTGGGTCCCAACTCCGCCGCTAGTTCCTCTCCAATAGAGCGCCTGGACTCCAATGAGGTCAATCTAGTCGCCCTCCTAGAATCCATTGGCACTCTTGGATCAGCTCGCACTGCTCCCTGCAGTGGCTGGCTCCTTTTATTCCTGACCTGCTGCGATGGTGTTCCCTCTCAGGTCGTGGGTTACCGCGCTGGGTCTCAGGCTTGCTCCTCTTTTAATCCCCGACCTGCCATGATGGTGTTCCCTCACAGGTCAGGGGGCGCCTTTAACATAGTAAAACGTTGCAAGGCGCTTCACAGGAGTGCTATGACAAAAACAAATTTGGCACCGAGCCACATAAGAAGAAATTATAGCAGATGACCAAAAGAGGTAGGTTTTAAGGAGCGTCTTAAAGGAGGAAAGAGAGGTTTAGGGAGGGAATTCCAAAGCTTGGGGCTCAGGCAGCTGAAAGCATGGCTACCAATGGTTGAGCAGTTATAATCAGGTATGCTCAAGAGGGCAGAATTTGAGGAGCGCATCTTGGGACGGAGGGGGTGCGGGGTTGTGAGGCTGAAGGAGATTACAGAGATATGGAAGGGTGAGGCCGTGGATGGATTTGTAAACCAGGATGAGAATTTTGAAATTGAGGTGTTGCTTAACCAGGAGCCAATGTAGGTCAGCGAGCACAGGGATGATGGGTGAGCGGGACTTGGTGCAAGTTAGGACACGGGCTGCCGAGTTTTGGATGACCTCAAATTTACGTAGGGTAAAAGGTGGAAAAAGGTATGAATTTATAGAACATAGAACATAGAAAATAGGTGCAGGAGTAGGCCATTCGGCCCTTCGAGCCTACACCACCATTCAATAAGATCGTGGCTGATCATTCACCTCAGTACCCCTTTCCTGCTTTCTCTCCATACCCGTTGATCCCTTTAGCTCTAACTCCCTCTTGAATATATCCAACGAACTGGCCTCAACAACAACAAGGAGCACCTTAAAAAAGGAGAGAGAGGTAGAGGGTGGAGAGGTTTAGGGAGGGAATTCCAGAGCTTAGGGTCTAGAGAGCTGAAAGTACTGCAGCAACCTGCAGGTGGGGCGATAGAAATCAGGGATGTGGAAGAGGACAGAATTGGAGGAGCGCAGAGATCCCGGAGGGTTGCAGGGCTGGAGGAGGTTACAGAAATAGGGAGGGGGCGAGGTCCTGGGATTTGAAAACAAGGATGAGAATTTTAAATTGAGGCGTTGCCGGACCGGGATTGGTCTGTGTTATTGTATGTAAGTGCTTACTTAGTTGGCCTTTTGTTTGCGGGCAAGTACTTTTTTGGTGGGTAATGCAATGCAGGTCAGCGAGCACAGGGGTGATGGAGAAGGTGCTGGAGCTGGTGCGATAAAGATTTACAAAAGATTTATGATTCCAGAACTGACAGAATACCACGTTGCCTTCTCTCCGACTGCAGCAGTACCCCCTACCTCTCGTATTACAGCTATTTTATACTGTTTTTCTGAATGTCTGCCCAACATGTGTACACAATTGTACAGTTTAAAACAAAGGAAATATTCTTTAAATGAATCCTTCCCATGAATAGATCTTCTAATTTAAATGGAGTAGAGAGCCAGAGACACCTTAGCCTCTGCCTCAGCTCTTCTGCTGCTTAAACCCTCATCCATGCCTTTGTTACCTTTAGACTTGACTACTCCAACTCACTCCTGGATGACCTCCCACATTCTACACTTTGTAAACTTGAAGTTATCCAGAACTTAGCAGCCTGTGTCCTAACTTGCACCAGGTCACGATCACCCATCACTCCTCTGCTTTCTGACCAACATTGACTCCTGGTTAAACAACGCCTCAACGATTTCAAAATTCTCATCCTTGCTTACAAATCACTCCATAGTCTTGCCCCTCCCTATCTCTAATCTTTTTCAGCCTCACAACCCCACAAGATGTCTGCACTCCTCAAATTCTGCCCTCTTGAACATCCCTCATTATAACTGCTCAACCATCGGCAGCCGTGCCTTCAGCTGTTTGGGCTCTGAGCTTTGGAACTCCCTCCCTAAACCTCTTGTAAGACTTTATCTTTCATAAGAACAGGTTTTTAATCCTGAAAACGTTTGTCTTGTTCTTTTCACTGAACAGAGTCAAGACTTATCTTAATAAAACAGGCGTTTATCCTGTAAGATCTTGTCTTGAGTCTATACTTTACAGGGTTCGGACTTGTGAGACAGAATAATACGGACACAGGATATCTCGATTCCCCTCACGGGGTAATCTTTACTTAAAATTCAACAAAAGAGTACAAGTAACAATCCAATAGCATCAATACCTGTACATAACAGTTACTGTATAGACCTACCCCTTAAGACTTACTTTACTTACAGTTTATTTACTTTATACTTAAGCAATTTTAAGAAAAACTCACACGCAACTAATACTACTGGTGATCAAGCGCCTAGTAATTAGTCCGTGGTTCTTTGGCTGGCAACTGACCACGTTGCCTTCTCTCCGACTGCAGCAGTACCTCCTACATCTCGTATTACAGCTATTTTATACTGTTTTTCTGGATGTCTGCCCAACATGTGTACGTAATTGTACAGTTTAAAACAAAGGAAATATTCTTTAAATTAATCCTTCCCATGAATAGATCTTCTAATTTCTTTATCGTCAATTCAAGGAAGTCTCTTACTGGCGGTGAAACTTGTCTTTTCACAGGAGAAAATAAAAATGACCAAGTCTGTATCAGCCATCTTGGAGCAGTTTGCAAGCACAGTTATTAGCAGAAAAATGTGACCAAAAAATGCTGTTGTCTTGCACTCTCTGCCTCGCTACCTCTCTTTCCACCTTTAAGACGCTCCTTAAAACCTACCTTTTTAACCAAACTTTTGGTCATCTGCCTTAATTTGTTGTGGAAGAGCAAGTAGGTAAGGTCATAAAAATGGCAAATTAATTCTTGGTTTTGTATCTAGAGGCATAGAATACAAAATGAGGAAATAATGCTTAACTTGTATAAAACCATAGACTAGTGATTGGAATATTGTGTACAGTGTTAGTTACTATGGCCCCAAGTTTCCACACGCGGCGAAAAAGGCGCACCTCAGAGCTGGGCGCCTGTTTTTCGTGCCGAAAACGGCGCCGGAAAAAAAGTGCGGTATTCTCGAGCTCCTTGGAGCTCTATGTCTGCTTGGCCCGGCGCACAGGGGGCGGAGCCTACCACTCGCGCCGATTTTGTAAGTAGGAGGGGGCGGGTACAATTGAAATGAGGCTTCTTGGTGCCGGCAACCCTGCGCGTGCGCGTTGGAGCGTTCGCGCACGCGCAGTCTGAAGTAAGCATTGGCACTCTGCCATTTTTAAAAGTACTGCAGAAAAAGTGAAGATTTGTTTCTTGGACCCCTGCAAAGGCTTGTATTTTAATTTTCTTGATATTTCTGTGTGTGAGGGAGTGCTTTTAGCAGCACTGCTGAATAAATCACCTGCTGAAATCAGTGAGTTCAGCTTTTCACTGCTAAACTTGCAGAACCGGTGCCTGCAAATTAAGGACTGTGTGTTTGGAGAAATAAAAGTGCCAATTCAACTTTGCAATGGATCAACGTCCACCAAGAACAAAGAATTTCTTGCATGAGGAAGCAAACCATTGCATAATATGTGGTGTTGACAATGCAGCACGCATTCTGCAAATTTAAATATAAAGATGTCGATGTGGCTGGCTCTCCCTGTCCAAATGGCCTCAGTCAGTCCCCCTCACAGCTCGAAGGCTGCTGCTGTTCTTTCTTCGGCTCCCGGCCAGCCACTGACGCCGCTGCAATCCCATGGCCGAATGGCCTCACGTCCGCTCCTGATTCTTCAGCTGCCTTCGAGCCACTGACGCCGCCCCATAAGCGTGGCTGAACGGCCTAAAGAATTTTAAATCTGCAGCTGCGTGTGTCCTGTGTTCATTCTTCGGCTCCCGGCCAGCCACTGACGCCGCTGCAATCCCATGGCCGAATGGCCTCAAGTCCGTCCGGGTGCTGCATCTTCGCGGGCAATGAAGGCCTGCCTCAAGCACCGCAGCTCAGCTCGAAGGCTGCTTGCTGCCTGCCGCTGCCGTTGAGACGAGACACTGACGCCACACCCCTGCCTCAAGCACTGCAGCTCAGCTCGAAGGCTGCTTGCTGCCGCTGCCGTCGAGACACTGACGCCACACCGCTGACTGAAAGGCCTGCCTGAAGCACTTTCACACAGGTAGGAACATGGTTTATTTAATCTTTTCTTTGCTTATAAATTTTTATTCAGGTTGGATTTATTTGTATAATATTTGTATAAGTATAACTAAGGATTGATTGTAGAATTTAATGACTTCCCTTCCCACTCCTCCCCCCCCCCCCCCCACCTCGTTCCCTATGCCTAATTTGTAACCCGCGCCTGATTTTTTAAAGTGTAGACAAGGTTTTTTCAAGCGTACAAAAATCTTCACTTACTCCATTCTAAGTTAGTTTGGAGTACGTTTTCACTGTGGAAACTTTGAAATCAGGCGTCAGTGGCCGGACACGCCCTCTTTTGGAAAAAGAAATTCTGTTCCAAAGTGAAACTGTTCTACCTGACTAGAACTGCAGAAAACTAAATGTGGAGAATTCCGATTTCTAAGATACTCCGTTCTACACCAGTTGCTCCTAAAAATCAGGAGCAAATCACGTGGAAACTTGGGGCCTATACTATAAGAAGGATATAAAAATAATGGGCAAGGTATAACTAGAATGTTACAAGAGATGAAAAGATTTCAGTTGGGGAGAAAACTTGAAGAGCTGAAGCCTTTTTTATTGGAGCTGAGAAGGAGTGCTCTGAGATTTTAAAGATTCTGAATGATTATGGTGGGGCAAATATTGAAAAATTGTTTTCATTGGTTGGTGAGATGGTATGAAGCAGGTGCAGACTTAAGATAATTGCAAAGAAAAGTTAGAAAAATTTTTTACAAGAGTGCTTAAAATATGAAATTCTGTCGCAAGCCGTTCAAGCAGAGTCAATAAATACTTCTAAAAGGGAACTGGTTGCTTGGAAAAGAGGAATGTGAAGTGTAAAGTATGGGAAATGAGCAGGAATATGGAATTAAGCTAGGTGGCTCATGGAGAAAAACACTGGCACAGACTTGTTGGGTGGATGCACTAGTTCTTTGCTGTAACTCAAGATTCTAAGGGGTATAGATAAAAGTGACACTAATGTTTGCTATAATTACAGTCTCTCTATAATCACAGTCTACAAGACAAATGGGCATTGATTTAGAAGAGGGAAGATGATGGAATTTACATTTAATTATTTGCAGCTTGTCTAGAGGAATATATTGGACAGATTACCGAGGGAGGTTGTGTAGGTGTGAATACTGTTGGCAAATTATGCCTATTTGCAGGAGAAAAAGTGATTAAAGGGTATGCGATACAGATAATGTATGACATCTTTTTGAACTATGATCTGGTCTTTTCGTGATATATTTATGAAACCCAAATAGGAAGAAGAAAAATCTGATGCTGGAAATTGAATTTGGCAATTAATTTGGAACTGATATGCTCAAGACTGATGTGGCAATGAAGTCATCCACTGTCATAAAATAAATGTACCATTGGGAAAGAGGGGGCGATGCAGAATCTTCTTGCCCCTGCTTTCCTGTCATCCATTTTTCATTGGACTGTAAATAAGATTTTACTTCAAGGCCTTATGCTTTTCAGATGTTATATAGTAATATAGTAGGTTGTAAATACAGGAGCCATGAGTGAAAGGATAAACAATTGTATGCTGAAATAACTGTTGGAGAAGGATTATAATATGATGTAGTAACCATTGGAGATCGGCACAAAGTAGTTCTTCAGGTGAGAAGTGATGGATCTGCATTCAGTCGCTCTCCTAGCATTTAACCCAGCAAAAAACAGCAAGGCTAAATAGGGAGAGAAATGAAACTTTGCTATACAACACTAGATAAATATATGAAATGTACATCTGCTGGGGAATCCAATTGTTTGTTTCCTGAGTGCATAAATGCCCTACAGCTTTTCAGGTTCCATCTACAAGTGAAATAAATCTACAGATTTTACCGCCTGCTGTTGATATATAGTGTTAATATAAAAAGAAAGACAGACTTGCATTTATATAACACCTTTCACGACTAACGGACGTCCCAAAGCGCTTTACAACCAATTAGTACTTTTTGAAGTGTAGTCACTGTTGAAATATAGGATGGTGTGAAAGCGGGTCATCCTCGATGCGAGCGACCGCCTAATACTACTATCAATAAGATGATGGTAGGAAAAGGAGAAAACTGTACCTGTTTATTTTTGTGCATTTTTTATGAACTATGATGTTTTTGTTATTCACAGCATTAGTCTATTTGGTTGGTGCTGAAAATATAAGGGCAGAAGCTGTGTCACTGCGCAAACAATATAAGCCTTCCTAAACATGAGAACAGGGTGCAGAATTTGGGCTACAGTGATGTAGCCCTATCTTTGACCTGTGCTTATATCTACTCAGGATAGTTATTTCTGCCATATCGGGCCAGATTTTCGTTTTTTTTCGACAAAAACTATAATGATATATGAAAATTAGCGTTTACGTTGCGCTATTGTGTTTAGGTTGAACTTTCGGGTTTTACGTCGGTAAGGGGGGAACGTTGCATGAGGATTTGCGGCGCAAAAATACGAGTTTCGGCAAATTTAGTCCGGGGCTGGGAGTGCTGTGAGAGAGGCCTGGTGAGGGGTGGGGTGGGGCGGGGGGTGGGAATTTCAAGAAACATGTACAAGACCCTTAACTATCTAATCGCTGCAAAAAAAAAATTAAAAATAAAAACTTTAACTTGCCTTTTTTGCAGGTATTCATACTTACCACTGCTGGCAGGGCTGCACAGACAGGTGTGACCTGTCGGTATTCTAGATGTGGTATACAGGTCGAGAGAGAGCCGAAAGTTGGACACAAACACAATCCGCGTCATTGCACGTCGGCGCACCTCTCCTCGGTGGTACTTGAAAGCGCCGCTGCAAACAGGTACCCGAGGATCCCATCCAGGCTTTTGAGGCGGAGGGTCAAACCACGGCGAAAACCCCATCGCAAACTTTTCCCAAATCCGGCCCATCGTGCCTAATTTAAATGTTTCACTTTATGACGTCTAAATATTGCCATCTTTTTAAAAATACACATTTCAAAATAATGATTAAGGTACCACTTTTCCCCTTGCAGTTCTCTAACCTGCAATTCCACTTATTTAAATAGACATGCTCGGGTTGATTATCATCTACCTTCAGAAAAAATATAATTCTTGGCTGTAGTCTCTTCTCAAAGTGGAAATAATTGTTTATTCTTTCGCACCTCCAATGTAGTGTCTGCTCATGTGATATTGCAAGTGGCGTAGAGCAACTTGTATTTATATAATGCATTTAAAGTAGAAAACGATCCCAAGGTGTAGAGATGTGTGGAAGTACCTATTGTCCTTTCTGGCGCGAACATAGTATGTACTGAGCTAGCTGGGTATTTAATAATAAATAATACTTCTAGTAACACCAGCCTTGTTTACAGGGCAAATTAGGAACACACATTGCTTTTGATAATTCTAAAATTGTTGAAATGTGCCAACAATATCACAGCTGCTGGAACGTGAATATTTTTGAAATATTAGAACAATGGTACAGTTTTTTAAGGTTTGTTCCGAGAAAATGGTGAATGAAGATTGCCTAAAATTCCAGTGGTGATCATTTAGAAAAAAGAAAATTTGCCTGCTAGTTCTAGGATGTGGGATGTGTTTGTGCTGTAGGGAAGAGGGATGTCTAAGAGGGTGAATATTTTTTTCCACAATCAATGTTACTATACCTTTTTGGTTTCCCAAGTAGCTTTGCTGTTTAGTCACCTTTTTAAAAAGTGTTGTTTTGCTTTCCATTTACAAATTTGACTAGTTCATGGCAAGGTTTTGAATACTGCATGGGTAACCATAATATAATGGAACTTAAGAGAGTCGGGAAGGAATTTTCCGAAGTTTTTCCTGAAGTTGGTCATGGGTGTTTTTGCCTCCCACAGAGATTAGTAGCATCAGTGATTGGGGAAATTTGTGACCAAGATTAGTGTTTAATATATAGGGGGAGTGTGAATAACCTGAATCTATGCGTTGGATGTTCTGTATGGGAGCAAACTTTCCTTCACACACCATCATTGTAGGGTGGACAGGCAACCATTCTCACAAGCCTTTGGTGGGGTGTATTAGCTTCCTGGGGAGATTCCCTCTGCTTAATTATATTTTCAGTTCTTTCTGATGGGAGTAGTCTTGTTTGTGCTCAGCACATCCCTACAATGATGTGCCCAAAGTTGGTTTGAGTCAGGAATTGTGCAATGAATGCATATTGGAAAACCCAAGAACTATGGTGATTACATTTTCTATAATACATAGAAGGATCAAGAATATCTTGGAGTGTTCTTATTGTAACTGAAATAATTTGATAACTCAGCATAAGCAAAAGTCTCCATTAGTTTCTTTAGAATTAATGCCTCATGTTTCTAAGAAGTACATCTAACTTCTTTACAAATACTAGTGAGTCTGTCATTGAGATGTTCACGGTAAGTTCGGATGTACTGTTTTATAAGGTCTGGACCGTATTAAGTATAACATTGAATTAAAATGGTCACGAATTGTATTCTGGATTAATACGGCTCTGATGTGTATCTTTGCATTGAAATGTGATTTTTTTTAAAAAGCAAAGGAGAAACTGCTTGCAAACTGAATATTTCATTTGTATACATGTATTATTGTTGCGCATGCAGTTTTGTGTTCTGTTGAGGTACAGAGTATTGTCTGTAAAATAGTTTAGCTTAAAAGTACTGTGAATGGATGAAACTGGTTAGCTATTACTCCCGTACTGTACCAATCACAAAAGTCAACGGTAACCTACCATGCATGTCAAAGATCTTGTACATGGTTTCTTGGTTTCAAGATCGACAACACAACAGTGTCTGTTTGGGTCAAACTCCCGCTGTGACGATTGTATTGACCTGTAAGGACCATCAGCAGGTCGGGGCCTTCAAAGGAGCAGCGTGGCGGTATACCACTTCAAGGGCAGCGCGAGCCGGTTCAGGAGGGTGATGGCTGTGAAGTGGGCGCCTGGATTGAAGGTCACCAAGGTCCAGGTTGCTGATTGGAGCGTGGGCAGATACAGAAGGAGCGGTGAGAGATTGTAGAGCGATGTGATCAGGGCCCAGGAGAGGCGTGAGTTCGCAGCTAGGGGCCCAGGGGCAGCACAGGCCAGCCCACACTGCAATATGTGTGTGCACTAGTTCCATGCAGCAGAGCAGGTCTCCAGTTGTCTTGTTTAACCCTTGCCACTGGACCAAGACCTAGCTCTGTCAAGCCCGTTTGGTGGCTGGTGTGCAACGGCCACCACACATTTAAAAAAAATCCACGCACAAGTATCTTCAACCCTTCAACATGTAATTCAGGACCTGGAATATTAGGTCCTTCATTGAAACACCTACGAACTCATCCCTTTTTGGCGTGGAAGCAAGTCATCCTCGATACGAGGGACCGCCTATGATGATGATGACTGTTACCAATGTCCTGGGTCTAACAGAATGCTGTGTGTAGCAACAGAGGGGAACCTATCCTCAATTTTATCTATAAACCATTATTTTCATTGCATTTTAATAAGCTATTATTGGATTTAGAATTTAATTACTGACAGTTGCGCTTAGTTTTCACTGGTTATTTCAAAAGCATTGTAAGTATGTTCAGGTAACCAGAAATAAGATGAGCAGCTGTAGTTGTGACTACTTAATGGGATAGAAACACGGTACAGCAAAAATCTTGAAATGAGAATGTTATGAATGCAACACCATGTAACCAGCATTCTACCGCCACCAGAGGGCGCATCTGCTGGAGTCCTAAGGGATCCCAGCATCCCTTGTTAGCACAAAGGCCTCCCATGCTGTGCCAGCACTCTGGAGTCAGAATAAAGAGACTAAGGTCACACTTACTCAAGTCTACAGTACTCAGTCACATTGCTTTATTTGAGATATAACAACCGGCGATGAGTAATAGATAATGAACCATAACGTGAAAATACAGAGAACTGTTGATATCCTGGAGAAATTCTCAGAAGGTGATGATTGGGAAGCCTTCGTGGAGCAACTCGACCAATACTTCGTGGCCAACGAGCTGGAAGGGAATGAGAACGCGGCCAAACACAGGGTGATCCTCCTCACTGTCTGCGGGGCAACAACCTACGGCCTCATGAAGAATCTTCTTGCTCTGGTGAAACCAACAACCAAATCGTATGAAGAACTGTGTACGCTGGTCCGGGAGCACCTAATCCGAAGGAGAGCGTTCTTATGGCAAGGTATCGATTTTATATATGTCAATGGTCTGAAGGCCAGGAAGTGGCGAGCTACATCGCCGAACTAAGGCGCCTTGCAGGACATTGCGAATTCAGTGGATTCCTGGAGCAAATGCTAAGAGATTTTTTTGTGCTTGGCATTGGCCATGAGGTTATTCTTCGCAAACTATTGACTGTTTAAACACCGAACCTGAGCAAAGCCATAACGATAGCCCACGCATTTATGTCCACCAGCGATAATACCAAACTAATTTTGCAGCATAAAGATGCATCGGCAAGTACTGTAAACAAACTAATGTCGTTTTCAGGCAGGAATGCATATGACAGAACGTACACGCCTGCAGCTGCACGACCTCAGGTGACTCGGAGTCCGCCGTCAAGTGTGAATGCGAGGCAGTTAACACCTTGTTGGCGCTGCGGAGGTGATCATCGAGCCCATCAATGCCGCTTCAAACACTATGCGTGCAAAGGCTGTAGAACAATGGGACACCTCCAGCGAATGTGCAGACGAGCTGCAAACCCTACAAACCACCATGTTGTAGAGGAAGACCGATCCATGGCGGATCAAACTGAACTAGAGACTCGAACTGAGGAGGCAGAAGTGTATGGGGTACACACCTTCACCACGAAATGTCCACTGATCATGTTAAAAATTGAACTGAACGGAATTCCAGAATACATGGAATTGGACACGGGTGTGAGTCAGTCTATCATGAGCAAAAAGGTCTTCGAGAGGCTGTGGTGCAACAAGGCACAAAGGCCCAAACTGAACCCTATTCATGCCAAGCTGATCCCTGTAATTGGCAGCGCAGCAGTGAAAGTCTCATATGATGGAGCAGTGCACGAACTACCACTACGGATTGTACCAGGAGATGGCCCCACACTGTTCGGCAGAAGCTGGCTGGGAAAAATCTGCTGGAACTGGGACGACATCCGAGCGCTTTCGTCCGTCGATGATGCCTCGTGCTCAGGTTTTGAGCAAGTTCCCGTCGTTGTTTGAGCCAGGCAACGGAAAATTCTCTGGGGCGAAGGTGCAGATCCACTTGGTTCCCGGTACATAACCCATCCACCACAAGGCATGTGTGGTGCCATACATGATGCGAGAGAAAGTGGAGATCGCACTGGACAGGCTGCAACGAGAGGGCATCATTGCACCAGTTGAGTTCAACAAGTGGGCCAGTCCGATTGTTCTGGTTCTCAAGGGCGATGGCACGGTCAAAATTTATGGGGACTATAAAGAAACGATTAACCGTTTTTCGCTGCAGGACCAGTACCCGCCATTTGCGACGCTGGCAGGAGGGAATTCGTTCACCAAGTTGGACCTGACCTTGGCCTACATGACGCAGGAGCTGGCGGAATCTTCGAGAGGCCTCACCTGCATCAACACGCACAACATAAGAACATAAGAACATAAGAATTAGGAACAGGAGTAGACCATCTAGCCCCTCGAGCCTGCTCCGCCATTCAACAAGATCATGGCTGATCTGGCCGTGGACTCAGCTCCACTTACCCGCCCACTCCCCGTAACCCTTAATTCCCTTATTGGTTAAAAATCTATCTATCTGTGACTTGAATACATTCAATGAGCTAGCCTCAACTGCTTCCTTGGGCAGAGAATTCCACAGAACCCTCTGGGAGAAGAAATTCCTTCTCAAATCGGTTTTAAATTGGCTCCCCCGTATTTTGAGGCTGTGGCCTCTAGTTCTAGTCTCCCCGACCAGTGGAAACAACCTCTCTGCCTCTATCTTGTCTATCCCTTTCATTATTTTAAATGTTTCTATAAGATCCCCCCTCATCCTTCTGAACTCCAACGAGTAAAGACCCAGTCTACTCAATCTATCATCATAAGGTAACCCCCTCATCTCCGGAATCAGCCTCGTGAATCGTCTCTGTACCCCCTCCAAAGCTAGTATATCCTTCCTTAAGTAAGGTGACCAAAACTGCACGCAGTACTCCAGGTGCGGCCTCACCAATACCCTATACAGTTGCAGAAGGACCTCCCTGCTTTTGTACTCCATCCCTCTCGCAATGAAGGCCAACATTCCATTCGCCTTCCTGATTACCTGCTGCACCTGCAAACTAACTTTTTGGGATTCATGCACAAGGACCCCCAGGTCCCTCTGCACCGCAGCACAAAGGTCTGTTCATCTACAATAGATGCCCGTTTGGGATTCGATCGGCCGCGGCTATTTTTCAAAGGAACATGGAGAGTCTGCTAAAGTCGGTTCCGCGCACTGTGGTTTTCAGGACGACATATTGATCACAGGTCGGGACACCATCGAACACTTGCAGATCCTGGAAGAGGTTTTAAGTCGGCTTGATCGTGTGGGACTCGGGTTGAAACGCTCGAAGTGTGTTTTTCTGGTGCCAGAGGTCGAGTTCTTAGGGAGAAGAATCGCGGCAGACAGCATCAGACCCACCGACGCCAAGACGGAGGCCTTCAAGAACGCGCCGAGATCACAGAACGTGACGGAGCTGCTGTCGTTCCTGGGATTCCTCAATTATTTTGATAATTTCTTACCCGGGTTAAATACCTTGCTAGAACCTCTAAATATGTTGCTACGCAAGGGAGATGGCTGGGTATGGGGGAAATCACAAGAGACTGCTTTTGAGAAAGCCAGAAATCTGTTATGTTCCAACAAACTGCTTGTTCTGTATGACCCATGTAAACGTTTAGTGCTAGCTTGCGATGTATCTTCATACAGGGTCGGGTGTGTGTTTCAACAAGCAAACGAATCGGGAACATTGCAACAAATCGCTTATGCGTCCAGGAGTTTGTCCAAGGCCGAAAGGGCCTTCAGCATGATTGAAAAAGAAGCTCTGGCATGCGTTTACGGGGTGAAAAAAATGCACCGGTATCTGTTTGGGCTTAAGTTCGAGTTAGAAACTGACCATAAGCCGCTCATATCGCTATTCTCAGAGAGCAAAGGTATTAGTACCAAAGCCTCTGCTCGAATCCAAAGATGGGTGCTCACACTGTCTGCATATAACTATGTAATTCGCCACAGGCCAGGCACAGAGAACTGCACTGATGCGCTCAGTCAGCTACCATTGCCCACCACCGGGGTGGAAATGGCACAGCCTGCAGACTTGCTCTTGGTGATAAGAACATAAGAATTAGGAACAGGAGTAGGCTATCTAGCCCCTCGAGCCTGCTCCGCCATTCAATAAGATCATGGCTGATCTGGTCGTGGACTCAGCTCCACTTACCCGCCCTCTCCCTGTAACCCTTAATTCCCTTATTGCTTAAAAATCTATCTATCTTTGACTTGAAAACATTCAATGAGCCAGCCTCAACTGCTTCCTTGGGCAGAGAATTCCACAGATTCACAACCCTCTGGGAGAAGAAATTCTTTCTCAACTCGGTTTTAAATTGGCTCCCCCGTATTTTGAGGCTGTGCCCCCTAGTTCTAGTCTCCCCCACCAATGGAAACAACCTCTCTGCCTCTATCTTGTCTATCCCTTTCATGATTTTAAATGTTTCTATAAGATCACCCCTCATCCTTCTGAACTCCGAGTAAAGACCCAGTCTACTCAATCTATCATCATAAGGTAACCCCCTCACCTCCGGAATCAGCCTAGTGAATCATCTCTGTACCCCCTCCAAAGCTAGTATATCCTTCCTTAAGAAAGGTGACCAAAACTGCATGCAGTACTCCAGGTGCGGCCTCACCAATACCCTGTACAGCTGCAGCAGGACGTCCCTGCTTTTGTACTCCATCCCTCTCGCAATGAAGGCCAACATTCCATTCGCCTTCCTGATTACCTGCTGCACCTGTAAACTAACTTTTTTAGATTCATGCACAAGGAGCCCCAGGTCCCTCTGCACCGCATCATGTTGTAATTTCTCCCCATTCAAATAATATTCCCTTTTACTGTGTTTTTTTCAAGGTGGATGACCTCACACTTTCCGACATTGTATTCCATCTGCCAAACCTTAGCCCATTCGCTTAACCTATCCAAATCTCCTTGCAGCCTCCCTGAGTCCTCTACACAACCCGCTTTCCCACTAATCTTAGTGTCATCTGCAAATTTTGTTGCACTACACTCTGACCCCTCTTCTAGGTCATCTATGTATATTGTAAACAGTTGTGGTCCCAGTACTGATCCCTGTGGCACACTACTAACCACTGATTTCCAACCGGAAATGGACCCATTTATCCCGACTCTCTGCTTTCTGTTCGCCAGCCAATTCTCTATCCATGCTAATACATTTCCTCTGACTCCGCGTACCTTTATCTTCTGCAGTAACCTTTTGTGTGGCACCTTATCGAATGCCTTTTGGAAATCTAAATACACCACATCCATCGGTACACCTCTATCCACCATGCTCGTTATATCCTCAAAGAATTCCAGTAAGTTAGTTAAACATGATTTCCCTTTCATGAATCCATGCTGCGTCTGCTTGATTGCACTATTCCTATCCAGATGTCCCGCTATTTCTTCCTTAATGATAGTTTCAAGCATTTTCTCCACTACAGATGTTAAACTAACCGGCCTGTAGTTACCTGTCTTTTGCCTGCCCCCTTTTTTTAAAAAGAGGCGTTACATTAGCTGCTCTCCAATCCGCTGGTACCTCCCCAGAGTCCAGAGAATTTTGGTAGATTATAACGAATGCATCTGCTATAACTTACGCCATCTCTTTTAATACCCTGGGATGCATTTCATCAGGACCAGGGGACTTGTCTGCCTTCAGTCCCATTAGTCTGTCCAGCACTACCTCCCTAGTGATAGTGATCATCTCAAGGTCCTCCCTTCCCACATTCCTATGACCAGCAATTTTTGGCATGGTTTTTGTGTCTTCCACTGTGAAGACGGAAGCAAAATAATTGTTTAAGATCTCAGCCATTTCCACATTTCCCATTATTAAACCCCCTTTTCATCTTCTAAGGGACCAACATTTAATTTAGTCACTCTTTTCCATTTTATATATCTGTAAAAGCTTTTACTATCAGTTTTTATGTTTTGCGCAAGTTTACCTTCGTAATCTATCTTCCCTTTCTTTATTGCTTTTTTAGTCATTCTTTGCTGTTGCTTAAAATTTTCCCAATCCTCTAGTTTCCCACTAACCTTGGCCACCTTATACGCATTGGTCTTTGATTTGATACTTTCCTTTATTTCCTTGGTTATCCACGGCTGGTTATCTCTTCTCTTGCCGACCTTCTTTTTCACTGGAATATATTTTTGTTGCGCATTATGAAAGAGCTCCTTAAAAGTCCTCCACTGTTCCTCAATTGTGCCACCGTTTAGTCCTTGTTCCCAGTCTACTTTAGCCAACTCTGCCCTCATCCCATTGTAGTCCCCTTTGTTTAAGCATAGTACGCTCGTTTCTGACACAACTTCCTCATCCTCAATCTGTATTACAAATTCAACCATATTGTGATCACTCATTCCGCGAGGATCTTTTACGAGGAGATCGTTTATTTTTCCTGTCTCGTTACACAGGACCAGATCCAAAATGGCTTGCTCCCTTGTAGGCTCTGTTACATACTGTTCTAAGAAACAATTCCGTATGCATTCTATGAATTCCTCCTCCAGGCTACCCCCTGCGATTTGATTTGACCAATCGATATATGATGGATGCATTTGAAAACGAAAAGTCACCCGTTACGGCCTGCCAGATCAGGACCTGGACCATCCTTTATTATCCCTTGTAAAAAAAAAACTGTGTCCTCCATGGGAGCTGGTCCAGCGTCCCAGTGGAGAAGCATAAAAAGATTAAGCCGTTTCAGCGGCGCAAAGACGAAATATCCATACAGGCGGACTGTCTTTTGTGGGGTAATCGCGTGGTTTTGTCTAAGAAAGGCAGGGAAACTTATATACGCGACCTACACCGTACCCACCCAGGCATAGTAATGATGAAAGCTATAGCCAGATCCCATGTGTGGTGGCTCGGCATCGACTCAGATTTGGAGTCTTGCGTGCGCCAATGCAACACTTGCTCTCAACTGAGCAATGCACCCAGGGAGGCACCACTAAGTTTGTGGTCTAGGATCCACGTTGACTTCGCTGGCCCGTTTCTAGGCAAAATGTTTTTGGTTGTTGTGGATGCTTATTCAAAACGGATTGAGTGTGTAATAATGTCTGTAAGCACTTCCACTGCCACCATCGAAAGCCTACTAGCCATGTTTGCCACGCATGGCTTGCCTGATGCCCTCGTCAGCGACAATGGGCCATGCTTCACCAGTGCTGAATTCAAGGAATTCATGACCCGCAATGGGATCAAGCACGTCACATCTGCCCCGTTCAAGCCCGCATCTAACGGCCAGGCAGAACGGGCAGTCCAAACCATCAATCAAAGCTTGAAACACGTGTCGGAAGGCTCTTTGCAGACCCGCCTGTCCCGATTCCTACTCAGCTACTGCACAAGACCCCACTTGCTCACTGGGGTTCTCCCTTCCAAATTGCTCATGAAAAGGGCACTCAAACAAGGCTCTCTCTAGTTTACCCTGATCTCCATGATCATGTCAAGGGCAGGCGGCATCAACAAAGCATGTACCATGATCACGCAAATTTGTCACGCGATATTGAAGTCAATGACCCGGTATTTGTACTCAACTATGGATATGATCCCAAATGGCTTGCTGGCACTGTCGTAGCCAAAGAAGGGAGTAGGGTGTTTGAGGCCAAACTTGCAAATGGACTAACTTGCAGAAAACATTTGGACCAAACCAAACTGCGATTCACAGACAGCCACGAGCAACCTGAAGAGGACACCACCAACTTCAACCCTCCGATACACACACAAGTGGCAACCGACATCACAGTTGACTACGAAGCTGAACTCATCGCCAGCAGCCCAGCGAAGGCACAACCAACTCACCTGCACCTGTGTTTGTCCCGAGACAATCGACCAGGGAGTGGAAAGCCCCAGATCGTCTCACCCTGTAAATAAGTGTACTATTGATTTTGGAGGGGAGTGATGTTATGTATGCAACACCTTGTAATCAGCATTCTCCCACCACTAGAGGGTGCATCAGCTGGAGTCCCAAGGGATCCTTGCATATAAACAGGCCTCCCATGCTGTGCCAGCACTCTAGAGTTAGAATAAAGAGACTAAGGTCACACTTACTCAAGTCTATAGTACTCAGTCACATTGCTTTATTTGAGACATAACAGCTATCACCTCCAGAGCCTCAACCATCCGTGGAACATGGTGGCGGACATGCTGGCCAGCTGTTGGGATATGCCCCCCATTGTCGGTAGGATCTGCTGACCTATGTCAACACTCCTCCTGGACAAGTGTACCATGTCCCCGCTCAGATCTGCCTCTCGTGGAGCAGTCCTGCGTCGAATCAACCTCAGCTGGGTCTGCGGCATCATGCAGACACTTGGGGTGCCCTGCGGCAAGGTGCTTGGGCCTGCTACCTCCACAGTGGAGGAGGGACAGGCCCCAGCAGCACCAGGTGTTGCATAGATTATGGAGCTTGCTGATGCAGGCTCCTCCAAATCGGCACTGTCATCAGTGAAGAAAGCGCCCTGCAGCTCCACGGGCGAGATTCAGGGCTCCGCAGCACCAGATTGACAATCCCCCGGCGAGTCTTGCACCTGACCTGCAGCTTCTTGGCTCGTTGGTGTTGCATGGGGTCGCGCTGCTAGCTGAGCTACAAAACATAAATGAGGCTATTAGAGGAGAAGGGGGTGCTTAGGTCACAAGGTGATTCAAATGTTACACACATCATATGCATGACAAAAGCACTACCGCTATCAAAATCATCACAGGCATCACATTTCATGACCATGACCAAATTCTACATTACAATGATTTTCATGAGGCCATCATTATTTAGATAACACTTTTATCAATCATCTATCATATTATTGTTCGGATATGAGTGGGTATGGCATCTATTGAATTTACATCACGCAATGGTGTATACTTTACTCATGTGCCATCACATCGGGTTCTGCTGCTGCTAGCATGGCCGACCGGGTGGTGGCTCCCCATTAGTGCCAGCACCCGCTCCTTGATGTCTGTCAGCTCGCTGATGACTGGTGGCCCCCCACCCATGCACTGTTGCTCGGCCCTATTCTTCGAAAGCTTCTTCTGCAAAAGGTAACAACAGCACGACATGGCATGAGATCATTGCGTGAGATCATTGCCAGAGACTGACACAACACACAACCGGCAGATGTAATCATGATTATGATAATCATCATTATTTACCTAAAGACGTACACCGTTAACGTTCCCGATATACATGCTAGACATCACATCTGATTTTAATCACTCATTATACTTACAACTCAAATGATATAAATATATAAGTAAATGTACTCTGGCGGAACCGTCAAGGTCGTTCCAGCGCTTGTGGCACTAGTTGCCCTCAAGCACCTCGTTCGTCACCGACGAGACCACCTCAGCTATGTCGGCCCATTCTGATAAACCTTTGGCGTGGGCTTCCCACGCCCACCCCGGGTCAGTTGATCCCAGCGTGACTCCACCTCCTGCAGGAGGAAGGCATTTACCTCATCGGAGAATCTCCGAGCTTGTTTTTGCCCTCCCACTTCTAGCTCCTCTCCCACCTCACTCCAGCGTCCTCAACCTCCACATCATGGTGTGTCGCCTCCTCCATGCCTTCCATGTTAATTATTTTTTTTGCCAAAATCTCCGTGCAAACAATGTTATTTGTGCTCTCAATTCTTTTTACTGCATAAATCTCTTTCCTACTTCCCACAACAGCCAAACAACCTCACAACACATCCACACACGCTTTCAGTTCCTCTCTGCTCCCTCTCTCTCCTCTTCTACGCATGTATTGATGATCCCTGACCTCCTGAAACGCGGGAGACGACCGTTGCCATGATGTTGCTACGGACGACGACAGTTTACGGCAGAAGGTCAAAAATTTTATCGCTAACGCCCATGTCACATCACTCGCGGTAACACCCATTTTATAAAGTGGAAAGTTGGGGTTTTGAAAATGTGCAATAGTCCGGCGATTTCAAAACCCATAATAAACGCCAACGCTGGAAATAACGCCCATTTTTGGGTGCTCTGCACAATAATGAAAAGCCTAGCCCCATGTCTACTATATCTATTTCAATTGCATGGAGTATCTGATTATGATTAAAACTGTAGCTCTTTAATAAAACGCCTTACAATTCGACTCCTAAGACCCTTTGGGTAATCTGTGTGTGACCTGTGATCCAAATCTTACAGTGATGTCAGAAGTGGGATCGCAGTGCTGCTGGGAGTTGTAAGGTTCCTGTTCAAGGACCGGAGAGACTTGGTCAAATGCGCGTGATCATCGCTTAGACTGGGTAGTGAACTCCTGAAAGAAGGGAGAGGGAGAGAGCGTGTTAAAAGTAAAACCAGAAATACGATGGCATTGGCATATCAGTTGACAGCCTGACAGAAAAGGCCGGCACGTCTGCGGCAACTGACCTTCTAAAAATCCTGGAAGGTAGTAATGGGGACTATGATTATATTCTTGATAGACTCTCTGAAGATGTCCAGAAAAGCAAACTTAAGCTGAAAAAAAGCTGTGATAAGTTAGCTTACGAAACACACTTGTGCGTTGTATAGTTGAATAAGAAAACTAAAGTGTTAAAAGAACAGATAGACAAGCTGCAAAAAGAAAGCGACGGTTGGCAGGAAAGCATTTCTGTCCTTCGCAACCAGTTACGCTGGGAGCAAAAAGGTCATGACTAAGCTCATTGTACGCAAAGGAATGTAGACCAAATACTTGAACAAAATATTGAACTACAGGCAGAAAATACCAGATTGAGTGAGGAGTTAGAAGATGCAAGGGGCGCTTTAAGGGAATTAAACTGGCGCCAAACTATCGCCTCCCCCAAATCAGATCACATCCGTGCTTCACAAAAATCCAACAGCTTCAGGCACAAATCAGCCAACAGCGGGCAATAGTGGCAACTGTCTCCAAAATCAAACTGAAAGATCCTGGCCCTTGTTGGGGACCCCACTCCCTCTGCTTCCCCCTGCTCTGCCTCCACCATACGAGGATGGCGAGGCAGGTGAAACGATACCAGTGTGTGTGGTTACCTGAGCCAAGGCACCACGCGAGCTGAAGCATCTGGCTGGCCTAGAAGGTGAGCAACCCTCCTCGACCGATAGTAGCATGGTAGAAACCACAATCATGCATGAGTTTGGGGCACTAAAAGTTAACCTGGGGGTGGTGGACATGGACACCAGCCTCCTCGACCTCAGGCTGTGGTGAAGGATTTTTAAGATTACCCATCTGGAACTAGAAAGGAACGACCTTAAACAGGTCCTCCTAAGAACATAACAATTAGGAGCAGGAGTAGGCCATTCGGCCCCTCAAGCCTGCTCCGCCAATCTTCTTCAACTCCACTTTCCTGCACTGTCCCCATATTCCTTGATTCCCTTAATATGCAAAATTCTATTGATGTCTGTCTTGAATATACTCAGACTGAGCCTCCACAGCTCTTTGGGGTAGAGAATTCCAAAGATTCAGCACCCTTCGAGTGAAGAAGTTTCTCCTCATTTCAGTCCTAAATGGCTATCCCCTTATTCTGAGACTGTGACCCCTGGTTCTAGATACTTCAACCAGAGGAAACATGGATACGTGTTTCCTTAGAATTAAAACAAGAAATGGATCAGGACATTCTGGATGGCGCAACAGAGGATATTGAGTTAGAATTATGCCAAACGCCAGGGGAGGAGGGCATTGACTTCCACCAGTTCCTAGCTAGTACCAATTAGAGCCCTACCCAAAACCCAAAGTCTTTCATGCATAAACTCCATGACATCTTCCAGGGGTGGTGTTTAATTACTTCAACTAACTGGGCTTCAAGGCACCTTTTTTGAATGGCTTCCAACCGTTGATCTGTAATGCACTGGGCATTTAAGTCTCCAAAGACACCCTGTGGGAGCAAGTACGCACCCATGCCAGGGCTGCTTGGGATCAAACCAGTGCCAATATCCCTAGGACACCTGCTAATCTTATAGTAGCGGCCGTCGAAGGCCACTGCCTAACCAGCTGTCCAAAACTCCCGCGCCAGGAAAAGGTGCGTCGGTGTGCTGCTATCTCTGCCACCATCGAGGGCACTATGCTCGTCAATGCCATAACCTCCCCAAGACAAACAGGCCCTGACTCGGTCGAACAGCGGCTAGAGAGAATGGAGGCAGCTGTAGGGGCCATGCAGGCCTCTCGGGGGGGCTCGCCGGTTGCCACGAAGCATCAGCAACCTGTGCCAACGGCTGCACCTCCCCTATGACTCCTGCAGGCCTCTCAGGGGGCGGTAACTTCCCCTCTCCAACATGATGATAGTGGGAGACCGGTAGTCTGTACTGTTGATCCTGGAAGCCGTCAACAATTAATGTTAGTCGACTCTGGCTCCTCCATCACTATCATTCACGATCCCGACCCCGATCCTACAAAGGGCGTGCCCCAGGTTTTATTGGGCTTTTACAATTGAATCCAAACAACAATACAAGGATCTCTTTCCTTGGAACTAAAACCGTATTTTCACAACGGCAAGTTCATGACTAACTCCAGAATTTAGCCGGTTAGAAAATCGGATGGCAATTGACTATCGCCAACTCAACTCAGTCACCCCAATGTATGCCCCGTTGGTTCGGGAGACACCCACCCTACGCTCACGGATTCCCAGTGGCAGTAATCAGTACAGAATGGGATTCAGTAGAAAACCTCAGAAATTGAAAATTGGCTTATGGGAGAAAGTTATGATGGAATAAAGGAGAAGAGGGAAGATCAGATCTCTTTTCTGATGTTCTAGTTTTTTTTTGTTTACAGTGTGAATGTTATTGTCTTTTTACAAAGCATGTATGAATGTTTAAAATGTTACTGAATTCCTTTGTCCGAAAGTCTGTCTTTTTAAAAAAAAAAGTCTCTGTTATGTTTGTTTTAGCTCCAACCACTTCTGTGCACAGCTAAAAGCCGTTTAACCCTTTCTAATCTTGTTTTGGTATTGGAAGTTTTAAGAATGTGTGGAAATATTTAAGTGAAGCTGGTAGAAAAACTGAGAAAAACAAAATGTTTGTTCAACATTGTTTGCACTCCGCACCAAATGGATTTAATTGACAATTTACCACCCCAATCGATGGGGCGGTGATTAGAGCGACATGCCACAACGTCCTTCCCCTTCAATTAAAGGAGAGGACCGCTGCGAGCTCTGCAGCCACTTTAGTGGCACCCACTGGGCCACCAGGGAGGGCTTCGGCCGGGCCAGTGGCCCGGCACCCAAGAGGGGGTGGCGGGCCACTTCAGAGTCGGCCGACAATTAAAATAAAATGGTGGCCGCGGCAGAGCGCCCTCCCCCTTAAGGGCAGACGCGCTGCCCAGCCACTGGCAGCTTCCCGCTGGGAAATGCTGTCGAGGGCACTGACCGCGGCGGCTCTGCTCCTGCAGGACAATTTCCCTCACGCCGTAAAAAGGGTGCCGTTGGGCGGTAAAGGGTCAGCGCATGACTGACGAAGCGGGAACACAGACAGGGCGGTTACCTTCTCCGCCTGAAAAAGTGACGAGGGCAATGTCCCAATTGTCGACCACTCTTCCCCAACTGAACGTTAACTCCTTCCCGCCTACATAACGGCTCTTAAAAAAAGGGCCAATTTTAGCCCCATGTTTCAGTCTTAAGTCGTGATTGCTATAGCAATTTCCAAAGCAGTTTGATTTGATTTGTTTAATTGTGAAAATTTATTTTTCTCCAGTTATATTCGGTATTTTTAGTCATTTGTAAAGGCATCATAAGAAAGAACAAAGGGAAATATAATGTAATTTACTGGGTTTTTGTAACCTTAAAATGCTGTCTTCCCTGATGAGAATGTTTTATTTAAAGTTAATAATAATGGCGTAGCAAGAGATCCAGCTGTTTTAAGAATTTAAGAAGTTATCTGCAGACATTGGCGGATTTAACTTGACCAAATGGAAATGTTTGATCTATGTTTTCTATCTTAAATATTGTATTGGACATTAAAATTCCTCCAGGGCTTATGACTGAGATAGAATGGTAATTAATGGGATGCCCCACTTACAATGCAGATAGAAACAGGAAAATTATACTACCAAATGGAATTTAACTAGTTTCCAAGTGAAAGTCAGGAACGTGTAGTTATGGATAGTAAATTGGAGACATTTGTGTCCTTGCTATAGCATGGCCACTACCCAAGACATCGGGACCATGCATTGGGAGATGAGCAAAGATCTCCAGAAGACTAAAATCTTTTGATAAGATAAGCTGAAAGCCCGTGAAGGCTTGTCTCGGATGGCACATGTGGCATAACATACCAGTATGAGAGTGCAGATGTGATTTGTTACATATGAAGCAATTACCATCCAGAAATGAATGGTGAATTTGCTCTGAAGAACAGGTCTCAGACATGCTCAGTTACTTGACAACAGCAAGACATGAAATGGATAATGTGGCTCAGGAGAATGAGACAATTTTAAAGCATTGACACATACTCCATCGAGAAACTATATAATTAATGAAACAATCAGCATAGAGTTTAAACACACTGGTACCTGTTCGAGGGATTGAAGTTGAAGTGGAGAGTTACATGTAATTTGGATTGGAACAATTGAAGGTTAGGGAGAAATACATTTTGCAAGAATTATCTGCAAAATGGATACAGTAGAAGTGAGATCCGGAGAATTTTTTAAGTCCATGACTTGTTAATTAAATGTTAAACTAGTGTCGTTTGAAATGATTGTAAGACTGAACTTAACTATGACTGTAATAATTGTGTTTTGTTGGTAACAGAGCATGAGAAAAGCCAGTACGAATCCAGTCCAGGGTAGTTTTGGTAGTGCCTCCTGTGTCACTACTACCTCAACTACCATGCTTTACGGATCTAACAGGACATGTCCCATTAATAGCCCTAGTTTCTGCTTCACACCACATCTGTTTTGGAGCAAGATAACTCGAGAATAGGTATTGAAATTGACAGCATGGGATATTGGATTTAATATATTAGCACACTCTTGGGTTCGTATTATTTCACATACTTTGGTAGTTCTCCAACTTGTAATAATAGTGTATTTGATATATGTACCCTGTTTAGTAAGACTTTGATGCATAAGTCAATTGTGTACTCATGTCTATGACTAACCAGCACCAAAAAAAAATTAATTGAGCACACCAAAAGAATATATCCGAGCAAAGTAGAAGAGACGCCAAGCAGGATAAGATCAGGAAAGAACAGAGGATACCCCAGGCGGGGCAGAATTGGAACATCTGAACAGTGAATTGAATTTGATTAGGAGATTGGAGATTGCTCCACCCCCACAAAGGAATGGACGGTAAAAAAGGGGTAAATCTTCATTTCTGGGTCTCCTTACTAAGTAATGCCCAAGTGGAAAAGGCAAAAAGCAAATAACTTGGAAATAGCTCGAGTAGTCATGAGTCCATTGTGAAAATTCAATAAGAATATTTCCTCTCAAAGTAGAGAATTGTAAGAAATCATGAATCTGAAGAAATTGCAAATTATAAAAGAACTGATGATTTTATAAAAGAAGTAATTGTGCCAGCTCAGCAGGCACAGTGGGCTCAGATCATCACTAGGACCGGCCTCCCAGCAGACATACTTAAACTGATAAGGAAGACCACACGGAACCAGGAGGCTAAGCAAAATATCTTTAGAAATATAACAAGACATTTAGAACAGAAATCAGAAAAAAGCTGATCTAAGGAAGTTGGGAGGGGCTGTCAGAGGTACCCTCCCTTGTAATTGGACCATGGGATGGGTAAAAACAATTGACACCAGGTATTCACCAGCCCATTCAAATAAGGTATAAAAATGGGCGACCCAGAGGGAAAAACAGAAAGTTAGGGGCGACGGCTTCCCCAAGGTGCATCCATGCTGGCTACGGCCTAAAACCATGGTCAAGATTAGCCTCTGGGGTGGATCGATGC
Source organism: Pristiophorus japonicus (assembly GCF_044704955.1). NCBI lineage: Eukaryota > Metazoa > Chordata > Chondrichthyes > Pristiophoridae > Pristiophorus > Pristiophorus japonicus. Next base: position 49,062,953 of record NC_091997.1, read on the forward strand.
AGGCTGACGGCCTAACACCTCCAACACCTCTAACACCTCGAGGGACGACCCAAGAGAAGTGATTACTGCCGCAGGCTGCAGGAATCCACTGTATTCGAGACCACCATTCTGTCACACCGTCCAGTCCTTCCATCCGGGGCCGTAGATCGCTCTCATATGTCACAGGTTGTATGTCTACTATATCTATCTCAATCGCATGTAGTATCTGATTATGCTTAAAACTGTAGCTCTTTAATAATGTCATACAACTCCTAACACCCTTCGAGTAAACCCTGCGTGACCTGCGATCCAAATCTTGCACTCTTGTCACTGGGACATTCACTCCCAGGGCTCTCCTCACTTGGACATTCACTCTTGGGCCTCTCCTCCCCGGGACATTCACTCCCAGGCCCCTACTCACTGGGACATTCACTCCTGGGGCTCTCCTCACAGGAACATTCATTCCCAGGCCTCTCCTCACAGGGACATTCACTCTTGGGCCTTTCCTCACTGGGCCATTCATTCCCAGGCCTTTCCTCACTGGGCCATTCATTCCAGAGCCTCTCCTCACTGGGACATTCAGTCCCGGGCCTCTCCTCACTGGGACATTCACTCCTGAGCCTCCTCTCACTGGGACATTCACTCTCAGGCCTCTGTTGCTGTGACATTAAATCCTGGGCTTCTCCTCACTGGGGCATTCACTCCTGGGCCTCTCCTCACTGGGACATTCACTCCCGGGCCTCTCCTCACTGGGACATTCACTCTCGGGCCTTTGTCACTGAGCGACTTCAGGAGACAATAGTAAGAGATTTACAAAGTTGGCCTGGACAGTTCTGGAAGGAGTTGCAAGTTAAAAATTAAGAAGTTAGCAGTAAAAAAGGGAGTCGGCAAAATGTTTCCACTCAAAGGATGCTAGAATTGTGAAAAAAGTTACTGTTATATATGTAAATTTGTATTTACTCTGTACAGCCACCAGAGGGCTCATCCCAAGGGATCCCATAATCCCTTGAGAGCACAGGTATTTAAGGAGGCCTCAGGTAGGAGAGTTACTCTGGAGACCTGCAATAAAAGACTACGGTCACACTTTACTTTGATCTCCGTGTTCAGTCTGACTCTTTTTCCATACATAACAACTGGCGATGAGATTTAGATAGCGAACCCAAAGGTGCAGAGAACAGTGGGCATCCTGGAGACATTGGGAAACTTTTGTGGAGCGACTCGACCAATACTTCATGGCCAACGAGCTAGATGGAGAAGAGAACACTGCCAAACGAAGGGCGATCCTCCTCACCGTCTGTGGGGCACCAACGTATGGCCTCATGAAGAATCTGTTCACTCCAGCGAAACCCACGGAGAAATCGTACGACGATTTGTACACACCGAGAGCATTTGAACCCGAAGGAAAGCATTCTGATGGCGAAGTACCAGTTCCACACCTACAAAAGGTCTAAAGGCCAGGAAGTGGCGAGTTATGTCGCCGAGCTAAGATGCCTTGCAGGACATTGCGAATTTGGAGCACATGCTCAGAGACTTTTTTGTACTTGGCATTGGCCACAAAACCATACTTCGCAAACTTTTGACTGCAGAGACCCCAACCTTGAGTAAGGCCATAGCGATAGCCCAGGCGTTCATTGCCACCAGTGGCAATACGAAGCAAATCTCTCAACACACAAGTGCTGCTACAAGTACTGTGAACAAAGTGATGCTGTTTTCGAATTGTAACATACAGGGCAGGTCACACATGCCTGCAGCTGCACGTCCGCAGAAGTCTGAGTCCACCATCAAGGGTGATGAATGCAAGGCCATTAATACTTTGTTGGCGCTGCGGGGGTGATCATTGTTTCCATTCATGCCGATTCAAAGGGTATGTTTGCAAGGGCTGTGGAACAATGGGACACCTCCAACGAATGTGCAGGCGAGCTGCAAATCCTGTTAAACCTGCAAATCACCATGTTGCAGAGGAGGACAGATCCACGGAGAACCAGAGCCACAGACCGAGGAGGCAGAGGTACATGGGGTGCACATATTCACCACGAATTGTCCCCCGATAATGCTGAATGTTGAACTAAATGGACTCCCGGTGTCAATGGAGCTGGACACGGGCGCGAGCCAGTCCATCATAGGCAAAAAGACTTTCGAAAGGTTGTGGTGCAACAAGGCTTCAAGGCCAGTCTTAACTCCAGTTTGCATGAAACTAAGAACTTACACAAAAGAACTGATTCCCGTAATCGGCAGTGCTACCATAAAGGTCTCCTACAATGGAGCGGTGCACTCTGGGTGGTACCGGGCGAGGGTCCCACGCTGCTCGGCAGGAGCTGGCTGGGAAAGATACACTGGAACTGGGATGACGTCCGAACGCTATTGCCCACTGACGACGTTCTTGTGCCCAGGTCTTAAACAAATTTCCTTCGCTGTTCGAACCAGGCATCGGGAACTTCCAAGGAGCAAAAGTGCAGATCCACCTAATTACGGGGGCGCAACCTATCCATCACAAGGCGAGAGCAGTACCGTACATGATGAGAGAAAGGGTAGAGATCGAGCTAAACCAGCTGCAAAGAGAGGGCATCATTTCACTGATTGAGTTCAATGAGTGGGCCGGTCCTATTGTCCCAGTCTTCAAGGGAGACGGCACTGTCAGAATCTGTGGTGATTATAAAGTAACTATCAACCGTTTCACCCTGCAGGATCAATACCACTACCAAAGGCCAACGACCTCTTTGCAACGCTGGCGGGAGGAAAGATGTTCACGAAGCTGGATCTGACTTCAGCCTACATGACGCAGGGACTGGAGGAATCATTGAAGGTCCTCACCTACATCAACAAGCACAAACGTCTTTTTGTTTATAACAGATGTCCGTTTGGAATCCGATCAGCAGCGGCATTATTCCAGAGAAACATGGAAAGCTTACTGAAGTCGGTTCCGCATACCATGGTCTTCCAGGATGACATCTTGGTCACAGGTCAGAACACAGTCGAGCATCTGCAGAACCTGGAGGAGGTTCTTAGTCGACTCAACCGTATGGGGTTCAGGTTAAAACGCTCAAAGTGCGTTTCCCTGGCGCCTGAAGTGGAGTTCTTGGGAAGGAGGATTGCGGTGGACAGAATCAGGCCCACCAACGCGAAGACGGAGGCAATCGAGAACGCACCGAGGCCACAGAACGTGATGGAGCTGCATTTGTTTCTGGGACTCCTGAATTATTTTGGTAACTTCTTACTGGGTCTCAGCACACTGTTAGAACCACTGCATGTCTTACTACGAAAAGGGGCCGAGTGGGTTTGGGGCAAAAGCCAAGAAAATGCCTTTGTAAAAGCGAGAAAATTGTTATGCTCAAACAAATTGCTTTTGTTGTATGATCCATGTAAGTGTTTGATACTAGCATGTGATGCGTCGTCATATGGCATCAGGTGTGTATTGCAACAAGCTAATGATTTCAGGAAACTGCAACCGGTTGCTTATGCATCCAGGAGTCTGTAAGGCTGAGAGAACCTGTAACATGATTGAGAAAGAAGCGTTAGCGTGTGTCTATGGGGGGGAAAAAAGCATCAATACCTGTTTCGGCTAAAATTCAAATTGGAAACTGACCATAAGCCACTAATATCCCTGTTTTCCGAGAGTAAAGGGATAAATACCAACGCATTGGCCCTCATGCAGAGATGGGCGCTCACGTCCGCATACAACTACTCCATCCGCCACAGGCCAGGCACGGAAAACTGCACCGATGCTCTCAGTAGGTTGCCATTGCCCACCCGCCCGCAGATTTAGCCATGGTTATGAAGGATTTAAGAGTGAGCAATCGCCCGTCACTGCCTGGCAGATCAAAACCTGGACAAGCCAGGACCCCTTACTATCTCTAGTCAAAAGCTGTGTGCTTCACGGGAGCTGGTCCAGTGTTCCAGTGGAAATGCAGGAAGAGATAAAGCCGTTCCAGTGGCGCAAAGATGAAATGTCTATACAGGCAGACTGCCTTCTATTGGGCAATCGAAGTGGTCCCCAAGAAGGGTAGAGACACCTTCATCAATGACCTCCACAGTACCCACCCAGGCATCGTAATGATGAAAGTGATAGCCAGATCCCACGTGTGGTGGCCGGTATCAATGCGGACTTAGTCTTGCGTTCACAGATGTAATACATGCTCGCAGATAAGCAATGTACCCAGGGAGGAGCGGCTAAGTTTATAGTCTTGGCCCTCCAAACCGTGGTCTAGGGTACATGTCGACTATGCAGGCCCATTCTTGGGTAAAATGTTCCTTGTGGTTGTAGCCGCGTACTCCAAGTGGATTGAATGTGAGATGATGTCGGCTAGCATGTCCGCTGCCATTACTGAAAGCATACGGGCCATGTTTGCCACTCATGGCCTATCTGATGTCCTGGTGAGCGACAACGGGCCATGTTTTACCAGTGCTGAGTTCAAAGAATTCATGACCCGTAATGGGATCAAACATGTCACATCTGCCCCGTTTAAACCAGCGTCCAATGGTCAGGCAGAGAGAGCAGTGCAAACCATCAAGCAAGGCTTGAAGAGGGTAACTGAAGGCTCACTGCAAGCTCGCCTATCCCGAGTCCTGCTTAGCTACCGCACAAGACCCCGCTCGCTCACTGGGATCCCACCTGCTGAACTGCTCATGAAAAAAGCAATTAAGACAAGGCTCTCGTTAGTTCACCCTGATCTACATGAACAGGTAGAGAGCAAATGATAGCGCAAATGTGTCACGTGAGATTGAAATCCATGATCCTGTATTTGTATTGAATTATGGACAAGGTCCCAAGTGGCATCCTGGCACTGTCGTGGCCAAAGAAGGGAGCAGGGTGTTTTGGGTCAAACTTTCAAATGAACTCATTCACTGGGAACACTTGGACCAAATCAAACTCAGATTCACGGACTATCCTGAGCAACCCAGCTTGGACCTTACCTTTTTTGGTCCCCCAACATACACACCAGTGGCAACCGGCACCACGGTTGACCACGAAGCAGAACCCATCATCCACAGCAGCCCCAGCAGGGCCCAACACATCAGGCAGCCCAGCAAGACCAGCTGCACAGCAGCCTAGTGAGGGCCCAACAAATGATTCAACAATACCAGCTTCCACACCGAGATGATCAACCAGGGCAAGAAGGGCCCCAGATCGACTCACATTGTAAATAGTTACACTATTGACTTTAGGGCGGGGGGTGGGGGGGGTGGTGGTGCGGGCGGGCGGAGTGTTATATATGTAAACTTGTATTTACTCTGTACAGCCACTAGAGGGCTCATCCCCTGGAGTCCCAAGGGATTCCATAATTCCTTGAAAGCACAGGTATTTAAGGAGGCCTCACAGGTTGAAGACCTGCAATAAAAGATTATGGTCACACTTTACTTCAGTCTGACTCTTTCTCCATACTTAACAACTACCAGAAAAACCTAATTACAAGGACAGTAAAAATAAGTTCATTAATCATTGAAATGCATTCTGGGAGAGAGATGGGATTGAGAGGGGCACGCTGTGGGCTAAAATGGTCTTTCCCTGTTCCTAATGATTCTGAACTCGCTCTCACACATCGCTCGATCGGCTCCCTGGCTCACATTAAAATTAATTCTGTTGGTCTTGGATGAGCTCCAGGGCAGAGTGGAGACCTGAAACCAAGGCACAAAAGGAGTGTGTGCCCAATCGGTGGAAGATAATGTGGGTGCTTGTATATGTGAGTTCTCGCTAAATCTGCCCTTTGACAGAGCCTGGTCAAAATTATTAGATCAACTGCTTCAGTGAGCAGGAACAAGGTGCTTCATGCACGTCAATAGTTGTGACGACGTTAATTTGGCAGTAAAGGGTGAAAAATGGAGACAAAGACAAAAACTCAGAGAAAGCCAAGCTTTTCTGAAGTTGGACTTTTAAAATCTTGTCGAACAACTCACTGAGCAAGAGGATGCCTTTCTGGCACAGGCACAACTGTGCCACCAACAGAAGGGCTGCGAAGGGTTGTACCATGGCAGCAAAGCTCATCAAACGCTCAGGATCGCAGCCACCTAAATAGATTATCCGAATGAAACTTCAGAACAATAAGCAACGGCCAAATCACACCAAGGCTTTGAAACCCCCATCAAAAGACTCAGCAAGGAGGACGGTGCGGGAGAAATACGTTGTGGGTGGTAGCTTCCTATTGGCCGCTTATTATAGGCCGCGATATTCAGCTCCATTGACTATCGATCATAAAACACCTTTTAAAGCTACCACCAGTGTCTTTATGATAGGTGGAAGATAAAGAAACATTTATCAATTGTCCCATTACAGGAGAAGTGTTTGGAAAGCACCGCTTAGCACATTCGTCTTAATCCAGTGCTAATATTAGATTGCCAGGTCCAGAAATTACAAGAAGAAATATATTTGTCTCTATACTCCCCGACGCACTCTATAGGGCTGGATTTTCAACATTGATGATTTTGGGGCAGTAATGGCAGCGGAGTGGTAATGTTAGCGCCCAGGAACAGTTTGCGCATCAGTCATCAAAATTGGGCACCTGGGCCCTGAGTCTGGGGCGTAGCGCTAAGGGAGGTGTGATACACCTCTCTTAGGACGTTAGCATGGGAAAAATCCCGAGCTAAAGAGCTGGGCCGGGAACACACCGAGAGACGCCTGGGGAGAAAAAAAGACCTGAAAAAAATCTCTCAAAACCATTCCCAATACATAGCCCACGCCACCACAACATAAATCGCAAAAAAATTTTAAAGAGAAAACGATCGCACTTGCCTCAGGACTGCATTACTTATCTCTCTGCAATCGGTATAGGCTGGACCATCTGATTTCCCAAGCGGGTCGGATGGGAGTCGGAAACGTGCTAGTATCACAACCAGGGGCGTTACACACCGGCGCAGGTCTTCCGGGCGGTACCGCTATGCAAAACCGGCCCCGTAAACCCCCGCGGGACGCTGGAGGCTGACCGGCCTCCAAAAGACCTCACCGCCGCTATTACGGAGCGCAAAGGACCAGAAAATCCGCCACCATATGTCTTTCTCGCATCTGCAGCAGTCTTATTGTATTTTCCGAGCATGTTTGATCAGAAATAATGAATGCGGTCAATGTTAAGAGTTAGTGCTCCTGGTGCTATACTTAGAGCACATCAGGAGTTGGGCGCGGAGGTTAACAAGTCTGGTTTGTGGACCACACGATTTTCTGTCCATGAAAATCATAAGTAAGAACACCCTCTCATGGGTCCTTCATTGTGCCCTCCAGCCTGGTATCAAAAAGCCCAAATAAGAGCCGAGGTGCTGCTCTACCTGACCTGAACTAATTTGAGATGGAGAAGGGAATCGGCATGGAACCATCAGAGATTCTCTAACTCGTGCTCCCTGTCCTTTCTGGGAATGGAAGAGTGCGGAACTACTTCCTGCATGTAGGCAATTGTACTACAAATTCCCTCATGCCTTTGAACTACTTTTTAGATGCTTGGAATTATTATCAGACCCAAAACTACTTGATATGCATGTTAGGGCATTGAAACCTACCAAGATTGATGTTCGTACATCACCTATCTGAATGGTAACATAGATTAGTAAAATGACTAGGATTTGTGGGGGGGGGGGGGAGGGTGGGGGAAACAACTACTGTGATCTGGTGTGTTGAAGCCTGTCTTTGGAATAGTACAAATGCTGCTGCTCTCCTCTATCTTGAGTTCCCTGTCGGGAGAATGTGCCAGAGAGCTTATGTTTCTGGTAAATAAAACCGCACAATGGGGTAAACATTCTCCCTGTTTCAGGCAGTTTTGTTCGTGTCAGGCAAGTTTCTGTTGATAGGACATGTATGGAAACTGCCAAGTTAAGCGCCTGAAATCTATTAGTGACAAAACTGGGCACCCCTCCTCGGAGTGGTACAGCCCTGTATCCGTCCAGTTGGTTCTTCGCTAACCATGGATTTTCTCTCCTCGCCAGGGCTGGAAGTTGCACGGTTCTTTGTGCTAATTTGTGGGTAAGGAATCGGTGACCTTCGTTGAGTACTTGAAGAAGTGCGCAGTTCAAAGACCCTCGTGACCATCCCAAACAGGTATGTGGAAATCCTATATCAAACTGAGAGAGAGCAGCTTGGGCCTTACTGCACTGAGAAACCTCCACACTAACGGGACCAGCAGTCCCTGTTTGCAATGACCGATTCACTCCCTAGTCTCTTGTGTGTGCCACAGTGGCGTCAGTGTCACGGGACCTCTTTAATCATTGTCCCATGCTGAGGGACTCCTTCCCTGCCGCCTACATGGTCTCTACTTTGCCCAGCCAGCCACCTAAAAAATTGGGGTCAATTTTCCAGAGTGTTTTTCCCCAGCCGTGATATAATTTCAAAACTAACAACTGACCTTTTTTTCGGGATTAGGAGAGTGAGGGGCCGAAATTCGGCTGGTTAGTGCCCCGGAGAGGCAGTACTGCGCCACTAATGACTTGGCGGCCGTGTTCGGTGATGTCACCACCTGCTGCAAACTTCGGTTGAGTTTTTGCGGCGGCGCAAAGAACTACCGCCTCGCCTTTTACCACCAGGCAGATCTTGACATCAGTATGCATGCAACGCCTCGCTAGCGCCCTGATGTGTTTTTTGCGCCTCACTTACTGGCTGACGGTGAACTCGCCACAGAAAGCTGGCATTCACAACTGACGGTGACGATGCTAGGGTGGTATATAAAGAGAGTGGCAGCCAGGGCAAAGAGGTCGCGGTGAGTGCTTCATATTCTCCAGCAGAGTGCATAGGTGTTGGTGTTGTGCGGCTGCTGAGTACTTACCTTAACAACTACCATTTTGGCTCCGTTGAGGAGAGCCATCTCGCTCCTACCTTCGGCACATTGATGGGGGCAGTGTGGCACACCACGTAGTGCTACGACGACTACTTCAAAGGCGCCGACTGCAGATACCAGATATGGCCATTGTGGGTCCACGCCTGAGGAGAGGCCGTAAACATCGGGGCATAAGGCCTTACCCGCACCCCTCTAGGCTTTACCGTGAGCATTCTTTGTATCTTGATATGTCCGAGGAGCGGTGCATAAGAAGGCTGTGGTTCTGCAAGGAGGTGGTCACGAAGCTCTGCCACCTCCTGCACACAGACCTCGAAGCTCAAAGCAACACTAGGACCTCGCTGTCAGTGGCAGTGAAAGTGACAGTAACGCTGAACTTCTATACTACCGGCTCGTTGCAGGTTCCTGGAGGCAATGTATGCAACATTTTTTAGTTTGCTGTACATCGCTGCCTTCGCCAGGTGACCGACACTCTCTACAGCTGACGAATGGACTAAATATCTTTGGATTACTACCTGAGCCACGAGCAACTTTGCATAGAGTAAATAAGATCAGAGAGATGAACACTTGGCTCAAAGATTGGTATTGGAGAAATGGGTTTTGATTCATGGGGCACTGGCACCAGTACTGGGATAATAGGGAACTGTTTCGTTGGCACGGGCTTCATTTGAACCAGGCTGGGTCCAGTGTTCTGGCAAATCGAATAATTAGGGCTGCAAATAGGGCTTTAAACTAAAAAGGGGGGTAGGGAGAGGAGGGATCACGTGAGCGGAAATTAAAAAAATCAAAAAGAAAGGGCAACGCAATAGTGCAGGGTAGCAATAGGGGTAATGATAACCAGAGTGTGACGGGACAGAACATATAAACATAAGAGTGCATCAGAAAGTGGGGTCAGAGTAGGGAAAAATTGTAAAAAAAATAAAATTAAAAGCTCTTTATCTGAATGCACGCAGCATTCATAACAAAATAGATGAGTTGGTGGCACAAATAGAAATAAATGGGCATGATAGCCATTACAGAGACTTAGTTGCAAGGTGACCAAGGCTGGGAACTGAATATTCAGGGGTATTAGACATTTCGGAAGGATAGGCAGAAAGGAAAAGGAGGTGGGGTAGCCCTGTGAATAAAGGATGAGATCAGTGCAGTAGTGAGAAATGATATTGGCTCAGAAGATCAAGATGTAGAATCAGTTTGGATGGAGATAAAAAATAATAAGGGAAATAAGTCACTAGTGGGAGTAGTCTACAGGCCCCCTAACAGTAGCCACACTGTAGGACAGAGCATAAATCAAGAAATAATGGAGGCTTGTCAGAAAGGTACAGCAATAATCATGGGCGATTTTAATCTTCATATTGATTGGGCAAATCAAATTGAAGAGTTCATAGAGTGTATGCGGGATGTTTTCTTAGAACAATACGCTGTGGAACCAACCAGGGAGCAGACTATTTTAGATCTGGTAATGTGTAATGAGACTGGATTAATTAATGATCTCCTAGTAAAGGATCATCTTGTGAAGAGTGATCATAGCATGGTAGAATTTCAAATTCAGTTTGAGGGTGAGAAAGCTAAGTCTCAAACTAGTGTCCTGAACTTAAATAAAGGCTAAAATAACTTAAATAACTTAAACAAAGATATGAAGGCAGAGTTGGTTAGAGTGGACTGGGAAAACATATTGAACAGTAAGATGGTAAATGGGCAGAGGCAAATATTTAAAGAGATATTTTATAACTCTCATCAAAAATATATTCCAATGAGAAAGAAAAACTCTTAAGGGAAGGATGAACCATCCATGGCTCACTAAGGAAGTAAAGGATGGTATCAAATTGCAAACAAAGGCATACAATGTTGCGAAGAATAGTGGAAGGCCAGAGGATTGGGAAATGTTTAGAAATCAGCAAAGGATGACTAAAAAAAAAATAAAGCAAGAGAAGATAGTTTGAGTGTAAACTAGCAAGAAATATAAAAACAGACAGTAAGAGCTTATACAGGTATATAAAAAGGAAGAGAGTAGGTAAAGTAAATGTTGGTTCCTTAGAGGATGAGACTGGGGAATTAATAATGGTGAACGGGGAAATGGCAGAGACTTTGAACAAATATTTTGTATCGGTCTTCACGGTAGAAGACACTAAAAGCATCCCAATAATTGATATTCAGGAGGCTATTGGGAGGGCGGAACTTAGAAAAATCACTATTGTCATGTATCTCACACTACTGTACATAACTGTATCTTACCATGCTATACATGACTGTAACTAGAGATGACCTGTAACCACTAGCTTACCTTACCACCAGGATTGCTCTTGCAGGAGACACTGGATACCTGTCCCAGAGAGGTATATAAGGACAGGTCTCAGGCAAGTGTGGCATTCGAGTACTGTGTAATAAAGGTGCAGGTCCTGAGTGACCTTGACTTCAGTATGTGCCTCATGTGAATCTGTACTGCAGGGACAGGACTTTACAGTGGCGACGAGTTACGGGATTACAGAATTCACAGAATGACGACCAACGGCTCAGAGGAAAAATACAATGCTGGAGATGATTGGGAGGACATTATAGAAAGGCTCCAGCAAAGCTTCGTAACCAAAGATTGGTTAGGCGATGATAAGGCAGACAAGAGAAGAGCCTACCTCTTGACCAGCTGTGGCTCGAAAACATACGCCTCAATGAAGGACCTGCTGGCACCCGAGAAACCAGTAAGAGATCACCTGGAGCCACCGAGCAGCCTACACATGGCCAGACACAAGTTCTACAAATGCAGACGCTGTGTGGGCCAGAGCATACCCGACTTCGTGGCGGAACTTCGGAGGTTGGCTAGATTATGTGAGTTCTCCGATGAACGAAGGAGCGAAGTACTGAGAGACTTTTTTATTGAGGGAATAGGCCACGCAGGCATATTCCGAAAGCTCATAGAGACCACGAACTTGACCCTAGAGGCAGCAGCACTGGTTGCACAGACATTCTTGGCAGGAGAAGAAGAAACGAGGTTGATCTATACTGCGGGTACAACAACTAACGAAACATCGGAACAAGGGGTTCACAGCATGAAACAAGCCGCTACCCCCACACACAGACAAAGGCAGGAGAGCAGGCCCTCAACAGCAGGCAGTGGCGTCAGAAGCCATCAAGGGCCACATGAACGCCCATTCACACCTCATCAACCCACAATGCGAGCAGTCACCTACAAACTAAGAGAAGCTCAAGAGAGATCAGCCAGACGCAGCTCATCCTTTGGAAACAATGGAAGCGGTCTGTGCTGGAGATGTGTGGGAAGGCACTCATCAAGGGGGTGTCAATTTCAGCATGCTGTTTGCAGAAACTGCAACTATACAGGGCATCTGGCCCGCAGGTGCAGAAAAACGGCAGCTCGGCTGGTATACGAATCGGAAGGGTCGGAAAGCGGACCAGAAGACGGTGGGGACAGTACCCGGGACACCGAGGTACAGCGGGTCAACACGATCAATGGCCACTGCTCTTACAACAAGATGCCTCCAATAATGATGAGGGTCCTACTCAACGGGATACCCGTCAACATGGAGCTGGATACAGGAGCGAGTCAATCTCTCATGAGCGCTCAACAATTTGAACAGCTGTGGCCGCACAAAAGAGACAGACCAAAGCTCACAAGCGTCGACACCAAACTAAGGACCTATACCAAAGAAATCGTCCTAGTCCTTGGCAGCGCCATGCTCTCAGTCACACACAAAGGGACAGTGAACCAACTTCCCCTGTGGATTGTCCCTGGAGATCTCCCAGCACTGCTGGGCAGAAGCTGGCTGGCAAAACTAAACTGGAAATAGGATGATGTTCACGCCATGTCGTCAGAGGAACGGACCTCCTGCTCAACAGTTCTAAGTCGATTGAACATCTCTTTCAGCCAGGTGTGGGCACCTTCAAAGGGGCTAAAGTCAAAATCTACATCACACAGGATGCTAGACCGGTCCATCACAAGGCTAGAGCTGTGCCCTATGTGATGAGGGAAAAGATTGAACATGAACTAGACAGGCTTCTGCGGGAAGGTATTATCTCACCTGTGGCATTTAGTGACTGGGCAAGTCCCATCGTTCCAGTCATGAAGCCTGATGGATCCATACGAATCTGTGGGGACTACAAATCTACCATAAACAGAGTCTCCCTACAGGACCAATACCCGCTGCCCAGAGCAGAGGACTTATTAGCCACATTGGCTGGAGGAAAACTTTTCTCAAAACTAGATCTCACATCTGCGTATATGTCGCAAGAATTGACCGACGAGTCTAAGCTACTCACCACCATCAACACACATCGAGGCCTTTTCATGTACAATCGATGCCCTTTCGGCAGCTGCTATATTCCAGCGCAACATGGAGAGCCTGCTCAAGTCCATCCCGGGGAAGGTGGTATTTCAAGACGACATACTTATCACGGGCAGGGACACCGACTCCCATCTCCGCAATTTGGAGGAAGTACTAAAGCTGTTGGATCGGGTAGGCCTAAGAGTTAAGAAATCCAAGTGTCTGTTTCTCGCGCCCGAGATTGAATTTTTGGGCAGAAGGATTTCCGCTGATGGAATCCACCCAACAGAGTCCAAAACAGAAGCAATTCGCCTGGCACCCAGGCCCCGGAATGTCTCAGAACTGCGCGCCTTTCTCGGGCTACTCAATTACTTGGGAACTTTATGCAGAACTTGAGCACGCATTGGAGCCTCTCCACGTGCTACTCAGAAAGGGGTGCGATTGGTTTTGGGGGGACGCCCAGGAACGCGCCTTCATTAAGGCACGCGACCTTCTGTGTTCCAACAGTGTTTTGGCTTTCTTTGATCCAGGTAAAAAGCTAGTTCTTACATGTGATGCGTCAGCGTACGGGGTTGGGTGCGTCTTACAACATGTCAGTAGTGCGGGTAAATTACAACCCATAGCCTATGCCTCCAGGTCACTTTCGCGGGCAGAGCACAGGTATGGAATTGTGGAGAAGGAGGCGCTCGCATGCGTGTACGGTGTCAAAAAGATGCACCAATACCTTTTCGGGGCCAAGTTCGCGTTAGAAACCGACCACAAGCCCCTCACGTCCCTATTATCCGAGAGCAAGGCAATAAACGCCAACGCCTCGGCGCGCATTCAACGGTGGGCACTCATGCTGGACTCTTACGATTACACCATAAGGCACAGACCAGGCACAGACAACTGTGTCGACGTGCTTAGCAGGCTACCCCTGGCCACCATGGAAGGGTCTGACGAACAGGACTATGAGATAGTCATGGCAATCAATGCCTTTGAGTCCACAGGTTCGCCCATGATGGCTCACCAAATCATAGCCTGGACGACCAGTGACCCCACGTTATCCCTAGTAAAAAGATGTGTCTTAACTGGTGACTATGCAGAGGCTCGCGATGCCTGCCTCGAGGAGATCAAACCTTTCCATAGGTTCATGCATGAGCTGTCACTACAAGCAGACTGCCTGATGTAGAGCAGCCGAGTAGTTATGCCTCTGCGAGGCAGAGAGGCATTTGTCCGGGAGCTCCACCGCGAACCACCGGGTATCGTTCTCATGAAGGCCATAGCCAGATCCCACGTCTGGTGGCCTGGCATTGACGCGGACTTGAAGCTCTGCGTCCGACGGTGCACCATCTGTGCCCAACTCAGTAATGCCCCCAGGGAAGCCCTCCTGAGCCCCTGGCCCTGGCCCACCAAACCGTGGTCACAGGTACACGTAGACATTCATGGGCAAAATGTTCCTCGTAGTTGTAGATGCATTTTCAAAGTGGATCGAATGCACCATTTTAAACTCGAACACCACCTCCACCACTGTGGAGAGCCTTGGAACCATGTTCGCAACGCATGGCATTCCTGACATATTGGTCAGTGATAATGGTCCGTGCTTCACCAGTGCAGAATTCCAAGATTTTATGAGTGACCACAGCATAAATCACGTTAGGACGGCACCATTCAAGCCAGCCTCCAACGGCCAGGCAGAGCGAGCAGTGCAGATCATTAAACAAGGCATGCTCATAATCCAAGGTCCTACGTTGCAGGTCCGCCTGTCGCGAGTTCTGTTGGCATACAGATCTCGTCCGCATTCATTGACTGGAGTTCACCCCGCACAACTATTGATGAAACGGACCTTAAAGACAAGGCTCTCATTTATCCTCCCAGACATGCATGAAATCGTTGAGGCAAAGCGCTGTAAGCTAACCGAGTACCATGACCGAAATTCGAGGGGGAGCTGGAATGAGATAGGGGACAAAGTGTTTGTGCTAAACTATGGCAGGGGTCCCAAATGGCTTGTAGGGACAGTAACCGGCAAGGAAGAAACAGGCTACTGGTGTTACAAATGGACAATGGACAAACCTGCCGGAGGCATTTAGACCAAGTTAGAAGTAGATTTATCAACAACACTGCTGAACCCGAAGCAGACTACAATGTGGAACTCACACCACATCTGGTGAACAGACAGGTGGAACAACCTGAGGAAAGGGCAATCCCAACAAACAGCCCACGCGAGTCACCGACAAACATACTGAACAAAACAGACAGCCCAGGCGAGATACCAGCAATCACACCGAAAGAAAAACAGGCACCAAGGCAAATAACTGAACCACAACTAAGATGCTCCACGCGAGAGTGTAGACCACCTGTGAGACTGAACCTATAAAGACAATAAGACCTTGGGGGAGGGTGATGTCATGTATCTCACACTATTGTACATAACTGTATCTTACCATGCTATACATGACTGTAACTAGAGATGACCTGTAACCACTAGCTTACCTTACCATCAGGGGTGCACTTGCAGGAGACACTGGATACCTGTCCCAGACAGGTATATAAGGACAGGTCTCAAGCAAGTGTGGCATTCGAGAGCTGTGTAATAAAGGTGCAGGTCCTGAGTGACCTTGACTTCAGTATGTGCCTCGTGTGAATCTGTACTGCAGGGACAGGACTTTACAACTATCACTAGAAAAAATGTTCTCGGCAAACTAATGGGACTAAAGTTCGACAAGTCCCCTGGACCTGATGGCCTGCATCCTAGGGTCTTAAAAGAAATGGTTGCAGAGATAGTGGATACATTGGTTGTAATCTACCAAAATTCTCTGGATTCTGGAGAGGTTCTAGCGGATTGGAAAACCGCTAATGTAATGTCCCTTTAAGAAACATAAAGAGGGAGACATAAAGCAGGAAACTATAGACCAGTTAGCCTAACATCTGTCACTGGGAAAATGCTGGAATCCATTATTAAGGAAGTAGTAGCAGGACATTTAGAACATCGTAATGCAGTCAAGCAGAGTCAGCATGGTTTTATGAAAGAGAAATCGTGTTTGACAAACTTGCTGGAATTCTTTGAGGATGTAACGAGCAGGGTGGATAAAGGGGAACCAGTGGATGTGGAGTATTTGGATTTCCAGAAGGCATTTGATAAGGTGCCACATAAAAGATAATAACGGGGTTGGAGGTAATATATTAGCACGGAGATAGGATTGGCTAACTAACAGAAAACTGAGAGTCGGGATAAATGGGTCATTTTCAGGTTGGCAAATTGTAATTAGTGGGGTACCATAGGGATCTGTGCTGTGGCTTCAACTATTTACAATCTATATTAATGACTTGGATGAAGGGACTGAGTTATGTAGCCAAACTTGCTGATGAAACAAAGATAGGCGGGAAAGCAAGTTGAGAAGAGAATGCAAAGAATCTGCAAAGGGATATAGGTAGACTAAGTGAGTGAGCAAAAAGTTGGCAGATGGAGTGTAATGTGGGAAAGTGTGAGGTTATCCACTTTGGTAGCAAAAATAAAAAAGCAAATTATTATTTATATGGGGAGAGATTACAAAATGCTGAGGTACAGAACGATTCAGGGGTCCTTGTACATGAAACACAAAAAATTAGCATGCGGGTACAGCTTGTAATTAGGAAGACTAATAGAATGTTGGCCTTTATTGCAAGGGGGCTGGAGTATAAAAGTAGGGAATTCCTGCTACAACTGTACACATGTTGGTGAGACCACACCTAGAGAACTGTGTGCAGTTTTGTTCTCCTGATTTAAGGAGGGATCTACTTGCATTGGAGGGAATTCAGAGAAGGTTCACAAGGTTGATTCCTAACATGAAGGGGTTCTCTTATGAAGAAAGGTTTAGCAGTTTGGCCCTATACTCAATGGAGTTTAGAAGAATGAGAGGTGATCTTATTAAAACATATAAGATTCTGAGAGGGCTTGACAGAGGAGATGCAGAGAGGATGTTTCCCTCATGGGGGAATCTAGAACTAGGGGGCATAGTTTCAGAATAAGGGGTTGCCCATTTAAAACGGAAATGAGGAGGAATTTCTTCTCTCAGAGGGTCGTGAATTTTGGAATTCTCTACCACAGAGAGCTGTGGAGCCTGGGTCATTGAATATATTTAAGTGGAGATAGACAGATTTTTGAATGATTATGGAGTCAAGTGTTATGGGGAGCAGGCAGGGAAGTGGAGTTGAGGCCATGATCTTGTTGAATGGCGGAGCAGGCTCGAGGGGCCAAATGGCCTACTCTTGCTCCTATTTCTTATGTTCTTATAAAGTTTAGCATGTCCAGGAAGAACCAGGAGGAGCGCTCCTGTGGCTTCGCCAGGGTAGCGGCCTTCCCCATGGTTCAAGGCGCCATTGATTGTACGTCGGTGCCATTGCGGGCCCCTCCCCACAATGGAGAGGTGTTTTGAAATCGCAAGGACTACAACTCCCTCAACGTCCAGTTAGTGTGCGACCACAGGCAAATGATTCTCGCTGTGAATGCCCGCTATCCCGGCAGCAGCCATGATTTCTTCATCCTGCGGGGAGTAATGTGCCACGTCTGTTCCAGCCATCGCATGCAGGGTGTGGCTGGCTGCTCGGCGATAACGGATACGGTCTAGCCACCTGGCTGCTGACATCCCTCTGCAACCCCACCACCCCTGCGGAGCAGAGCTCCAACCACGGCCATGCCACCACCAGGGCCATAATAGAGCAAACTATCGGGGTGCTGAAGCAGCGTTTCCACTGCCTTGATCGCCCTAGAGAGACCCTTCAGTACTCCCCTGATAGTGTCCATGTTCATCGTTGTGTGCTACATGTTGCACAACCTGGCCATCATGAGGGGCCAGCCATTGCCACCAGCGATGACAGCTGCATCTGAGGAGGATGAGGATCTTGAGGAGGAAGACGAGCATCGGCCACGGAGGATGCAGTCTGAGACTTTTGCCACTGCAATGGCTGTGCGTCAGAGATCTCAGCCTCTGAATCTTTTGTGTTCCTCCAGATGTTAATCCAGAGAAATGAAACATTTCTCCATTTCAGGTGTCTCATGTCAGGATCAAACGGTCCCAGGCCAGGTATAGTTCAGTGCAACAACAACTTGTATTTATATAGCATCCTTTAACATAGTAAAGCATCCCAAGATGCTTCACAGAAACGTTATCAAACAACATTTGGCACCAAGCTGCATAAGGAGATAGGACAGGTGACCAAAAGCTTGGTCAAAATGGTAAGTTTTAAGGAGGATCTTAAAGGAGGAAAGAGGTAGAACGGCAGAGAGCTTTAGGGAGGAAATTCCAGAGCTTAGGGCTTAGATTACTGAAGGCACGGCCGCCAATGGTGGAGTGATGAAAATTGTGGGTACACAAGAGGCCAGAATTGGAGGGATGCAGAATTCTTGAAGGGTTGTAGGGCTGGAGGAGGTTACAGAGATAGGGAGGGGCAAGGCCATGAGGTGATTTGAAAATAAGGTGAGAATTTTAAAATAGAGGCGTTGCCATACAGGGAGCCAACGTAGGTCAACAGATGCCGAATAAAGCTCTCTCTATTCTGTCCTAACTATGCACATCAGACTGAATAGCCTGAGCTTTTCTCTGGAAAATAGAAGACTGAGGTGTGACCTGATAGAGGTCTTTAAGATTATGAAAGTGTTTCATAAGGTAGACATAGAGAAGATGTTTCGACTTGTGGGGGAGACCAGAACTAGGGGCCATAAATATAAGATAGTCACTAATAGATACAAAGATGGGAGGAAAAGCAATGTGTGAGGAGAACACAAAAAATCTGCAAAAGAATTTTGGCAGATGGGAGTATAATGTTGGAAAGTGTGAGGTCATGCACTTTGGCAGAAAAAAAAATCAAAGAGCAAGTCATTATTTAAATGGAGAAAGATTGCAAAGTGCTGCAGTACAGCAGGACCTGGGGGTACTTGTGCATGAAACACAAAAGATTAGTATGCAGATACAGCAAGTGATCAGGAAGGCCAATAGAATCTTGGCCTTTATTGCAAAGGGGAGAGAGTATAAAAGCAGGGAAGTCTTGCTGCTGTTGTACAGGGTATTGGTGAGGCCACATCTGGAATACTGCATGCAGTTTTGGTTTCCATATTTACAAAAGGATATACTTGCTTTGAAGGCAGTTCAGAGAAGGTTCACAAGGTTGATTCCGGAGATGACTTATGAGGAAAGGTTGAGTAGGTTGGGCCTCTACTCATTGGAATTCAGAAGAATGAGAGATGATCTTATCGAAGCATATAAGATTATGAGGTAGATGTTTCCACTGATAGGGGAGACTAGAACTAGAGGGCATAATCTTAGAATAAGTGCCGACCCATTTAAAACTAAGATGAGGAGAAATTTCTTCTGAGGGTTGTGGATCTGTGGAATTCGCTGCCTCAGAGAGCTGTGGAAGCTGGGACATTGAATACATTTATGACAGAAATAGACAGTAAACAATAAGGGAATAAGGGGTTATGGGGAGCTGGCAGGGAAGTGGACCTGAGTCCAGGATTAAATCAGCCATGATCGTATTAAATGGTGGAACAGGCTCGAGGGGCCTTATGATCTACTCCTGCTCCTATTTCTTATGTTCTTATGTAAATCCAATAAGGATTTCAGGAAAAACTTCTTAACCCAGAGAATGGTTAGATTGTGGAACTCACTACCACAAGTGACTAGCATAGATGCATTTAAGGGGAAGCTGGATGAACACATGAGGAAGAAAGGAAAAGAAGGGGATTTTGATGGTGTTAGATGACAAAGGGTAGGAGGAGGTTCGAGTGGAGCATAAACAGCAGCATAGACTTGTTGGTCTGAATGGCCTGTTTCTGTGCTGCAAATACTGTGTAAGGTCACCCGGCTTTAGCAGTACAGGATGACCTTTTTCCCATGTTGGCTATCCTTGTGGTCTCTGTGTGAGGTTACTAGTTTAGTCCCAAAACAGAGACTGCTTTGAGCTGTGGGTCCACAGCCACTATGAACTGGCTTGAGACTGTCCAAATTCATTTTAAGTTAACTTTTATATACCTAAATATTATTCAGCACCAACGTGGAATAGTAAAAATCACACACCTGCATTCAAAGTATTGGTTTCTGTGAGAGATTCCTGGGCGTTGATTTTAAAGGGGGCAGAGGAGGGGGGGAATGTTATGGGGAGCTCAGTGTGAGGCCTGGGCCATTTTAATTCTTGGCCCTCATTTAAAGAATCAGGATAGCCTCCCACCTGAAGTGATGTCAGGGCCTCGGGAAGGAGAGAAATCATTTGGGAGGCCAAGGACCCAGGTGAATCAACCTGGCATTATGTTAGGAGCCGGGGAGAGGGTTTAGCAACCGATACCAGTGCTGGGAAGGAGGGAAGGTCGGGTCTGGGGAGGCCCATGGAATCTTGTGGGACCCAGGGGAGAATTCCTGCTCCTCCTGGTCCACAAGGATTCCACAGAAAAGTAAATTTTAAAAAATTACCTCGGCCTCTGCTGCCCTGGTCTGGCTGTCAGGGTTGGCCTCGGCGGCTTCTCAGATCCAGAAGTTAAAATCCCAGCACGATGCCAATTGTGTCATCAGACTCAACCTTCCAATGCAAAGTAGGCCACCGCCTGCTGGGAACAGGCGGCCGTCCCGTGCATGTTCTCGGGTAAGTTCAGGGGGCAGGGACATTTCGGGAATACTGCGGGACCACTACCAGCTTAAGCCCCCATCCCCGGTCGCACCATTCCTTATGGGTGGGGAGGTGGCTTGAAAACAACTCCCTGTCCTTTATGAGGAGTTACTCCAGCAGGGTAGTGGGATATTCCAACCAGTGGGGCTGTTGCTCAGTTCAGGAGAGCTTGCTGTCTGATCGTGGAGTGAGACTGGGACAATTGTGAGGAGCTGTTTATCCTACACTGAAGAATACCATCCAGAGGTCATGGGGACAGAAGGGGGAATTGGTCGAGAATATAGAGATAAAAATTGCACCTACATCGAGATAACCATATCTAGAATTTGAAAGTAAATTTGCTATTTGAAGTGAAAAGCTATTGAGCGTCTCATCGTTCTCATCTCCTGCTCTTCAGAAGCTGTGTTGTCCTCAGTTTTAAGCTGCTGTCGTTAGTCGCCCTGATGTTCTTTGTTTTTCCTGTTAGATTTGAGCAGTCATTTATCATCAGCCTCATCCTCGGTCGTTCCGGCAACTTCTGGATAGGCCTACAGGATGTCAACCAACCGGGGGTCTTCCAATGTTTCGGAGGTGTAAAGTCCTGATCCTGCAGTACAGACTTATACGAGGCACATGCTGAAGTCAAGGTCTCTCTGGACCTGCACCATTATTTCGCAGCTCTCGAGTGCCGCACTTGCCTGAAACCTGCCTTTATATACCTGTGTGGAACAGGTATGCAGTGTCTCCTGCAAGTGCACCCCTGGTGGTAAAGTATGCTTGTGGTTACAGGTCATATCTAGTTACAGTCATGGTAAGATACAGTTATATACAGTAGTGTGAGATACATGACAGGAGGCGACGCCGTCTCCTTCACCAACTGGAACCGAAACCAGCCAGGTAACAGCGTGGCCCCTTTAAACCTTCCCGCTGGCACATGAGCCTTCATTGGGAGCAGCCTGGGAACCTGTGCTGGTGGATTATCGCACTCTGGCTCCCTCGGGCAGGTTTCAACTTAAATACTTCAGGTTTAGGGGAACGGATCAGATCATGTGACAATCCAGCTGCATACATACAGCCGGAGTGCAGCCTCTGAACAGCTGCTGCTCTCCCTTCCTGCACCCCTCACTAGTGTTGGGGAAACCATAACAGAAAGTCTAGGCGCAGATTTTTGAGCTATTCAGGTCACCGCCGTTACTTAAATAATGCTGATCGGAGAACTGTTGTCTTCAGTGTCAGGTTTGCACCTGAGAAATTTCTGCACTGTCTGCCTCAAAAACAGACCTCTCGATATGAGACCGAGAGGGTGCTGGGCCTTATCCCGTCCCTCGTTTTATTCTGAATAACACTGGCTTGTGCACAATATAGTGACCAGACTTTGAAACCAGTCAGTTTACACTTTCGAAATGACTCCCTGCTGTCAAAAGCAAAGTGCAAGAGAAAGTTGAGTCATTGTGTAAACTAAGAATGGGACTGAACAGGCTGAGCCAGGGGAGGGGGTGGCGGGGGAGGGCAGGGGAGAAGAGAGTGGGGAGGGTATGGGAGGGAGAGGGAGAGAAGGAAGGGGATGGGATGTGAGGGAGAGAGGGAAGGGAGGGAGGGGGGTGGGAAAGAGTCGGGAGGGTATGGTCGGAGGGAAGGAAGGGGATGGGATGTGAGGGAGGGAGGGGCAGGAGCACGAAATGCAAGGTAAGAATTTGCATTTATATAAAGTCGCATCACATCGCTCAGAAAAGTACCAAAGCTCTTCACATACAAGAAGTGCAGTCACTGTTGTGTAGGAATAGAAAGAAAGGAAAGAACTTGCATTCATACAGCACCTTTCACAACCCCAGGCCATTGCAAAGCACTTTACAGCCAACAAAGTTATTTTTTGAAATGTAATCACTGTTGTAATGTAGGAAGTGCAGCAGCCAATTTGCACACAGCAAGCTCCACAAACAGCAATGAGTTAATGACCAGATAATCTGTTTTTAGTGATGTTAGTTGAGGGTAAATATTGTCCAGTACAGCAAGGAGAACTGCACTGTTCTTCAAAATAGTGTCATGGGATCTTTTACTTCCACTTGAGAGGGTAGACGCAACCTTGGTTTAACAACTCATCTGAAAGACAGCATCTCCGACAGTGCAGCTCTCCCTCAGCACTGCACTGGAGTGTCAGCTAAAATTTTTGTGCTCAAGACCCTGGAGTGGGACTTAAACCCACAACCTTCTGATTCAGAGGCTTCCCACTGAGCCACAGCTTTATCTTTTAGCTACAGTGCACTAAAGCAATCTTCCTTCCACATAAGGAAAAAGAGAATAACATTTGTAAGAAATACTTTGAGTGCTTTTAGTCTCCTGTGAGGTTCCACTGCAGCAGTATATCTGGGCTAACCTTTGTTTGCTTTGGTTGCATAATGATACGAAGCATGTCTGGAACTGATATCACTGGGGGTGACGAGGAAATTAATTTGCAGCGTGAGTAGATGGCTGCCTTGCTATAGTTACACGGCCAGTGATTTCAGTTTTACAATCGCTGCAGGTTTTAAGGACATTGGAGTTGTGCAGCTCGTTAATAATGAGGCTTTGTACTCTAAAAACACTCCCTCATATACACACACACACACACTCACTCATTCACTCACTCACTCACCTCACTCACTCACTCACTCACACACACTCAGACTCACATGTACTCAGACTCAGACACAATCACACACACACTTACTCACTCCCACTCACACACACCTCATACTCACACTCACACACACACAATCACACACACACTCACATGCACATCACTCACACAAACAACACTCTCACATACACACACTCACACATACACACTCTCTCACACACACTAACACATACACACTCACACACACAGTCATACTCACACACATACTCACATACACACACATAAGAACATAAGAAATAGGAGCAGGAGTAGGCCATTTGGCCCCTCGAGCCTGCTCCGCCATTCAGTAAGATCATGGCTGATCTGATCTTGGCCTCAACTCCACTTCCCTGCCCACTCCCCATAACCTTTGACCCCTTATCGTTCAAAAATCTGTCGATCTCCACCTTAAATATATTCAATGACCCAGCCTCCACAGCTCTCTGGGATAGAGAATTCCAAAGATTCACGACCCTCTGAGAGAAGAAATTCCTCCTCGTCTCCGTTTTAAATGCGAGACCCCTTATTTTGAAACTATGCCTCTTGTTCTAGATTCCCCATAAGGAGAAACATCCTCTCTGCATCTATCCTGTTAAGCCCCCTCATAATCTTGTATGTTTCAATAAGATCGCCTCTCATTCTTCTAAACTTCAATGAATATAGGCCCAACCTGCTCAACCTTTCTTTATAAGACAATCCTTTCATCTCAGGAATCAACCTAGTGAATCTTCTCTTAAATGCCTCCAATGCAAGTATATCCCTCCTTAAACTGTACGCAATACTCCAGGTGTGGTCTCACCAATGCCCTGTACAGTTGTAGCAAGACTTCCCTACTTTTTTACTCCATCCCCTTGCAATAAAGGCCAACGTTCCATTTACTTCCTAATTACTTCCTGCACCTGCATGCTAACTTTTTGTGTTTCATGTACAAGGGCGCCCAGATCCCTCTGTACCACAGCATTTTGTAATCTCTCTCCATTTAAATAATAATTAGCTTTTTTATTTTTCCTACCAAAGTGGATAATCTCACATTTTCCCACATTATACTCCATCTGCCAAATGTCTGCCCACTCACTTAGTCTATCTATATCACTTTGCAGATTCTTTGTGTGCTCAACCGTGGCTAACAAGTGAAATTAGGGATAGTGTTAAATCCAAGAAAGGGGCATATAATTTGGCCAGAAAAAGCAGCAAACCTGAGGATTGGGAGAAATTTAGAATTCAGCAGAGGGGGACAAAGGGTTTAATTAGGAGGGGGAAAATAGAGTATGAGAGTAAGTTTGCAGGGAACATAAAAACTGACTGCAAAAGCTTCTATAGATATGTGAAGAGAAAAAGATTAGTGAAGACAAATGTAGGTCCTTTGCAGTCAGAATCAGGTGAATTTATAATGGGGAACAAAGAAATGGCAGACCAATTGAACAAATACTTTGTTTCTGTCTTCACTAAGGAAGACACAAATAACCTTCTGGAAATACTAGGGGACCAAGGGTCTAGCGAGAAGGAGGAACTAAGGGAAATCCTTATTGGTCAGCAAATTGTGATGGGGAAATTGATGGGATTGAAGGCCGATAAATCCCCAGGGCCTGATAGGCTGCATCCCAGAGTACTTAAGGGAGTGGCCCTAGAAATAGTGGATGCATTGGTGGTCATTTTCCAACATTCTATAGACTCTGGATCAGTTCCTATGGATTGGAGGGTAACTAATGTAACCCCACTTTTTAAAAAATGGAGGGCGAGAGAAAACAAGGAATTATAGACTGGTTAGCCTGACATTGGTTGTGGGGAAAATGTTGGAATCAATTATTAAAGATGTAATAGTAGCACATTTGGAAAGCAGTGACAGGATCGGTCCAAGTCAGCATGGATTTATGAAAGGGAAATCATGCTTGACAAATCTTCTAGAATTTTTTGACGATGTAACTAGTAGAATGGACAAGGGAGAACCAGTGGATGTGGTGTATTTGGACTTTCAAAAGGCTTTTGACAAGGTCCCACACAAGAGATTAGTGTGCGAACTTAAAGCACATGGTATTGGGGGTAATGTATTGACGTGAATAGAGAACTGGTTGATAGACAGGAAGCAAAGAGTAGGAATAAACGGGTCCTTTTCAGAATGCCAGGCAGTGACTAGTGGGGTATCACAAGGTTCAGTGCTGGGACCCCAGCTATTTACAATGTACATTAATGATTTAGACGAAGGAATTTAATGTAATATCTCCAAGTTTGCAGATGACACTAAGCTGGGTGGCAGTGTGAGCTGTGAAGAGGATGCTATGAGGCTGCAGGGTGACTTGGACAGGTTAGGTGAGTGGGCAAATGCATGGCAGATGCAGTATAATATAGATAAATGTGAGGTTATCCACCTTGAGGTGGCAAAAGCAGGCAGGCAGAATATTATCTGAATGGTGACAGATTAAGAAAAAGGGAGGTACAACGAGACCTGGGCGTCATGGTACATCAGTCATTGAAAGTTGGCATGCAGGTACAGCAGGCAGTGAAGAAGGCAAATGGCATGTTGGCTTTCATTGTGAGAGGATTTGAGTATAGGAGCAGGGAGGTCTTACTGCAGCTGTACAGGGCCTTGGTGAGGCCACACCTTGAATATTGTGTACAGTTTTGGTCTTCTAATCTGAGGAAGGACATTCTTGCTGTTGAGGGAGTGCAGCGAATGTTCACCAGACTGATTCCCGGGATGGCATGACTGACATATGAAGAAAGACTGGATCGACTAGGCTTATATTCATTGGAATTTAGAAGAATGAGAGGGGATCTCATAGAAACATATAATATTCTGACGGGATTGGACAGGTTAGATGCAGGAAGAATGTTCCCGATGTTGGAGAAGTCCAGAACCAGGGGTCACAGTCTAAGGATAATGGGAAAGCCATTTAGGACCACGATGAGGAGAAACTTCTTCACTCAGAGAATTGTGAACCTGTGGAACTCTCTACCACAGAAAATTGTTGAGGCCAGTTCGTTAGATATATTCAAAAGGGAGTTAGATGTGGCCTTTACGGCTAAAGGGATATGGAGAGAAAGCAGGAATGGGGTACGAAAGTTATTATGTTTCTTCACAACTTGCTTTCCCACCTGTCTTTGTACCATCAGCAAACTTGGTTACATTACACTCACTCTGTCCCTTCATCCAAGTCATTAATTTAGATTGTAAATAGTTGAGGCCCCAGCACAGATCCCTGTGGCACCCCACTAGTTACAGTTTGCCAACCTGAAAATGACCCATTTATGTCGACACTCTGTTTTCTGTTAGTTAGTCAATCCTCTATCCAAGCTAATATATTACCTCCAACTCCGTGAGCTCTTCCTCAAGGCTACCTTGGCAATTTGGCGCGGCCTTGGTTTAACGACTCGTCTGAAAGACGGCATCTCCAACAGTGCGGCACTCCCTCAGCACTGCACTGGAGTGTCAGCCGAGATTTTGGTGCTCAAGTCAAACAACCTTCTGATTCAGAGGTGTGAGTGCCACAGCTTTATCTTTTTGCTACGCCCAGTGCACTAAAGCAATCTTCCGCCCATGTCAGGAAAAAGAGAATATCATTTGTACAGAAAGACTTTTATTGCTTTTTGTCTCCTGTGAGGTTACGCTGGGCAGGCAGCAGTGGATCTGGGCTAACTAGTATTTGCTTTGGCTGCACAATGATACAAAGCATGTCTGGGACTGATATCACTAGGGGTGACGAGGAAATTAATGTGCCGTGTGAGTGGATGGCTGCCTCAGTATAATCGCTGTAGGTTTTAAGGACATTGGAGCTGTGTAGCTCGTTAATAATGAGGGTTTGTACTCTTAAAAACACTCCCTCACACACACACTCACTCACACACACACTCACTCACACACACTTCTTCTTAGGCGGTTCCTCGTATCGAGGATGACTTGCTTCCACACCAAAAGGGATGAGTTCACAGGTGTTTCAATGAAGGACCTGACACTCCAGGTCCAGAACTACATATTGAAGGGTGGACGATGCCTGTGCGTGAATTTTTTTAACGTGTGGTGGCCGTTGCACACCAGCTACCACATGGGCTTGACAGAGCTAGGTCTTGGTCCAGTGGCAAGGATTAACTAAAACAACTGGAGACCAGCTTTGCTGCGTGGACCTAGTGTGCACACATATCGCAGTGTGGGCTGGCCCATACTGCCCCATGGCCCTCGACTCTTCTGGGCCCTTAATTCACACCTCTCTTGGGCCCCGATCATGTCGCTCTACAATCTCTCGCCGCTTCTTTGCTGTTTGCCACCTCTCTTGCCCATGCTCCAATCAGTGACCTCGATTTTCGTGACATCCAATCTAGTCGTCCTTCTCCAAGTCGTCGCCCTCCTGCACCAGCTCGCGCTGCTCCCTGAAGTGGCATTCCTCCACGCTGCTCCCGGGCCGCCGCACCTCCGCTCCTTTTATGGCCCTGACCTGCAGCTGGTGGTTTCTCGCATGTCGTGGCCTCACACACTCACATTCACACACATACTCACACTCTCACATGCTCACACACACACTCACACTCTCACATGCTCACACACAGACTCACATGCACTCAGACTCACACATACACTCACTCGTACTCACTGACACACTCATTCATACACGCTCACAAACATTCTCTCTCACACACACTCACATTCACACACATACTCACACTCTCACATGCTCACACACATACTCACACTCTCACATGCTCACACACAGACTCACATGCACTCAGACTCACACATACACTCACTCGTACTCATTGACACATTCATACACGCTCACAAACATTCTCTCTCTCACACACACTCACATTCACATACGCACACACACACGCTTATACTCACACAAACCAATGCACAGACACACACACACACACTATCTCACACACACACACAAACAGTCACACAGACACATGCACACAAAAATCTGGACAAGAAGATACAGCTTCTGATACAGCTGAGGGTAGTGCAGCGCCCCATATTGCCATTTCATTGCAGTTTTGTTTGCGTGATCTGATGCTTTCTTCTTCCATTTTAAGACAGTTGATTTCCACGGCTGAATATAAACGATCATTGAAAACATTCAAGATCCGCATCCAGAGTTTTGTGTTTTGGCCGGTCTGAAGGGAAATTCTATGCTGGTACAATTAGAATGTAGGTGTCCCAAATTGAGACCTGGAACTTTTTCGGGGGTCATTCTTGGGACGTGGACATTGGTGATACTGGCATTTATTGTCCATTCCTAGTTCCCCTTGAGAGGGTGGTGGTGAGCCGCCTTCTTTGTAGCAGTTTTTGAAACAATTAAATGGCTTGCTAGTCCACTTCAGAGGGTATTTAAGAGTCAACCACATTAGTTGGGGTCTGGAGTCACATATAGGCCAGCCTGGATAAGGACGGCAGGTTTCCTTCCCCAAAGGAGAAGAGTGAACCAGTTGGATTTTTACAACAATCTAACAGTTTCGTGGTCACTGATACCAGCTTTTGATCCAGATTTTTTTAACTGAATCCATTTTTCCAAATTGGGATTTGAACTCGCGCTCCCTGAGTTTGTTAGCGCGGGCCTCTGGATGACTACTCCAGTACATAACCACAACACGTGCCCTAGAGTTAATCAAGAGGTCCTGCCTTTAAACAGCGCTCAGCAAAGCAGCATTTTGGATGGTCGCATTACATTGAGCCTAATCCTCCCGTCGCCCAACATCCCCACACACATGCACGTTGCAACTGGGAGCATTGGGACCACTGGCCAATTCCCCCTCGCCCCTCACTCGGAGGTCCTACGAGGTCAATGCCCCCTACTTCTACCCCAGCTGAGATCAGCATGGGCCAGGGTTCAAACACCTTAACCTTCTAGGTCTATGTGGTACAATGCCACATGATTTACCAGCTGAGCCACTGAGGGGAGGTGGGGGTCACTTCTCTGTGCTCTTTTATTTCTGGTTTAATAGGTGGATGAATGATTAGGTGGACTGGGTGTTGCTAAAGTGTTAATTCAATCTGCAGATCATGGAAACTCTGCCTTGGGCAAAAAAACATTAGTTTTTTTGGCCAAGTGATTCCATTTATAACAAATTCCAGAGAGCTGGGACCAGGTTCCTATTAAAGAATGTTAAAACGTTACACTCAACCACACAGAAAAGTCCACAAAATGTACGTTAGCCAGTCCTGTATTCGACAGCCAGCTGAAAGCGATTTACAATTTAATTGCACCAACTATTTATGTTTGTGTGCGTACTGTAATTTGACAAAATGATGTGTATAGTTCAGTGCATTATGGTGACAATTATTAAGCATCAAACACACATGATAGCGAGACTTGGCTGCCATCTTGATACGTCCCAAAGAGTCAGGGTCATTGCCTTTTGCCAAAAGACAGGCAGGAAAGGGAGTGAGCCTAGAGCCTTGCTGCTTCCTTTGCTGTTGCTGTAAATTCATGGAAAGTCCTAAACCAGTAAAGAAAGCCTCCACGCCACGAGACCCCAGGAGTGCGTCGGAAGTACATGATACTCTTTTAAAAATCAGACCCTCGATGTTTGTCTTTTGCTTCAGGTATTTCCGGGCAACCCACTCCAAAAACTGCACAGACCCCATTCAGAACCAGAAAATTTGAAACCTTTACAGGGAGGAGTGAATTCTTTAGCCTGTGGAAATGGAATTGGGGATTAAATTCCAGGGTGGGTGGCCACTTTGCTTTGACAGTTCACATGCAGGTACAGCAAGCAATTAGGAAAGCAAATGGTATGTTAACCTTTATTACAAAGGGATTAGAGTATGAGTAAATAAGTCTTACTACAATTGTACAGGATATTGGTGAGGCCACATCTGGAGTACTGTGTACATTTCTGGTATCCTTACCTAAGGAAAGACAGGATTGCCCTATGAGGAGAGATTGAGTAGACTATGCCTATATTCCCTCAAGTTTAGAAGAATGAGAGATGATTTAATTGAAACATAAAATTCTTAAGGGCTCAGTTGTTGAGTATATTCAAGACAGAGGTCAATACATTTTTGGTAACAGAGAATTAAAGAATATGGAGATAGTGCGGGAAGGTGGAGTTGAGGTAGAAGATCAGCCATTTTCTTGTTGAATGACGCAGCAAGCTCGAAGGGCCAAATGGCATTTCCCAGCTCCTATTTCTTATATTCTAGGCAATCTGAGCAGGTAGAACGATGGAGTCTTTTGCTCTTTGATCTGGAACACTGCAGTGATCAAAAATCCGCTGATATTTAATTGGCTATTGTTTCTCCAAGATAATCTGGCTTGACCACAGGTGACATAAGAAGATATTAGAACAGGTGACCAAAGACTTAGTCAAAGAGGTAGGTTTTAATCACCCCTCTCTTTTTAATCTGCCCTTATTTTACATAGTGCCATGCTGCTAGTCTGGTATGCATGAGGTTCAATGGCTCCTGCATTGTAGTTGCAGTGTTACACTGGAATGCTAAATGGATGAACTGAGCCTTGTGTTACAGGTTACAAAGGCGGCTGCGTGGTGCTGCCCGTTGGATTATGGGACGTGAAGGATTGCAACAGCTTCACAGCAAAGTACATCTGTAGGCAGAACCTGGCAACCTCACTCAATCTAGGTGCTGGACCAGCGGCAGTGACTCCGACACCTAACGTTACAGGAAGCTGCTCACCGGGATAGGTCTCATTCCCAACGCTCCGATACTGCTGTAAGGTAGGGAGAGTCCGAAATTTCCTTACAAGTGTACATTGGAAAGCGGTCACTATCCATCTCTCCATCTCGTTGAAGCTTAACTGTTGCGCAACCCTGATTTTCAGCGCTCCACCATTGGCGGCCGGTGTTTTCAGCTAACTAGGATCTAAGTTCTAAAATTAGCTCTCTAAACCTCTACGGGCTAGAACCTCCATGTTTTTTGCCTGCTTAACGGCCACTTAATGCCCATTTTACTGCTGAAATGACGTATAACGCCCATATATCGCCCATTTTGGCACACAATGGAAACTGGCGGGCATTTTTCAGAAACTTATCGGCGAGCGTTACTTTCCCCATGTGCTTAACGCCGGAAAAAGATATTACCGCCCGCTCACTTTTTTTGGCCGGAATCAGCAGGATGGGCGACTTCAACGCCCATAATATCACCCAGCATTACTTTCGGCACGAAATTAACGCCGAGATTCAATATTAACGCTCGGCGACTGTTTTTTGTCGTAACGAGCATATTTACCCAAACTAGCGGCCATGGAGATCGGCCATCGTCAATTTCACCACCTCACACACATTTCGCCCACAATATCGCTCGCTCAAAAAAACGCCCACAAAAAGTGGAACTAATCGGGACGAATCACAGCGTTATGGACGCCATGTTGTAGATCACATGTCGCGTCCTTTAAAAGACTGCTGTGCTTCAACCTCGGCGGAGTTTATGTGAACATCTCTAAAAACATCTTGACGACACTGACCGATTGGAATTGAAGATGTGTGTTCGTCGGGACATTCCTTATTTGTGTGCAATCGGTGGAAAACAACTACTGCAATGGGGCTTGTCCTTTCTCACCCTCTCTTGGTGACCAAATACATGCAGCAGACTCGACATCGCCGAAGGAACGCTGCACTAAATTATGTGTCCAATGAATGAAGTGACAGACAGATGAGGAGTACCAGGCATTACACCTCCCGCAAGTACAAGGAGAAGCATTCTTACCTCGACTTGCCTGACACCACCTGCTTTCGGAGACTGCGCTTCCACAAAGAAGTTATCACTGAGGTATGCCAGCTGATAAGGGCAGATCTGCAGCCTGCCAGCACCATCAGAACTGCACTGTCTGTTGAGGTCAAAGTCACCGCGGCACTGTCGTTCTATGCCTCGGGTTCTTTTCAGGCCACAGCTGGCGACATTTGCAGACTTTCTCAGCATGCCACACATCACTGCATTAGACAGGTCACTGAAGCCCTGTAAGCATGCAGGAGGAACTTGATCAGCTTCCCTATGGCCAGGGAGGCACAGAGTGAGAGGGTTTAGACAGGTTAGATGCAGGAAGAATGTTCACAATGTTGGGGAAGTCCAGAACCAGGGGTCACAGTCTAAGGATAAGGGGTAAGCCATTTAGGACCGAGATGAGGAGAAACTTCTTCATCCACAGAGTTGTGAACCTGTGGAATTCTCTACCACAGAAAGTTGTTGAGGCCAATTCACTAAATATATTGAAAAAAGAGTTAGATGTAGTCCTTACTACTAGGGGGATCAAGGGGTATGGCGAGAAAGCAGGAATGGGGTACTGAAGTTGCATGTTCAGCCATGAACTCATTGAATGGCGGTGCAGGCTCAAAGGGCCGAATGGCCTACTCCTGCACCTATTTTCTATGTTTCTATGCTCTAGGTTTCGCCAGAATTGCAAACTGTACACACATTGCGATGTGGACACTTTTTCAGGATGCTGAGGTTTTCAGGAACCGCAAGGGATTCCAATCCCTGAATGTCCAGCTGGTTGTTGACCACCAGCAAATTATACTGACTGTGAATGCTCAATTTCCAGGCAGCATCCATGATGCGCACGTCCTGTGTGAGAGCACTGTATCTGACTTGTTTACCAATCAATCACAAGGTCAATGCTGGATGCTTGGGGACAAAGAATATGGCCTCGCCACCTGGCTGATGACCCCTCTGCGTGACACCCACACCGAGGCCGAGAGGCAATGCAACGAGAGCCACAGAGCAACTCGTAATATCGTTGAGGGTGCTGAAGCAGCGCTTCAGATGCTTGGACCACTAAGGAGGCGAGCTCCAATATCACCCTGAGCAGGTAGCTCAATTCGTGGCGGCTGAAGCGCTGCTTTCACGGATACGGGAGAGGATGGTCCCCGTGTTGGAAGGGTGCTCCGAGCCATAAGCAAGATGTTGCTGCTGGCTTTCGTGTGGTTGACAATGGGGGTACGTCACCTTGGGGTGTCGTTACTCCAGGACCACTGGGAGCCCTCTGCCACCAGTGTTCCTGGCTACCAGCTCCAGGGCCTCCTCCATCCCTTCCATTTTATGTTATTTCTTGGACAAAAACTCAGTGCCAACTATGTTCTTGGTGCTTAGTGGGCTTTTTGCTGCTGATGAATCGCCGTTGTTCCTCCTACAATAGCCAAACAAGCACACACCACAGCCACATATACTTTCAGTCCCTCTGAGCTCCCTCCCTCTCTCTCTCTCTCTGTCTCCTCTTCTGCGCATGTCATGGTGACCTTTGATCTCCAGAATCGTGGGAATGGAGCGTTGCCATGCCGTTGCTAAGGACGGCCACACTTTACGGCAGAAGGTCAGAAAAATTTAACGCTACCGCCCATTTGATGTCGCTCGCGGTAACGCCCATTTTCAAAAATGTAAACTAGGTGTTTTCAGAATGGGCGAGAAGCTGGCGATCTGAAAACCCTTTTTTAAGGCCCACGCTGGAAATAACGCCCATTTTTGGGCGCTAAGCTCAAAAGTGGAGGTTCCAGCCCTACGTCTCTCCATCAGTGTTCTCTGTAATTTTGTTTTGGGTGCGCAGGCCCTTTAACTGGCCATGCAGCCCATTCAATTTTTCGCGCATGCACGGTTATTACCGTTGTAAAGCCGGTGAGCAGCCTGCGCGGGACCTCCATATCGCTGCGCGCACGCAACTTAACAGGAACATTGCTCTCCTTAGGATACTGCTTAAACCTACTGGATTAGGAGCACAGGATCCATCTTGGTCTGGTATATTGGGGCGAGAGATTGTAGAGTGACGTGATTGGGGCCCAGGAGAAGCGTGAGCTTGGGGCCCAGAAGAGGCGGGGGCTGAGAGGCAGCACGGGCCAGCCCACACTGCAATATGTGTGCGCACTAGGTCCGTGCAGCAGAGCTGGTCTCCAGTCGTCTTGGAACTGGAACAAGACCTAGCTCTGTCAAAGTCCGTGTGGCATCAGGCATCTTCCACCCATCAATATGTAGTTCGGGACCTAGAATATCAGTTCTTTCATTGAAACACCTATGAACTCATCTCTTTTTGCTGAGGAAGCAAGCCACCCTCGATACGAGAGACCGCCTGAGAAGAATATTGGGACTTCTTGACCCAATGGATTGGGAATACAAGTTCCTCTTGCATGTATTGGGAGTATAGGATCGTTCTTGATATGCTGTAATTCTTAATGTAAACATAGGAACAGGTGTAGGTCATTCAGCTCCTCGAGCCTGTTCCGCCATTCAATTAGATCATGGCGGATCTGTATCTTAACTTAGTTTACCCGTCCTGGTTCCTTAATACCCTTGCCTAACAAAAATATATCAACCTCAGTGTTGACATTTTCAATTACTCCCCCTAGCCACAACAGTTTTTGGGGGGACAGAGTTCCAGAATTCCACTAACTTTTGGGCTGAATTTTCAGCATTGCTTATTTCAGGGCGGTAATGGCGGCAGAGCGGTAAAGCCCTTGAACAGTTTGCGCCTCAGTCAGCAAAATTGACTGAGCCCTGAGTGTGGGGCGGAGTGCTAAGGAAGGTGTTGCACACCTCTCTTAGGGCGCTTGGCTGGCTGAGTATGCGAAAATCACAAGCTAAACAGCTGGCCCGGGAGCGCTGTAGGAGAGGCCTGGGGAGAAAAAAAAACGGGGAAAAAAATCAAAAACATTCCCAATAAATAGCCCACACTGTTACAACATCAATTGCAAAAAAAAAGAAACAACAATCATACTTACCTGGTGGACATT
This sequence comes from Pristiophorus japonicus, assembly GCF_044704955.1. Classification (NCBI taxonomy): domain Eukaryota; kingdom Metazoa; phylum Chordata; class Chondrichthyes; family Pristiophoridae; genus Pristiophorus; species Pristiophorus japonicus. The sequence goes on from NC_091997.1 coordinate 49,097,863, forward strand.
ACTTACCTCACTGCGGACGCGACAGCTCGGAGCACCCGTTTTCACAGGCGGTCACAGCAGGGCCGTTGCAGGGCGGGAGTCAAAAAGCGGTGGTAAAGCTCCGCACCCCGCTGAAACCGGCCCCAAAAACCCCGGCGGGGCGCTGGAAGCTGACTGCCCGGCGAGAAGAGCTCACCGCACCATTGCCGCCCCTGCGGGGCGAAAACAGAGGCCGATAGCACCGGAAAATCCAGACTCATATGTGAGGAAATGCTTCCTGACATTACCACTGAACGGTCTAGCTCTAACGTGAAGTTTATGCCACTTTGTTCTGGACTCCCCAGAAGAGGAAATATGTTCTCTCTATCTACCATATCAAATCCTTTAATCATCTTAAACACCTCAATTTGATGATCCCTTCATCTTTACCATATTAGCCATAAAAAACTATGGGATCAAAATTCAGTTTCTACCGCCACCCATTATCACCAGCGGGAGGCAGCTAACGGGCTCCAAAAGCCTACCTTTGACGGTAAGCAACATCCACACCTACGCAGAAATTCAGTCGAATCTTTGGCAGAGGCGCCAAGAGCTAACGTTGCGCCGGCTAACGTCATCTAGCATGCAACACCTCCATGGCGCCTCTAACGCGATATTTAGTTTGAATGTTGGCCTTCCTGGCAAGCATTCTTACAGTCTGGAAAAAGTGGGGTGGAGCAGCGGAACTCGGCTGGAATCGGCCAGAGAGCAAGGTAAATTTCTTTCTTTCTTTATTTCTTCGTTTTTTCATTACAGGTTGAACCTCCCTTATCCGGAACTCCCTTATCCGGAACCACCCCTCGTCTGGAGCCATTCCCAGCCACTGGGTGGCGCATGCGCAGAACTCTAACATGAACAAATTGAAGTTCTTCCTAGCTGCCGATTCCCACAATCGCTGGCCTGACCCCGCGATCCACCGAACCCCCCCCGCCTCCAATGATCTCTCTGCCGCACTCCCAGCCCCAAGCCAGCCAGCCCACCCCGATATCCCCTTGTATCATCCAATTTAACGTGACCACCCCTGGTCCAGAAAAATTCCATATCCAGAACAGGCCAGGTCTCGAGGGTTCCGGATAAGTGAGGTTCAACATGTAGTAGTAACAATGGGGAAGGTTGTGAGTGGGTCAGAAAAGTTTCAGGTTTTTTTTCTTTCTTCCTTTTTTTCCCGTTTTCCAGCTAGCATGGTGGCAGGCTCCTGATGCGAAATTCAGTAGGCCTCCTGAGCTCCCGTCTGAGGCTGATTGTGCAAAGCCACTTTTTAGCGCTGCTTTATCATCTTTGGGCGTAAAAACTGAATTTGGCAGTTTGAGCCTGCACCTAACGCCTGGCGGTAAAATCAGCACTCAGGCGGTGACGCCGCCTCAGAAAATGGCGGTACTAAATTTCGACCCCTATATTCTCTGTTGTACCGTGTGCAATACTGAGATTGACTAGCTTATTATTAAAAATTTAATGGGTGAATTTGCCACTTACTACAGCTCTGTTAGCACTTCCAGGAGCGCTAAGGCAGTTTTTACCTGGGGGAGGGGGTCGCCATTGCCTCCCAGGAAATTGCCCCGCAGGTTTGGGAGGCACTGCCTCCCAGGAAATTGCCCCGCAGGTTTGGGAGGCACTGCCTCCCAGGAAATTGCCCCGCAGGTTTGGGAGGCACTGCCTCCCAGGAAATTGCCCCGCAGGTTTGGGAGGCACTGCCTTGGCAGCGCCGCGACCATGGTTAACGCCCCAGGCGCCATGCAACCGGCGATGACGGCTTCGCCAGTCGCGAAGCTGGCGGACATCCGCTCTCAGGCCGCTGGTTAAATGGGCGGCCTGCAGCGCCCTGGACCGCCATCTTCTTTCGTCAACCGATTCAGGGATCAGCTCGACGATGGCAACCCTAGCGTGGTCTGGGTCGCCATCGTGCAGCCTGGAACTCCATCTTGGATGCCAGGCTGCTGGCCCAGTTTCACGCTGCCCTGGTAGCCCAGTGGCGGCCATGCAGAGTGCTCAGTGGCCCTCCTCTTTAATGGAAGGGGAGGGGCATTGTAGCTCATTAGTACTCTGCTTTCTTTGAGGGGTGATAGTCCCAATTCCGCGTTGGGAGGCGGGACTTCTGGGCAGGGCGATAAAAGTCCCGGCCCCGAAAGGTTATCACCCCCGATCGGGGCACGGGGCAATTTCACCCCCTTTGTGTCTTATATACTAGTAAACAGACTTTTGGCTGGATTTTCGGCTTTTGAGATTTCATGGCGGTTATGGCGATGGGGTGGTCCTGATACCGCCTGGAAAAAGTTGCGCCCTCATCAGCAAAATTCGGCAAAAAATGAGTTTCCATGATCAGGGGCGCAAAATCAGGCGTTACACAAGGGAATTTTTTGCGCCCCATCCGGAAATTGCAGCGTTAAAAAACGATCGACATTTCGCACATGCGCAGATACGTTCCAAAATTCCCAGGCGCAGGTGAAACTTTAGGGCGTGGCGATTTCCTTTACGCAGGTGCAGATGAACTGCCCCACTTCCAACACAGCGGGAGAGATGGCGCAGCAGCAGGGTAGACAACGTGCAATGCGATTCTCTCCAGCGGCTGCTGAGGCGTTAGTGCAGGCCATAGAGAGGAGGTAGCCTGCACTCCATCAGGTAGGTGGAAGGAGGCCCGTGCCTAGCATCTTTAAAAGGATATGGATGGAGATAGCCCGGAGGTGTCAGCAGCAGACATGGTGGCCAGAACTGGCATACAATGCCGCAAGAAGTTCTTAAAGCAGATGGCTCGGTCAGGATTTGTGGTGACTACAAAGCCACCATCAACCGAGTGTCACTGCAAGACCAATACCCGCTCCCGAGAGCGGAGGACCTTTTTGCCACGCTGGCAGGTGACAAGCTGTTCACGAAGCTGGATCTCACTTCGGTCTACATGACTCAGGAACTGGCTGAAGAATCCAAGCTTCTGACCACCATCATGACGCACAAGGGATTATTTATCTACAACAGGTGTCCGTTTGGCATTCGTTCGGCGGCAGCTATCTTTCAGCGGAACATGGAAAGCTTGCTCAAATCCATTCCTGGAACAATCGTATTCCAAGAGACACCGAGGAACACTTCCACAACCTGGAGGAGGTGCTACGCCAACTGGACCGGGTAGGCTTGCGGCTGAAAAAGGCCAAGTGTGTGTTTTTGGCCCCAGAGGTCGAGTTTTTGGGCAGGAGGGTTGCCGCAGACGGGATCCGGCCCACTGAATCAAAAACGGAGGCGATCCGCCGGGCACCCAGGCCCGGCAACACGTCGGAGTTGCGATCATTCCTGGGACTTTTGAACTATTTCGGGAACTTTCTGCCGAACTTGAGCACAATGTTGGAGCCGTTACACATGCTCCTGCATAAAGGTTGTGAATGGCTTTGGGGGGACTGTGAAGAACGAGCTTTCAATAAGGCGAGGAACCTGCTGTGTTCTAACAAACTTTGTATGACCCCTGTAAAAAAAAAAAAACTGGTTTTAACGTGTGGTGCATCATCCTACGGGGTTGGCTGTGTGTTGCAGCAGGGTAATGACGACGGCCGACTACAACCGGTGGCTTATGCCTCCAGGTCCCTCTCCCAGGCAGAGCGTGGATACGGCTTGGTCGAAAAGGAAGCACTCGCTTGTATTTACGGTGTGAAAAAGATGCACCTGTACCTTTTTGGTAGACGGTTCGAGCTAGAGACGGACCACAAGCCGTTAACATCCCTGTTGTCCGACAGCAAGGCTGTCAATGCCAATGCGTCAGCTCGCGATGGGCTCTCACGCTGGCTGCATATGACTACACCATACGACACCAGCCAGTCTCTGAAAATTGCGCTGACGTGCTCAGCAGCCTCCCACTGGCCACCACCGAGGGGGCAGCGGAACAAAGCGCTGAGATGGTCATGGCTGTTGAGGCTATTGACACCGCAGACTCCCCCATCACAGCCCACCTGATCAAACTCTGGACCAACAGAGACCCCCTCCTATGCATGATAAAGAAATGTGACCTGACTGGGGATTGGGCGCCCGCACACAGAGCGTGCCCGGAGGAGGTCAGACGTTTCAGAGACGGATGGATGAGCTCTCCATCCAAGCCGACTGCCTGCTATGGGGCAGCCGGGTAGTCATGCCCCAGAAAGGCAGGGAAGCGTTCATCAGGGAACTCCACAGCGAGCACTCTGGCATCGTGTTAATGAAGACCATTGCCCGGTCACATGTATGTTGGCCAGGGATTGACTCAGACCTGGAACACTGGGTTCGCAGGTGCACGACGTGTGCCCAGCTGGGCAATGTCCCCAGGGAGGCTCCACTCAGCCCGTGGCCCTGGCCCACCAGACCATGGTCACGTATTCACATAGACTATGCGGGCCAGTTCATGGGGAAAATGTTCCTGATCGTTGTCGATGCATACTCGAAATGGATCGAGTGCATCATATTAAACTCATGCACGACATCCATCACCGTGGAGAGTCTGCGTACGGTTTTCGCGACCCACGGCTTGCCGGACATCCTGGTCAGCGACAATGGCCCATGTTTCACGAGCCATGAATTCCAGGAGTTCATGTCGGGCAATGGTATCAAACACGTCCGGACTGCGCCGTTCAAGCCGGCTTCCAATGGCCAGGCGGAACATGCGGTCCAAGTCATAAAACAGGGCATGCCATGCATCCAAGGACCCTCCCTTCAGTACCGCCTGTCGCGCCTCCTGCTGGCCTACAGGTCCCGCCCGTACTCGCTCACGACGGAACTCCTCATGAAACGCACGCTTAAAACGCAGCTGTCCCTCATTCACCCAGCCCTGGCAGACATTGTTGAGGGCAAGCGCCAGTCCCAAACCGAGCGCCATGATTGAAACTCAAGGAAGAGGTGTATAGAAATGGATGACCCGGTATTTGTTCTTAACCATGCTTTGGGACCCAAGTGGCTTGAGGGCACAGTAATTGGCAAAGAAGGGAATAGGGTCATAGTGGTCAGACTAAACATTGGGCAGATGTGCCGCAAACACTTGGACCAAGTAAAGAAAAGGTTCAGCATAGACACGGTGGAACCTGAAGAAGAGCATGAGATAGTCAGAGTAGGAATCGCAGGATAGCGCAGATGAATACGTGGCTTGAGCAGTGGTGCAGCAGGGAGGGATTCAAATTCCTGGGGCATTGGGACCGGTTCTGGGGGAGGTGGGACCAGTACAAACCGGACGGTCTGCACCTGGGCAGGACTGGAACCAATGTCCTCGGGGGAGTGTTTGCTAGTGCTGTTGGGGAGGATTTAAACTAATATGGCAGGGGGATGGGAACCAATGCAGGGAGACAGAGGGAAACAAAAAGGAGCCAAAAGCAAAAGACAGAAAGGAGATGAGGAAAAGTGTAGGGCAGAGAAACCCAAGGCAAAGAACAAAAAGGGCCACTGTACAGCAAAATTCTAAAAGGACAAAGGGTGTTAATAAAACAAGCCTGAAGGCTTTGTGTCTTAATGCAAGGAGTATCCGCAATAAGGTGGATGAATTAATTGTGCAAATAGATGTTAACAAATATGATGTGATTGGGATTACGGAGACGTGGCTCCAGGATGATCAGGGCTGGGAACTCAACATTCAGGGGTATTCAACATTCAGGAAGGAAAGAATAAAAGGAAAAGGAGGTGGGGTAGCATTGCTGGTTAAAGAGGAGATTAATGCAATAGTTAGGAAAGACATTAGCTTGGATGATGTGGAATCTATATGGGTAGAGCTGCAGAACACCAAAGGGCAAAAAACGTTAGTAGGAGTTGTGTACAGACCTCCAAACAGTAATAGGGATGTTGGGGAGGGCATCAAACAGGAAATTAGGGGTGCATGCAATAAAGGTGTAGCAGTTATAATGGGTGACTTTAATATGCACATAGATTGGGCTAGCCAAACTGGAAGCAATACGGTGGAGGAGGATTTCCTGGAGTGCATAAGGGATGGTTTTCTAGACCAATATGTTGAGGAACCAACTAGGGGGGAGGCCATCTTGGACTGGGTGTTGTGTAATGAGAGAGGATTAATTAGCAATCTCATTGTGCGAGGCCCCTTGGGGAAGAGTGACCATAATATGGTGGAATTCTGCATTAGGATGGAGAATGAAACAGTAAATTCAGAGACCATGGTCCAGAACTTAAAGAAGGGTAACTTTGAAGGTATGAGGCGAGAATTGGCTAGGATAGATTGGCGAATGATACTTAGGGGGTTGACTGTGGATGGGCAATGGCAGACATTTAGAGACCGCATGGATGAAGTACAACAATTGTACATTCCTGTCTGGCGTAAAAATAAAAAGGGGAAGGTGGCTCAACCGTGGCTATCTAGGGAAATCAGGGATAGTATTAAAGCCAAGGAAGTGGCATACAAATTGGCCAGAAATAGCAGCGAACCTGGGGACTGGGAGAAATTTAGAACTCAGCAGAGGAGGACAAAGGGTTTGATTAGGACAGGGAAAATGGAGTACGAGAAGAAGCTTGCAGGGAACATTAAGGCGGATTGCAAAAGTTTCTATAGGTATGTAAAGAGAAAAAGGTTGGTGAAGACAAACGTAGGTCCCCTGCAGTCAGAATCAGGGGAAGTCATAACGGGGAACAAAGAAATGGCGGATCAATTGAACAAGTACTTTGGTTCGGTATTCACTAAGGAGGATACAAACAACCTTCCGGATATAAAAGGGGTCAGAGGGTCTAGTAAGGAAGAGGAACTGAGGGAAATCTTTATTAGTCGGGAAATTGTGTTGGGGAAATTGATGGGATTGAAGGCAGATAAATCCCCAGGGCCTGATGGCCTGCATCCTAGAGTACTTAAGGAGGTGGCCTTGGAAATAGCGGATGCATTGACAGTCATTTTCCAACATTCCATTGACTCTGGATCAGTTCCTATGGAGTGGAGGGTAGCCAATGTAACCCCACTTTTTAAAAAAGGAGGGAGAGAGAAAACAGGGAATTATAGACCGGTCAGCCTGACCTCAGTAGTGGGTAAAATGATGGAATCAATTATTAAGGATGTCATAGCAGTGCATCTGGAAAATGGTGACATGATAGGTCCAAGTCAGCATGGATTTGTGAAAGGGAAATCATGCTTGACAAATCTTCTGGAATTTTTTGAGGATGTTTCCAGTAAAGTGGACAAAGGAGAACCAGTTGATGTGGTATATTTGGACTTTCAGAAGGCTTTCGACAAGGTCCCACACAAGAGATTAATGTGCAAAGTTAAAGCACATGGGATTGGGGGTAGTGTGCTGACGTGGATTGAGAACTGGTTGTCAGACAGGAAGCAAAGAGTAGGAGTAAACGGGTACTTTTCAGAATGGCAGGCAGTGACTAGTGGAGTGCCGCAAGGTTCTGTGCTGGGGCCCCAGCTGTTTACATTGTACATTAATGATTTAGACGAGGGGATTAAATGCAGTATCTCCAAATTTGCGGATGATACTAAGTTGGGTGGCAGTGTGAGCTGCGAGGAGGATGCTATTAGGCTGCAGAGTGACTTGGATAGGTTAGGTGAGTGGGCAAATGCATGGCAGATGAAGTATAATGTGGATAAATGTGAGGTTATCCACTTTGGTGGTAAAAACAGAGAGACAGACTATTATCTGAATGGTGACAGATTAGGAAAAGGGAAGGTGCAACGAGACCTGGGTGTCATGGTACATCAGTCATTGAAGGTTGGCATGCAGGTACAGCAGGCGGTTAAGAAAGCAAATGGCATGTTGGCCTTCATAGCGAGGGGATTTGAATACAGGGGCAGGGAGGTGTTGCTACAGTTGTACAGGGCCTTGGTGAGGCCACACCTGGAGTATTGTGTACAGTTTTGGTCTCCTAACTTGAGGAAGGACATTCTTGCTATTGAGGGAGTGCAGCGAAGGTTCACCAGACTGATTCCCGGGATGGCGGGACTGACCTATCAAGAAAGATTGGATCAATTGGGCTTGTATTCACTGGAGTTCAGAAGAATGAGAGGGGACCTCATAGAAACGTTTAAAATTCTGACGGGTTTAGACAGGTTAGATGCAGAAAGAATGTTCCCAATGTTGGGGAAGTCCAGAACCAGGGGTCACAGTCTGAGGATAAGGGGTAAGCCATTTAGGACCGAGATGAGGAGAAACTTCTTCACCCAGAGAGTGGTGAACCTGTGGAATTCTCTACCACAGAAAGTAGTTGAGGCCAATTCACTAAATATATTCAAAAGGGAGTTAGATGAAGTCCTTACTACTCGGGGGATCAAGGGTTATGGCGAGAAAGCAGGAAGGGGGTACTGAAGTTTCATGTTCAGCCATGAACTCATTGAATGGCGGTGCAGGCTAGAAGGGCTGAATGGCCTGCTCCTGCACCTATTTTCTATGTTTCTATGTTTCTATGTCACCCGCACCACTGCCAGTGGACGAGCAAAGAGGACGATCCACAGCATGCACAGTCCCTGCGGCCAGCCCGGACAGGCCGGAATCACCTCAAGTGACAGAGACGCGTGCCAAGGCTCAGCCACCAGAGCCACAACTGCGGCACTCCACGAGAGAGCGTCGACCGCCTGAAAGACTTAACCTTTGACACAAAAAGACGTAAGGGGGGAGGTGATGTCATATATGCAACCATCATGCAACGGTAATCTTCATGCAACTGTAACCTTCATGCAACTCTTGTACACTGTACTTATACCCTAGAAATGCACACCCTGACAACAGGGGGTGAACTTGTGGGAGACACTCCTCATCTGGGTCTCCAGGTATAAAAGTGGAGGTCCCACCCAGTGTCAACACTCCTTGGTCCTGGGAATAAAGTTTAAGGTCACGCAGTGACTGTGGCTGCAGTACATGCCTCGTGTGAGTTTGTAGTACGGTGCAGGGACACCACACAGTGCTTCAATGCTAGGGATGTTAGCCTGAATGAGGACGCAAATGTTGATGCGCCTGTCCTCCCAGGGGATTTGTAGGATCTTGCAGATACATACATTGTAGGTGATATTTCTCCAGCAACTTGAGATGTCTACTGTACATGGTCCATGTCTCTGAGCCATACAGGTGGGCAGGTATTACTGCAGCCCTGTAGACCATGAGCTTGGTGGCAGTTTTGAGGGCCTGGTCTTCAAACACTCTTTTCCTCAGGTGACCAAAGGCTGCATTGGCACACTGGTGGCGGTGTTGGATCTCGTCGTTGATGCCTGCTCTTGTTGATAGGAGGCTCCCAAGATAGGAAAAGTGGTCCATGGTGTCCAGAGCCGCGCAGTGGACCTTGATGACTAGGGGGCAGTGCCATGCGGTGAGGACAGGCTGGTGGAAGACCTTTATCTTACGGCTGTTTAGCGTAAGGCCCATGCTTTCGTACGCCTCAGTAAATACGTCAACTGTGTCCTGTAGTGCAGCCTCTATATGTGCACAGACACAGGCGTCGTCCGCTTACTGTAGCTCGACGACCGAGGTTGAGGTGGTCTTGGATCTGGCCTAGAGATGGCGCAGGTTGGACAGATTCCCACTGGTTCTGTAGTTTAGTTCCACTCCAGCGGGGAGCTTGTTGACTGTGAGGTGGAGCATGGCGCCGAGAAAGATTGAGAAGAAGGTTGGGGCAATGACGCAGCCCTGTTTGACCCCGGTCCGGATGTGGATTGGGTCTGTAATGGATCCGTTGGTAAGGGTCATGGCCTGCATGTCGTCGTGAAGCAGGCGGAGGACACTCCATAGTACTCGCAGTTAACAGTGTCAAAGGCCTTTGTAAGGTCGAAGAAGGCCATGTATAAGGGCTGGCGCTGTTCCCTGCATTTTTCCTGCAACTGTCGAGCTGCAAAAATCATGTGGGTTGTGCCCCATAGGGGACGAAATCCGCACTGTGACTCCGGGTGGAGCTCCTCGGCCACGGGAAGAAGACGGTTGAGGAAGATTCTAGCGACGACTTTCCCAGTGGCTGATAGCGGGGAGATTCCTCTGTAGTTACTGCAGTCAGACTGGTCCCCTTTTTAAAAGATGGTCACGATTACTGCATCTCTGAGATCCCCCGGCATGCTCTCCTCCCTCCAGCTGAGGGAGATGAGGTCGTGTATTCACGCCAGCAGTGCTTCTCCGCCATATTTCAATGCCTCAGCAGGGATTCCGTCCGCACCCGTAGCCTTGTTGTTTTTGAGCTGTCTTATGGCTTTTTCTACCTCGTGCAGTGTTGGGGTCTCACTGAGGTGGTGGCGGGTAGCATGCTGCGGGATGGAATCGAGAACACTCGAGTCACAGGCCGAGTCTCGATTGAGGAGATCTTCGAAGTGCTCCTTCCAGCGGGCCCTGACTGCCTCGGTGTCCTTGATGAGTGTTTCCCCGTTCTTGGCCAGCAGTGGGATGGGGCCTTGGGTGTTGGACCCATAGGTGGTCTTGACTGCGATGAAGAATCCTCGCACATCATGGTTGTCGGCCAGCTGCTGTATCTCCTGTGCTTTCTCCATCCACCACCTGTTCTTTAGGTCCCGGGTTTTTATTGGACCTCAGTCTTGAGCCGTCTGTAATGCTGTTTTGCTGCTCCCGCATTGGGTTGTTGTTTAAGGCTCAGAAATACCCTGCGCTTGCGATCTAGTAGCTGTTGGATTAGTTCTTCTGATCATTCTCATCAAACCAGTCCTGGTGTTTCCTGGTTGAGTAACCAAGTGTCTCTTTGCAGGCACTGGTTATGGAGGCCTGGAGGGCAGACCAAGCGCTGTGTGCATTCTGCGTCTCGGGGTTGTCAAGGCATGCCAGGTTAGCTGTGAGGCGTTGACTATATAGGGCTCTCTTAGCTGGATCCTTATGTGCTCCGGCATTGACTTTTTTGTGGCACTGCTTCTGCTGCCCCCTCCGCTTTGGGGCTATGTTGATGTCGATGATGGATCGGATTAGGCGGTGGTCCGTTCAGCAGTCGTTGGCTCCCGTCATGGCGCGGGTGATGCGCGCATCCTTGCGATCCCTGCTTGACATCATCAAGCAGGTGCCAGTGCTTGGAGCGAGGGTGTTGCCACGATGCCTTGTATTTGTCCCTCTGGCAGAACAAGGTGTTGGTGATGACAAGTTCGTGCTCTTGACATTTTGTCAGGAGTAGGGTACCACTGGAATTGGCTTTCCCTACCCCCTCTCTGCAATCACCCCCCCCCCCCCCCCCCAGAGGTCTGTGTCGTTGCCAACCCTGGCGTTGAAGTCACCAAGGAGGATCAGTTTGTCACCCGCGGGGACGCAGGACAGGGATTTTTCGAGGTTGGTGTAAAAACCTTCTTTGGCCTCATCAGTTGCATCGAGTATCGGGGCTGGTGCACTGATGACTGTGGCGCACTGGTTCCGGGATAGGGTGAGTCGAAGAGTCATGACGTGTTCGTTAGCCCCGCACGGGGAGTCTTTGAGGCGGTCAACCAGCTCGTTTTTGATGGCGAAGCCGACTCCATGGAGGGGGCGCTCTTCTGGTTTTCCTTTCCAGAAGAAGGTGTAACCTCCACTTTGTTCCTTGAGCTGGCCTTCCCCTGCCCACCGGGTCTCGCTTAGGGCGTCGATGTTGATATCAAAGCGTCTAAGTTCCCGGGCAACTATGGCAGTATGGCGTTCCGACCTGTCGCTGTTGGGGTTGTCCATGAGAGTCCTGATGATCCAGGTCCCGAACTTCATGTTAACGGAGTGGAAGATGTCTGTGCGTGAGTTCTTTTAACGTGGGGTGGTCGGTGCACACCGGCTACCACATGTGCTTAGCTAAGCGAGGTCTTGATCCAGTGGCAAGGGGGTCCAAGACGATTGGAGACCAGGCACTGCTATATGGGCCTAGTTGCCTGTGGCAAGATGTTGGCCGCAGGCTCAGCGCTGGGTAGCGCCCTTGGTGGTAGGTGATCCGAGCCCTAGTTGGGGACAGGCATTGGGAGGGTTAGTGGCCCACCGGGGTTCAGGGTGGCAGGGCAGAGGGGTCACAGCCATGGTACTCACCACGTGTTGAAAGTGGAGAAGAGGCCAGGTCGCCGGTGGGGAAGGAGAGCTCCATTCGTCGCTGAAGGAGGAGGGGAGGTCAGTCGCCGATGTGGGTGAGGGGGACCCGGTCGTCGTTGAGGAGGAGGTTGTCTGTCGCCACGGGAGGTCCAGCTGTCGTCAAGGAGGCCCAGACTCTGTCGTGGAGGGGAGGCCCATCCGCCACCGCTGGAGGTATTCCGATCATCACTGGAGGGGGCCGTGGAGGCCCGATAGCCAGGTCCAGGTTGAGAGCGCCGCCTCCGGAGGTCGCTGGGGGACGTCGGAGGTCGTCAATGGGTGAGGTGGTGGGAAGCCTGCGGTTGACCCGGTTTTGACTACCTCGATTAGATCTCACCAAACCTTCTCTGCTCTAAGGAGAACAATCCCAGCTTCTCCAATCACTTCACTTAACTGAAGTCCCTCATCCCTAGTATTATCCTTTTAAACCCCCCTGTACCATCTACAAGGCCTTGACATCCTTCCTAAATAGTGGTGCCCAAAATTGTACATAATACTCCAGCTGAGGCCTAACCAATCATTTGTAAAGGTTTAGCATGACTTGTTTTTGTATTCACTGCCCCTATTTGGAAAGCCAAGTATCCCATACACTTTCCTGACCATCTTATCAACTTTCCCTTCCACATTCAAGGATTTGTGAATATGCACCGTATGTCCCTCTGATCTTGCAGCCCCTCAAAATAGTACTGTTCAGATTATATTGCCTCTCCATGTTGTTTCTCCCAAAGTGCATCACTTCGCACTTAACCGAATTAAGTTGCATCTGCCATGTGTCTGCCCATTTCACCAACTGCTACTATCAATCTCACTATTTACTACATTGACAAGTTTTGTATCATCCACAAACTTCAAAAATTGTACTCCCTATATACAAGTCCAGGTCATTTATATATAACATTGAAGTTTGTCCTATTTAAACCTTTAAGTTTCTCCTTATTTACTCCTATCAAAACCGTCATAATTTTGACTACCTCTATTAGATTTCCCCTTAACCTTCTCTGTTCTAAGGAGAACATTCCCAGCTTCTCTAGTCTCTCCACATAACTGAAGTCCCTGATCACTGGTATCATTTTGGCAAATCTCTGCGCCCTCTTCAAGGCCTTAACATCCTTCTTAAAGTGTGATGCCCAGAATTGGACACCAGTGATTTATAAAGGTTTATCATAACTTCCTTGATTTTGTACCCTATTCCTCTATTTATAAAGCTAAGGATCCATTATAATGTTAGTTACCCTAGGGAACAGTGCATTAGGGAGGCACCTGCTGGATATAAGTGGCATTGCAAGTAAGAACATTTTCAATGAACTCTGATTAAAAGCAGATGGTGTCTCTCTGCCTGTGTCAAAAGTAATGAGTCAGTTGAAATACCACAGAAGTCAGTGTATAGCAGCCACATAGGGGACTGAGTCTGGAAGAGAATGTGTGAGAGAGCTGGGGAAAGTTTAGTCAGGAGTTTGAGCCATACATGATAAGAGGAGCAGCCGATCAAACAGAACAGGTAAAGTTGGCAGCGATTTTTTAATAAATAGCTGCCTTAGACGTCAACCGTTTCCCGCTGACAATCAGCATTTTTTATATTGCCTCTGTGTGTTAGTGCTTGCTGACAGGCATCAGCCCAGCTACTGCCCTGACATTGAGCCAGAATGCTGCAGGAATACCGTCCGCTCGTGCAGAATGTGTCCATAGAGCGAGTGCACATACACCAGAGCACGACATGGAATCTCTCACGGGCAGAGATTGATGATGTGTAATATATTGGAGACTTGATGTAAAATGTACCATCAGGGAGATGAGAGTGACTTCCCTCGACATCAAAGCACCATTCAACCGAGCTTGTCAACACGGAGCCCTAGCAAAGCTGAAGCCATCGAAGGTCCACTGGCTGGAGTCATACCTGATGCAAAGGACAACGGTTGTGGTTGTTAGAGGGAAATTATCTCAGTCCCAGGACATTTCTGCAGGAGTTCCTCAGCGAAGCATCTTCAGCCCAATTATCTTCAGTTGCTTCATCAATGACCATCTGACAGCTCTTGTGCGGAGCTGAGCCAAGCCCAGTAAATGGTGGGGGGGGTGGGGGGGCGATCCCTGGGGAGGGCCAGGGAGGGACGGGTATTGGGTAGAGGTTTGATTTTTGTGAAGCCAGGAGGAGCGTGATGTTCTGCCCATTGGTACTTCAAGGTTGCATCGAGTTCCAATGGACATCGGAGGGCCCTGATTTGCAGGGGATAATGGAACTCCCACCGGTTCACGGCCCAGACGTTGGTAGGAGACATACCTGGTGCAAAGGAGAAGGGTTGTGATTGTTAGAGGCATGCAGCCTCTCTATTTGCGCAATACTGCTCCATTCTCGCCCTAAAATGGAAGAAAATCACCCTGATGATCTCTCAAAGTAGGAGTGAGGCAAGGTTGTCCAGTCAGTTACCAGAAAGGATGGCTATTGACTACTCTAAAGGAATTACAGAGTTAAATTTCACAGATGATGTGTTGTTGAAAGAAAGAATTGACATTTATATAATGCTTTTATCGACCTCAACCGATGAAGTACTTTTTTGAAGTGGAGTGAGTCACTGTTGTAAAGTAGGAATCATGGCAGCCAATTTGAACACAGGACGATCCCACAAACAGCAATGTGATAATGACCAGATAATCTGATTTAGTGATTTTGTTAATATTACCAAGCACACCAGCGAGTGCTCACCTGCTCTTCTTTGAATAGTGTCATGGGATCTCTTAAGTCTACATTAGAGGGCAGAAAGCTGAAAGACGGCACCTCCGACAGTACTGACTTTGGAGTGTCAGCCTGGATTTAGTGCTCAAGTCCCTGGAGCGGGGCTTGAACCCATAACCTTCTCAGAAGCACGAGTGCTACCCACTGGGACACGGCTGACACGACTCACTTGGGAATGCAGTGTGCTTTGTTCACCAGTTTTAGTTTCAAAGGCAGAATTAGAGTAGGCTGCAAAGTGCTGGGAAACACACCATTAAAAGCATTAAAAAATCAACATTTCCCAGAAAGGCACACCTCACACATCCCTAGGAAATACATTTTACATTGTCCGTTCTCAGTTTAAATCAATCACTGCAATAAAAAACACAATTTGCGTACTTGTGTGGAATATTGGATGCATCAGCAGCTTAAGTTACAACCATTGTCTGTCCCACTGCAGCACTCGTTCCACACATAATACATAAGGCAGGGCCCGGGTTTCAGTTTGTACAGAAAAACGAGCTGAATTGCAGAATGTGATCTCAAAACACTGGTAAAAATCCTGAAAACTTGTGTCACTAAAAAATAACATTAAATCACCAATGGCCCTGATTAGCCTTTAATCAGGGTTCATTTAGAATTTTAGACTGTTCTGAGATGTCAACGTTTCGAAATTGTTCATCAGCTTTTCTCAATTTATATATTAATTCTCAGGATGTGGATATCACTGGCAAGGCCCATCCTGAGTTGCCCTTGAACTGAATGGTTTGTTTGGCCATTTCAGAGGGCAGTTAAGAGTCAACCATGTTGGTGCGGGTCTGGAGTCACATATAGGCCAGAGAAGGTAAGGACAGCAGGTTGCTTTCCCTACAGGCCATTAGTAAACCAGTTGGATTTTTACGACAATCTGACAGCTTCATGCTCACTTTTATTCCAGATTTCCTTTTTTAAACTGAATTCAAATTCCTAATAAGCTGCCGTGGTAGGATATGAACTCATGTTCTCTGGATTACTACTCCAGTAACATAACCACTTTGCTTTCCTTTATGTGATTCTATTCTTCTGTAGCAAACATCTTAAGTATTGGATAGACAATGGCCAGCAGTTACAACAGTGGGTACAGTGAGGGGACTGTGACTTTATCTCTTTATCAATCATCTAGCTTGAAGCATGACTCTTCCTTGGGGCAAAAGTCCCTTTGCACTTTTCCATTGACCCTAGCTCTCTTCATTTCTATTCAGACCTGTCCCTTTCATCAACATCTGCAAAGTTCCTACCTCCCTTGACATCAAAGCTGAACTACATGAACAGCACCTACCGAGTTATCCAGAAGCCTCTCACTTGGCTGGAAGCTGCCTGGCTTTGCAAGACTTGCAACGAGACCCTGGTCACTGTGATGGATCCCTACCATCAGGCCTTCCTCACAGTCATGAACAGCTTCCAACTTGCCCTCTGGATTGGGCTGTCTAATGAAGAGGGAACACCTGCTATCAAGGCTCTTTTATCAGATTGTATCACGTAGATCTGCAGTGCAAATCCATATTGGTCGCTTACTTTTTGTAAGTAGCATGAAGAATGATAAATGCAACTGGCAAAGCGATTTTAGATGCACTGATACTGAGTTTTTGCAATCACTGAATTACACCACAGTTCTGTAACTGTAAAATGGGCATTGGTGCAAAAATAGTGTCTGTAATTTTTAAGTGACACAATTGTACTCATGTTGGCGCATTGGTCCCAATCACAGATTACATAGAAATTACAACACAGAAACAGGTCACTCGGCCCAACCAATCCATGTCGGCACTTACCTTCCTTGAGAGCAAATAGTTTTAATAACAGTTACCCGTTTTGTTCCCATATCTTTCCAACAAGGGGTATTTTTAACATAACCTGCCCAACGGGAATCTGAATAGCTGATGGTTTTACACCGCACCCATTTTTACCTTCCCTTGCCATCACTCGAACGGGCGAAGAGTAACGGGGATGGGGAAATGGACAGCTGTATAACGGGCGGGTGTGTAACGGGCGGGTGTGTAACGGGTGGGGTGTGTAACGGGCGGGGTGTGTAACGGGCAGGTGAATACCATTGGGTGTGTAACAGGCGGGGTGTGTAATGGGCGGGGTGTGTAACGGGCGGGTGTGTAACGGGTGGGGTGTGTAACGGGCAGGTGAATACCATTGGGTGTGTAACGAGCGGGGTATGTAACGGGCGGGGTGTTTCATGGGCGGGTGTATAACGGGCGGGGGTATAATGCGCGAGGTATATAGTGGGCGGGTTGTATAACGGGAGTAGTGTGCAACGGGCTGGTGTGCAACGGGCGCATGTATAACTCAATGCAAGGAGCACTTGTAATAAGGTGGATGAATTAACTGTGCAGATAGCGGTAAACGGATATGATGTAATTGGGATTATGGAGACATGGCTCCAAGGTGACCAAGGCTGGGAACTCAGTATCCAAGGGTATTCAATATTCAGGAACGATAGACAGAAAGGAAAAGGAGGTAGTGTGGCGTTGCTGGTTAAAGAGGAGATTAATGCAATATTAAGGAAGGACATTAGCATGGATGAGGTGGAAGCTGTATGGGTAGAGCTGCGGAACACCAAAGGGCAGAAAACGCAAGTGGGAGTTGTATACAGACCACCAAACAGTCATAGTGAGGTTGGGGATGACAACAAACAGGAAATTAGGGATGCATGCAATAAAGCTACAGCAGTTATCATGGGTGACTTTAATCTACATATAGATTGGGCTAACCAAACTGGTAGCAATACGGTGGAAAAGGATTTCCTGGAGTGTATAAGGGATGGTTTTCTGGACCAATATATCGAGGAACCAACTCGAGAGCTGGCCATCCGAGACTGGGTGTTGTGTAATGAGAGAGGATTAATTAGCAATCTTGTTGTGCGAGGCCCCTTGGGGAAGAGTGACCATAATATGGTAGAATTCTTCATTAAGGTGGAGAATGACGCAATCAATTCAGAGATTAGAGTCCTGAACTTAAAGAAAGGTAACTTCGATGGTATGAGTCGTGAATTGGCTAGGATAGACTGGTGAATGATACTTAAAGGTTTGACGGTGGATAGGCAATGGTAGACATTTAAAGATCACATGGATGAACTTCAACAATTGTACATCCTTGTCTGGCGTAAAAATAAAATGGGAAAGGTGGCTCAACCGTGGCTTACAAGGGAAATTAGGGATAGTGTTAAATCCAAGGAAGAGGCATGTAAATTGTCAAAAAAAGCAGCAAATCTGAGGACTGGGAGAAATTTAGAATTCAGCAGAGGAGGACAAAGGGTTTAATTAGGAGGGGAAAATAGAATATGAGAGTAAGCTTGCAGGGAACATAAAAACTGACTGCAAAAGCTTCTACAGATACGTGAAGAGAAAAAGATTAGTGAAGACAAATGTAGGTCCCTTACAGTCAGAATCAGGTGAAGTCATAATGGGGAACAAAGAAATGGCAGACCAATTGAACAAATACTTTGGTTCTGTCTTCACTAAGGAAGACACAAATAACCTTCCGGAAATACTAGGGGAGCAAGCGTCTAGCGAAAAGGAGGAACTAAGGGAAATCCTTATTAGTCAGCAAATTGTGATGGGAAAATTGATGGGATTGAAGGCCGATAAATCCCCAGGGCCTGATAGTCTGCATCCCAGAGTACTTAAGGAAGTGGCCTTAGAAATAGTGCATGCATTGGTGGTCATTTTCCAACAGTCTGTTGACTTTGGATCAGTTCCTATGGACCAGAGGGTAGCTAATGTAACCCCACTTTTTTTAAAAAAGAGGGAGAGAAAACAGGGAATTATAGACCGGTCAGCCTGGCATCGGTGGTGGGGAAAATGTTGGAATCAATTATTAAAGATGAAATAGCAGCGCATTTGGAAAGCAGTGACAGGATCGGTCCAAGTCAGCATGGATTTATGAAAGGGAAATCATGCTTGACAAATCTTCTAGTATAGTGGACAAGGGGGAGCCAGTGGATGTGGTGTATTTAGACTTTCAAAAGGCTTTTGACAAGGTCCTACATAAGAGATTAGTGTACAAAATTAAAGCACATGATATTGGGGGTAATGTATTAACGTGGATAGAGAACTGGTTGGCAGACAGGAAGCAGAGAGTAGGAATAAATGGGTCCTTTTCAGAATGGCAGACAGTGACAAGTGGGGTACCACAGGGCTCAATGCTGGGACCCCAGCTATTTACAATATACATCAATGATTTAGACGAAGGAATTGAATGTAATATCTCCAAGTTTGCAGATGACATTAAGCTGGGTGGCAGTGTGAGTTGTGTCCGGATATAAAAGGGGTCAGAGGGTCTAGTAAGGAGGGGGAACTGAGGGAAATATTTATTAGTCGGGAAATTGTTTTGGGGAAATTGATGGGATTGAAGGCCGATAAATCCCCAGGGCCTGATGGACTGCATCCTAGAGTACTTAAGGAGGTGGCCTTGGAAATAGCGGATGCATTGACAGTCATTTTCCAACATTCCATTGACTCTGGATCAGTTCCTATGGAGTGGAGGGTAGCCAATGTAACCCCACTTTTTAAAAAAGGAGGGAGAGAGAAAACAGGGAATTATAGACCGGTCAGCCTGACCTCAGTAGTGGGTAAAATGATGGAATCAATTATTAAGGATTTCATAGCAGTGCATCTGGAAAATGGTGACATGATAGGTCCAAGTCAGCATGGATTTGTGAAAGGGAAATCATGCTTGACAAATCTTCTGGAATTTTTTGAGGATGTTTCCAGTAAAGTGGACAAAGGAGAACCAGTTGATGTGGTATATTTGGACTTTCAGAAGGCTTTCGACAAGGTCCCACACAAGAGATTAATGTGCAAAGTTAAAGCACATGGGATTGGGGGTAGTGTGCTGACGTGGATTGAGAACTGGTTGTCAGACAGGAAGAAAAGAGTAGGAGTAAACGGGTACTTTTCAGAATGGCAGGCAGTGACTAGTGGAGTGCCGCAAGGTTCTGTGCTGGGGCCCCAGCTGTTTACATTGTACATTAATGATTTAGACGAGGGGATTAAATGCAGTATCTCCAAATTTGCGGATGATACTAAGTTGGGTGGCAGTGTGAGCTGCGAGGAGGATGCTATTAGGCTGCAGAGTGACTTGGATAGGTTAGGTGAGTGGGCAAATGCATGGCAGATGAAGTATAATGTGGATAAATGTGAGGTTATCCACTTTGGTGGTAAAAACAGAGAGACAGACTATTATCTGAATGGTGACAGATTAGGAAAAGGGAAGGTGCAACGAGACCTGGGTGTCATGGTACATCAGTCATTGAAGGTTGGCATGCAGGTACAGCAGGCGGTTAAGAAAGCAAATGGCATGTTGGCCTTCATAGCGAGGGGATTTGAATACAGGGGCAGGGAGGTGTTGCTACAGTTGTACAGGGCCTTGGTGAGGCCACACCTGGAGTATTGTGTACAGTTTTGGTCTCCTAACTTGAGGAAGGACATTCTTGCTATTGAGGGAGTGCAGCGAAGGTTCACCAGACTGATTCCCGGGATGGCGGGACTGACCTATCAAGAAAGATTGGATCAACTGGGCTTGTATTCACTGGAGTTCAGAAGAATGAGAGGGGACCTCATAGAAACGTTTAAAATTCTGACGGGTTTAGACAGGTTAGATGCAGAAAGAATGTTCCCAATGTTGGGGAAGTCCAGAACCAGGGGTCACAGTCTGAGGATAAGGGGTAAGCCATTTAGGACCGAGATGAGAAGAAACTTCTTCACCCAGAGAGTGGTGAACCTGTGGAATTCTCTACCACAGAAAGTAGTTGAGGCCAATTCACTAAATATATTCAAAAGGGAGTTAGATGAAGTCCTTACTACTCGGGGGATCAAGGGTTATGGCGAGAAAGCAGGAAGGGGGTACTGAAGTTTCATGTTCAGCCATGAACTCATTGAATGGCGGTGCAGGCTAGAAGGGCTGAATGGCCTGCTCCTGCACCTATTTTCTATGTTTCTATGTTTCTATGAGGAGGATGCTAAGAGGCTCCAGGGTGACTTGGACAGGTTAAATGAGTGGGAAAATATATGGCAGATGTGGTATAATGTGGATCAGTGTGAGGTTATCCACTTTAGTGGTAAAAACAGGAGGGCTGATTATTATCTGAATGGTGGCAGATTGGTAAAGGGGGAGGTGCAACAAGACCTGGGTGTCATGGTACATCAATCATTGAAGGTTGGCATACAGATGCAGCAGGCGGTGAAGAAGGCAAATGGCATGTTGGCCTTCACAGCGAGAGGATTCGCATATAGGAGCATGGAGGTCTTACTACAGTTGTACAAGGGCTTGGTAAGGCCACATCTTGAATATTGTGTACAGTTTTGGTCTCCTAATCTAAGGAAGGACATTCTTGCTATTGAGGGAGTGCAGCAAAGGTTCACCAGACTGATTCCCGGGATGACAGGACTGACATATGAAGAAAGACTGGATCGACTAGGCTTGTATTCTATGGAATTTAGAAGAATGAGAGGGGATCTCATAGAAACATAAAATTCTGATGGAATTGGACAGGTTAGATACAGGAAGAATGTTCCCGATGTTGGGAAAGTCCAGAATCATTATCGTTCAAGAAACTGTCAATTTCTGTCTCAAATTTATTCAATGTCTCAGCTTCCACAGCTCTCTGAGGCAGCGAGTTCCACAGATTCACAACCCTCTGAGAGAAGAAATTTCTCCTCATCTCAGTTTTAAATGGGCGGCCCCTTATTCTAAAATTATGCCCTCTAGTTCTAGTCTCCCCTATCAGCGGAAACATCCTCTCTGCATCCAACTTGTCAAGCCCCCTCATAATCGTATACATTTCGATAAGATCATCTCTCATTCTTCTGAATTCCAATGATTAGAGGCCCAACCTCATAAGACAATCCCCTCATCTCTGGAATCAACCTTGTGAACCTTCTCTGAACTGCCTCCAAAGCAAGTATATCCTTTCATAAATATGGAAACCAAAACTGGACACAGTATTCCAGCTGTACAACTTTAGCAAGACTTCCCTGCTTTTATACTCCATCCCCTTTGCAATAAAGACCAAGATTCCATTGGCCTTCCTGTTGACTTGCTGTGCCTGCATACTAACCTTTTGTGTTTCATGCACAAGTACCCCAGGTCACGCTGTACTGCAGCACTTTGCAATCTTTCTCCATTTAAATAATAACTTGCTAACTTGCTCTTTGATTTTTTTCTGCCAAAGTGCAAGACCTCACACTTTCCAATACTATATTCCATCTGCAAAATTTTTGCCCACTCACTTAGCCTGTCTATGTCCTTTTGCAGATTTTGTGTGTCCTCCTCACACATTGCTTTTCCTCCCATCTTTGTATCGTCTGCAAACTTGGATACGTTACACTCTGTCCATTCCTTCAAGTTGTTAATATAGATTGTAAATAGTTGGGGTCCCAGCACTGATCCCTGGACGGGGTGTATAAGGGGCGGGGTGTAATGGGCAGGGTGTATTAGGGGCTGGGTGTATAACGGGCGGGGTGTATAGTGGGCAGGTTGTGTAACAAGCTGGGTGTATAACGGGTGGTGTGTATAACGGGTGGGTGTGTATAACGGGCAGGTTTATAATGGGTGGGTGATAACCGGAGGGTGTGTATAATGGGTGGGTATATAATGGACGGATGTACAATGGGCCAGTGTGCAACAGGTGGCATGTATAACAGGCTGGTGTACATCAGGCAAGTATACGACGTATAAATAACGGTTGTATAAATGGCTCAGGTGGAACACAGGTTTTGTACCCATGCTCACTATTGCTCTAAACTGACTTCCATGGGGAGTAAAATCAGACTGGATGTTGAACCAGCATTGCGCCTGATTCCATCAGCTTACCAATGGATGGGTCAGGTTAAAATGACCCCTTCTGTGACTTTGTTGATTACTAACCCCTCACAGTTAAAGACACAGATATCCCCATCCCCCAGCCAATGTCAAGTCTCACTCTGGACCAGGGTTCGGCCCTTTTCATCTAAAAATGCACCTTACAACTTTTGAGATGTCTGTGTTAAAAGCAAGCACAAGCCCATCGATGTTCATGTATGCATTGAACCCGTCCCCTGTTCGTGAACCGTTACTTACTCTGCTGATATGAACTGAGATTGTCTTAACGGGTTTACGTGAATATTGCATACTGCTGTTTCTGGGCTCGTGTTTAAGTGGGTTTACGATTTTTTTTTAATCACAAATCTCCATACTTAGCATTTTGCCATTTCTGACAGCTGTGTATATAAAAAGCACCAGAGACCCCTCCCCACCAAAGTAAACCGGCCCCACCCGCTCAGACAGAATTGGGCAGGAGTATTGCTGAATCAGAGTGTGCCTCACATGGGGCTACAATTTCACCTCTTTAATTGTGACTTTTGCTCATTTCTCCCTCGCTAGGGTTACCAACTCTGGTTAGACGTATCTCTGGAGATTTCACCAAATGTCCTCCTGCATCACCAATATTTTTATAGCTAATAAACAAAAGAAAATGAAAAAAAAATGTTTAAGGTTCCAATTATTTTTTTTTTCCCTCCCCCGAGTTGCTGAAGCAATGTCTAGGAGACTCCAGGACAATCCTTGAGGGTTGGCAACCCCACCCCCTCGCGATCTTCTCGCTCCATGCACTTTCTCCGGCTGTCGCTGTTCTCTAAGCGGAGAGCTGACCCAAAGTGACTATTCTATCATCTCTCCTGTGGAGAACCAGCCCTGGATTTACACTCTACAGCTACTCCAACAGATACACGGTCGCAATCAAAAAACCTGGAGTGCGGACATGACTGCTCCATGGCCCCTGTTCAAGGAGTTTGTTTCAACCTTGTCCCTTTTCAATCACCCCCATGCTCGCTGATCTACATTGGCTCCCAGTCCAGCAACACCTCCATTTTATAATTGTCATCCTCGTTGTCATGTATCTCACATTACTGTATATAACTTTATCTTACCATGTCATACATGACTGTAACTGGATATGGCCTGTAACAATAAGCATACCTTACCACCAGGGGTTCACTTGCAGGAGACACTCCATCCCTGTCCCACTGTGGTATATAAAGGGAGGCCTCAGGCAAGTGCAGCACTGGAGAGCTGGAATTAAAGGTGCAGGTCCTGAGTGGCCTTGACTTCAGCATGTGTCTCGTGTAAGTCAGTACATTAGAGTCAGGACTTTAACACTCGTGTTCAAATCCCTCTTTGGCCTTGCCCCTCCCTATCACTGCAGCCTTACAACCAATGTTCCTGCTAATTTATTTGGGTGTGCAGCCCCTTTAACGGGCTGTGCGGCCCATTTAAATTTCCACGCATGCAAGGTTTTTCCATTTAAAAGCTGCTGAACGGCCTGCGCGGGACCCCCAGACCGTTGCACGGCTGCACAGCTTAATGGAAACATTGCCTCCGAGAACTCTGCGCTCCTCCAATTCTGGCCTGTTGTGCATCTCCCACTTTAATCGCTCCACCATTGATGGCCGTGCCTTCTGCTGCCTAGGCCCTAAGCTCTGGGATTCCCTCCCCTACCCTCTCTATCTCTCTTTCCTCCTTTAAGACGCTCCTTAAAACCTACCTCTTTAATCAAGCTTTTGGTCACCTGTCCTAATATCTCCTTATGTAGCTCGATGTCAAATTTTGTCTGATAATGCTCCTGTGAAGTGCCTTGGGACATTTTACTACGTTACAGGCGCTATATAAATACACGCTGTGTGGTTGTTGCCTCTTTTGCACTCTCTCTCTGACCTGTGCTTTCTCACTGTCCGTGCTGCCGTGCTCAGTAACTGTGTAATTTTACGCAGGGAGCCAGAACCTTCCCTTGGCTCGGCAGGGAGGAGTCGGACTATACCAACTGGCAGGACGGGGAGCCGCGTCAAGTCTCGGGCTGCGCTCACATAAATGTGGATGGCACGTGGCGGACATCCAACTGTGACATGAAGCTGAAGGGAGTGATCTGCAACGTGGCTAGAGGTAGGTGGAGTGGGGAATTCCATGTCCTGAAGTGGCAGGAGCCGGATGGGTTTGAATGTGCTAAATAGACTTGGATAAAGTGGCGTGGGAGGAGGCCCGTGTGGAGTGTAAACGTCGGTCAGTTGAGCCGAATGGCCTGTTTCTGTGTTGTAAAATTCTATGTTAAAAACGAGGCTAATGTTGGAGGATGGGTGCTCTTATAAATTATTTCTCAAAATGATACGGTTCACAGCAGCGATTGTCAGATGTTCACAGATTTATTAAGTATACAATAATAATTATTCATAGAATAAAATCATATTGCACAGAAGGAAGCCATTCAGTCCATTGTGCCTGTGCCAGCTCTTTGAAAGAGCTATCCAATTAGTCCTACTCCTTCCGCTCTTTCCCCATAGCCCGGCACATTTCTCCCCTTCAAATATTTATCCATTTCCTTTTTGAAAATTTCCCTATTAAAATTCTCTATTGAATCTGCTTTGACCACCCTTTCAGGCATTGCACTCCAGATCATAACATTTTAACAATATTAAAAACACACTTAGCCACACTTGCGGCAAAACCGGAGAATCCAAAGCATGTTATGGTTTCAGCTTGGTTGTTTTTTAGGTTGATCAGACCTTCAAATTCTGAGGTATCTGTCTTAATGGCCACTCTTTTACACGTTTTCCAAACCTGCTAAGGTACATTTCACATGTTCCATAGCATAACCGAATACACAGTTATCATTCATCACTGATTTGATTGTCCCGTCTTTACAGCACACGGATCTGTAACTCCCTGACTTTCTCAAGCAGATTCTTATCTTCAAGGCTTGAGCAAAGGCTTCTCTGGTTAACCCTTTTCTTACAATCGCACACGTGCTGTAATAATCCATATTGCACTGCTCCCTCAGTTATAACATGACGAGGGTAAGGTTGAAAGGCCTGCTCCTGGCACTGAGCCTCACTAGCAGTAAGGACACGTTGGAAATCAGTGCTGTAGTGTTGTAGCCCTGACTCCACGACCACACTCAGCATTACTGAGGCTCCAAACCCCAAACAAAGCCTCTCAGAATGACCCCCAATAGTGCAGGGACTCCCTTTGAAGATTGGGAGCTGACAACCTTCACACTCGCTCTTTGTACTTTTCACACTTCATTGTCTTGGGTTTTTCAAGCTTTTTGGTATTTTCTTCGAATTAATCTTACAGTCTGATTCAAGCTCTTCCCCATTTTCCTCCTCATCATCCTGCCTGGATCCCCTCTTCCCCCAAAGCCCCGCCATCGTCCATTGTCCTGCCAGTTCCCGTTCTCCACTCAATTTTGCTTCCTCAATTCCCTCATTATGAATTCCTCGAACCTCCAAAAACCATCATCTCATCAGTATTGTGCTGGGACTTCAAACCAGCTACCCATTGAGTACAAGAGAAAAAGCGCAGCCACTGATTGGTGTAGTAATGGTGGCCAGCCTACCCGTACTCCTCAGCATGAGTGAACATACTCTAAAGGAATTAGTGTTTATGCACTCTATTGAGGAAAGGTCATTATAGAAAATGAAACGGCAGAGGATATTAAACAAGGCTGTTTAACTGTTTAATATTACAATGGTGACTGCACTTCAAAAGTAATTAATTAGCTGGAAAATGCATTGGTATGTCCTGAGGTCATGAAAGGCGCTATAGAAATGCAAGTTCTTTCTTTCTAATATTCTTGTTTAAAAGCTTTGTTTTGTTATAAAATGTGCTGTTTAATGGCTCTGCATAATACGATTGGGCAGAGTCAACATAGATTTATGAAAGGGTAATAGTGTTTGACAAATCTTTGAGTTTTTTAAATTTGTAACTAGCAGGGCAGATTAAGGGAAATCAGTGTATGTAGTACATGTGGATTTTCAGAAGGCATTCGATAAGGTGGTTATTACACATCCGGGAGGGTGCTGAGCACCTCGAGTCTCGTTGCCAAGAACGTGCAGAAATCAAGCGCAGGCAGCGCAAAGAGCGTGCGGCAAACCGATCCCATCCACCCTTTCCCTCAACGACTATCTGCCCCACTTGTGATGGAGACTGTGGTTCTCGTATTAATCTGTACAGCCACCTCAGAGCTCATGTTAAGAGTGGAAACAAGTCTGCCTCAATTCCGAGGGACTGCCTATGATGATGATGATATTACACAAAATTAGGGTTAATGGGATTTGTTTGGATTGAGGATTGATTAAGGGACAGAAAACAGAATAGATCATTTTCGTGTTAGCAGGCGGAACTGGTGGGGTAAGAATATAATAACATTAGAATTAAGAGCAGGAGTAGGTCATACGGCACCTCGAGCATGCGCCACATTTAATAAGATTATGGCTGATCTTCAACCTCAACTTTACTTTCCCGCCCGATCCCCAGCTCCCCTGATTCCCCTTGAATCCAAAAATCTATCTATCTCAGCCTTGAATATTCGATTAAAGGGGAGGGTCGCTGTGCACTCTGCACGGCCACTGATGGCCATCACTGGGCCACCAGGGCAGAGTGCGACCGGGCCAGCAGCCCAGCACCTGTGACGGTGTACCGTGCTGCATGATGGTGGCCTGGACCACGCTAGGGCCGCCATGGTTGAGCCGACCCAAGAGTCGGCTGACAAAAAAGATGGTGGCCCGGGGTGCTGGCACCCTCCCCTTTAATCACCGTTCCGAGAGCGGACATCAGCCAGCTTTGCGACCCACGAAGCTGGCGTTGACATCTGTGCACCGGCCCTGCGGCCCACGGGTCAATTTCCCCTGCAGAGCATTAAGGTGTCAGGGTGGGGCGGTGAGGGGTTGCCGCGCACAGTGATGATGTCATCACCGGTTGTGTGGTGACCCAGGACGCTAACCGCAGGGCACGCGCTGCTATGCCAGCACCTCCGCAACCTCCCAGGGCAATTTCCCAAGAGGCAGCAGTGCCCCCTGCCCCGGGCGCAAACTGTCTTGCGCCCCATTAGTGGCCCCTAGAGGAGCTAATGGGACTATAAAAATTGTCAATATCGCCCCCTTGGTCTCCTTAAGGAAGGATATACTTGCCTTAGAACGAGTGCAATGAAGGTTCACTAGGCTGATCCCTGGGACGGGGGGATTGTCCTATGAGGAGAGATTGAGTAGACTAGGCTTATATTCCCTAGAGTTTAGGATAGCTGATCTCTTTGAAACTTATGAAATTCTTAATGGGCTTGACAAGGCAGGGGAGTCTAGAACTAGGTATAAAAACATAGAATCCATGAAAAAAGGTGCAGGAGTAGGCCATTCGGCCCTTTGAGCCTGCACCACCATTCAATAAGATCATGGCTTATCATCACCTCAGTACCCCTTTCCTGCTTTCTCTCCATACCCCTTGATCCCTTTAGCCGTAAGGACCATATCTAACGAACTGGCATCAACAACTCTCTGCGGTAGAGAATTCTACAGGTTCACAATTCTCTGAGTGAAGAAGTTTCTCCTCATCTCATTCTTAAATGGCTTACCCCTTATCCTTAGACTGTGACCCCTGGTTCTGGACCTCCCCAACACCGGGAACATTCTTCCTGCATCTAACCTGTCCAGTCCTGTCAGAATTTTATATGTTTCTATGAGAACCCCTCTCATTCTTCTGAACTCCAGTCGATCCAGTCTCTCCTCATATGTCAGTCCTGCCATCCCGGGAATCAATCTGGTGAACCTTCGCTGCACTGCCTCAATAGCAAGAACGTCCATCTTCAGAACACAATATTTCAGGTGAGGCCTCACCAAGGCCCTGTACAACTGCAGTAAAACCTCCCTGCTCCTACACTCAAATCTCCTAGCTGTGAAGGCCAACATGCCATTTGCCCTCTTCACAGCCTGCTGTACCTGCATGCCAACTTTCAATGACTGATGTACCATGACATCCAGGTCTCGTTGCACCTCCCCTTTTCCTAATCTGCCGCCATTCAGATAATAATCTGCCTTCATGTTTTTGCCACCAAAGTGGATAACCTCACATTTATCAAAGTTATACTGCATCTGCCGTGCACTTGCTCACTCACTTAACCTGTCCAAGTCACCTTGCAGCCTCTTAGCATCCTCCTCACAGCTCACACTGCCACCCAGCTTAGTGTCATCTGCAAACTTGGAGATATTACACTCAATTCCTTCATCTAAATCATTGATGTATATTGTAAATAGCTGGGGTCCTAGCACTGAGCCCTGCGGCACTCCATTAATCACTGCCTGCCATTCTGTTTATCCTGACTCTCTGCTTCCTGTCTGCCAACCAGTTCTCTATCCACGTCAATTCATTACTCCCAATACCATGTGCTTTAATTTTGCACAACAATCTCTTGTGTGGGACCTTGTCAAAAGCTTTTTGAAAATCCAAATACACCACATCCACTGGTTCTCCCTTGTCCATTCTTCTAGTTACATCCTCAAAATATTCTAGAAGATTTGTCAAGCATGATTTCCCTTTCATAAGTCCATGCTGACTTGGACCAATCCTGTCACTGCTTTCCAAATGCACTGCTATTTCATCTTTAATAATTGATTCCAACATTTTCCCCACTACCGATGTCAGGCTAACCAGTCTATAATTCCCCGTTTTCTCTCTCCCTCCTTTTTTAAAAAGTGGTGTTACATTAGCTATCCTCCAGTCCATAGGAACTGATCCAGAGTCGATAGACTGTTGGAAAATGATCACCAATGATCGCCGTCTCAGAATAAAGGGTCGGCCATTTAGAACTGAGATGATGAAAAAATACCTTTATTGAAAGGATGGTGAATCTTTTGAATTTTCTACCCCAGAGAGCTGTGGATGCTCAGTCATTGAGTACATTCAAGGCATAGATCGATAGATTTTTGGATACTATGGGAACCAAGGGATATGGAAAAGTGCAGGAAGATAGACGAGGTAGAAGATCAGCCATGGTCTTATTGAATGGTGGAACAGGCTCGAAGGGTCATATGGCCGACTACTGCTCCTATTTCTTAGGTACTTCTTTGCTACATTCTGTTAATAATAATCAGTCTGGCACAATTGAACAATTATTTCTGCCCAATATAATATAATTAATTCCTCTTCCCCATTCATGTCAAATGCAAGTGAAGGGCCTCCTCTGAGCCTGCCTGTAGGTGGCGCTTTTGCAGCACATTATTGTTCTTCTGGCACTTTTAGAAAGATTAATGCAATATTGAGGGCCAGTGACACCGGCATCCCCATCTGCTGGTGGAAAGACTGATTGCAGCACCAGCTCTGTGCACCATTAACCAAATGCTCAGTTTGTAGTGACACATATTTCATCTCACTATCGTGGCAGGGCCAGGCCACTAAGTGAAGGGCTCTAGTTTTCATGGAAGACATTCCCTACCCTGCTTGTGGCAGATGTTCGTTTTTCCCTGGATCTGCAGCATTCCCTTATTCTCCAGCAAGAGAAAGCTAGTGCCTACCAGAGGCAACTCCAGCTTCCTGTCATTCATTTATTCTCTCTATCTCTATAGATATCTCTCTCTCTCTATAATATCTCACTCACTCTCTGTCTATCTTTCTGTAGTTCTTATAACAACGTTTTGACAACACACTTTCCTGTCTTTCCACACTTTTATCGCCATTGTTGTGCTCCACGTAGAGAAACAAAGGCCTAGAATGGCAAGGCCTGAGGCTCCCCAGACATTGGGCCTCAAGCCTCATTATTATGGAGGCAGCAATGCTTCAGAGCCCACCAGCAAAGTGTAGTGCAAGATCAGGCCGCTGGTAGCGTTGCAGTGCCCCCAGGGGCAGGGCCGGGACATCAGGGGACAGGCGGGAGATCAGGGGTCGGGAGATCGGGTCAGGGCTGGGAGATCATGAAACGGGGCGGGAGGTTAGGGGTAGTGGCTGAGAGATCAGAATGGGAGCCGGAGATCTGGGGAAGGGTCCGAGAGATCAGGGGGAGGGGGAGGGAGAACAGGGGGTGGGGCCGAGGGATCGGGGTGGGAGATCAGGGGGAGGAGTCGGGAGATCGGAATCTGGGCCAGGAGATCAGCGGGAGGGGTCGAAGACATCAATGACAGGTGGATTGAGCAGTGGCGATTGGTTCCTTTTAATGTGGAGTCTGGACGGACACTCCTACTCCTCCCAGCTGCATATTCTGCTCAGTTACTTACCTTCTTGGTTGGGCCTCGCAGGTGATCCCTAAGCCTGGGTTCCCTGAGTGTGATGGCTGCCTCAGGGTAAACCAGTCTTGGAGAGTGAGCCTTAAACAGATTTAGGCCCATTATTTGCATTTAACGCCTGTTTCAGGCATGGGTAAAGGACGCGATTTTTTTTTGTCTTTATCCAATATGGCTCGTGGCGCAATTCCGGACAGAAATGTGTGTTTGTAGTCTAACGAAGGATCATCGACCCGAAACGTTAACTCTGCTTCCTCTCCACAGATGCTGCCTGACCTGCTGAGATTTACAGCATTTTCTGTTTTTATTCGTAGTCCGAGTGGTGCCCGACAAACAGGTGTGCTGACCAATTGCCAGGCCAAGCTGTCTCTCGTACCCGAATCAGATCACGAGCACAAGAGCTGTGCAGTGACTCACCCTCCTATATCCCGCCTTTCATCAGAACTGAAAACTGAGAGATAAACAGGCATTTTAGTTAGGTTGGAAAACAAAAGAGAAAAAGGGGGAGAGATTCGACACGGCGTTTTGCATTTTCCGTTTAATTTCCGATGCGCTGTATTTGCCGCTTTCCTCCACTTCCTCTCTTTTTCCCTATTTTCTCACCTTGTTTTGTTCCCCTGTGTTTTCACCATCGATGATTTTACACATTCTGCTGAGCTATTTCTTTATATTCATTCCCTTACTGATGATCCATCTAATAGTCTCTTATTCTGGAGTTTTATGAGTCGTTCAACTCATTTACTTACTCTCTGTGATTGGCATTTCTCTCCCATTCCCCCTATTCTATTCATTTTTCCCACTTTACTAAAATTTCTCTTCCTCTCTGTTTTCAGTTCTGATGAAGGGTTATACACTCAAAAAGTCAATAACCCACCTTTTCCCTTCACAGGTGCTAACGGACAACTGTGTATTTCTTGCATTTTCCATTCGTATTTCTTTGTTTGTACTGGTTTAGTGATATTCCTTGAAGGATAAAAATTAGCCAGGACACTGGAGAGAACAACCCCTTCAAAATGGGATCTTTTACATCGCCTGAGAGAGCAGACAGGGCCTCAGTTTAATCCAAAGCGCCATTGAAGGAACAGAGCTGCTGGGTTAAGTGACCTGAGTCGGCATTGGGAGAACAACACTTTGAGTGGCAGAGAGAATTCAGGAATCCACAGACTGAATTGATGGGAATTGTTACATATGCAATAACTCAATAGGCTTATTACCGTGAACTCAATCAGGTGTGACCTGACTCTACTTTATTCGTGTTATGTATGAATACGGAGTCTGACTAGACACTGTGAGCTCAAAGTAAAGTGTGACTGTCGAAATCTCAACTCTCAATATACGACTAACACAATCAGCTCCGGTAGATGTTCCTTTAATTTTTACTTGCAGCAAGGAAGAGTCTCACTCAGTCAAAGGCTAAGCGACGACTCCCAAAATGATACAGTTTCGCAAAGTATTTATACAGTAAAAAAACAAGTTATGGTTCCATCCTGTATATTGGTTCTGCCTTTGCAGTCAGCGAAAACAGATAAAGAGTTAATGATTACCACATCCTTGTCTTTACATTTTTCTCAAATGTCTCTTTTGAGAGTGATTTTGGTGGGCCAGACAGCAATGGCTCGATTAGGGTGTGATAATGTGCTATTACCGACTTTTCATTGTTTTAGGATTGTCCAGTTTCCTGACCAGTTATTTGGGCCCATGATTTCCATAGTGGTTGATTGGGTACTTAGCTTCTTGCATATTATGGATGAGTTCTGTACAAGAGATAATGGCTGGTAATTTGAGTATCTCTTGGGGCTGAATTGGTGTTGCATCTTTACAACCTTTATCCAGACCTTCTAAGGTCTGGTATAGCGACAGACTTTACCGGAGAGCACAATGGGTGGTTCTTATCTCAGCAAGACAGTTTAATGTTGTCTGATGGCCATTAATCAGCTATCAGCAGTTCCAGTCAGGGTTAGCATGTTTATGCAAACTGATTGTCTGTTGCAGAAGTTTCTAGCAGGTCCTGGACTCCATTTTGTTTTATGGCAAAAAGGGTACAAAAAAACAGTGTAATGCAACTTAAAAAAATACATTTCCACATGACCTTAGTCTTTTATTGCAGGTCTCCAGACTACCTCTCCAGCCTGTGAGGCCTCCTAAAGTATAGGTGCTCCCAAGGGATTGTGGGATCCCTTGGGACTCCAGGGGATGAGCCCTCTGGTGGCTACACAAGATATATATAGGTTTACATATATAACACTTCCCCCCCCCCCCCCCCCCCCCCGGCCACAAAGTTAATAGTGTAACTATTTACAAGGTGAGACGATCTGGAGCCTTTCTTTCCCTAGTTGATCGTCTCGGAGCAAATGCTGGTTTTGGTGAATTGTTTGTTGGGCCTTCACTGGGCTGCTGTGCAGCTGGCCTTGCTGGGCTGCCTGGTGTGGTGAGTCCTGCTGGGCTGCTGTGGATGATAGGTTCTGCTTCGTGGTCAACCGCGGTGTCGGTTGCCATTGGTGTCTATGTTGGGGGGTCAAAGAAAGTAGGGTCCAAGGTGGGTTGTTCTGGATAGTCCGTGAATCTGAGTTTGATTTGGTCCAAGTGTTTCCGGTGGATGAGTCCATTTGAAAGTTTGACCCGAAACACCCTACTCCCCTCTTTGGCCACAACAGTGTCGGGAAGCCACTTGGGACCTTGTCCATAGTTCAACACAAATACAGGATCATTGATTTCAATTTTGCGTGACACATTTGCGCTATCATGATATGTACTTTGTTGAAGCCACCTGCTCTCTACATGTTCATGTAGATCAGGGTGGACTAACGAGAACCTTGTCTTAAGGGTCCTTTTCATGAGCAGTTCAGCGGGTGGAATCCCAGTGAGCGAGTGGGGTCTCATGTGGTAGCTAAGCAGGACTCTGGATAGGCCGAGTCTGCAGTGAGCCTTCAGTTACCCTCTTCAAGCTCTGCTTGATGGTTTGCACTGTTCTCTCTGCCTGACCATTGGATGCTGGTTCGAACGGGGCAGATGCAACATGTTTGATCCCATTACGGGTCATGAACTCTTTGAACTCGGCACTGGTGAAACATGGCCCGTTGTTGCTCACAAGGACATCAGGCAAGCTGTGCGTGGCAAACATGGCCCGCAGGTTTTCATTGGTGGCAGCGGACGTGATTGCCGACATTATCTCAAATTCAATCCATTTGGAGTACAACCACTAGGAACATTTTACCCAAGAATGGGCCTGCATAGTTGATATGGACCGTTGACCACGGAGGGCCAAGACCATAATCTGGGTGCATTGCTTAACTGCGAGCATGTGTTACATTTGTGCACGCAGGACTCTTAAGTCCGCATCGAAACCGGGCCACCACACGTGGGATCTGGCTATCGCTTTCATCGTTACACTGCCTGGAAGAGTACTGTGGAGATCACGGATGAAAGTATTCCTGCCCTTCTTGGGGACCACTACCCGATTACCCCACAGAAGGCAGTCTGCCTGTATAGACATTTCGTCTTTGCACCGCTGGTACGGCTTTATCTCTTCCCGCATTTCCACTGGGACACTGGACTAGCTCCCGTGAAGCACACAATTTTTTACTAGGAACAGTAAGGAGTCCTGGCTTGTCCAGGTTCTAATCTGTCGGGCTGTGACGGGTGATTGCTCACTCTCGAATGCTTCCATTATCATGACTAAATCTACGGGATGTGCCATTTCTACCCCCGTGGTGGGCAATGGCAGCCTACTGAGAGCATCGGCACAGTTTTCTGTGGCGGATGGCATAGCTGTATGCGGACGACGTGAGCACTCATCTCTGGATGCGGGCCGACGCATTCGTATTTATCCGCTTACTTTTGGAAAAAGGGTTATCAGTGGCTTATGGTCAGTTTCCAATTCAAATTTGAGCCCAACCAGATATTGATGCATTTTCTTTACCCCATAAACACATTCTAATGCTTCTTTTTCAATCATGCTATAGGCTCTCTCAGCCTTAGACAGACTTCTGGATGCATAAGCAACCGGTTGCAATTTCCCAGATTCATTAGCTTGTTGCAATAAACACCTGACCCCGTACGACGACGCATCACATGCTAGTACCAAACGCTTACATGGATCAAACAACACAAGCAATTTCTTTGAGCATAACAATTTTCTAGCTTTTACAAAGGCATTTTCTTGGCTTTTACCCCATACCCATTCATCTCCTTTACGCAGTAAGGCGTGCAGTGGTTCTAACAGGTTGTGTGCTGAGACCCGGTAAGAAATTACCAAGGTAGTTCAAGAGTCCTAGAAACCACCGCAGCTCCGTCATGTTCTGTGGCCTCGGTGCGTTCTCGATTGCCTCCATCTTCAAATCGGTGGGCCTGATGCTGTCCGCCACGATTCTTCTCCCCAGGAACTCCACGTCAGGTGCCAGGAAAACGCACTTCGAGCGTTTTAACCTGAGCCCCACGCGGTTGAGTCGATAAGAACCTCCTCCAGGTTCTGCAGATGCTCGACTGTGTCCCGACCTGTAACCAAGATGTCGTCCTGGAAGACCACGGTGCACAGGACCAACTTCAGTAAGCTATCCATGTTTCTCTGGAATATCGCCGCGGCTGATCGAATCCCAAACGGGATCTGTTGTAAATGAAGAGACCTTTGTGCATGTTGATGCGGGTGAGGCCCTTCGATGATTCCGCCAGCTCCTGCGTCATGTAGGACGAGGTCAAGTCCAGCTTCAGGAACGTCTTTCCTCCCGCCAGCTCGCAAAAAGGTCGTCTGCCTTTGGTAGTAGGTATTGATCCTGCAGGGAGAAACAATTGATAGTTACTTTGTAATCACCACAGATTCTGACAGTGCCGTCTCCCTTGAGGACTGGAACAATCGGACTGGCCCACTCGGCGAGATGATGCCCTCTTGTTGCAGCCTGTCCAGCTTGATCTCCACCCTCTCTCTCATCATGTACGGTACTGCTCTCGCCTTGTGATGGATGGGTCGCTCCTCCGGAATTAAGTGGATCTGTACTTTTGCTCCTTGGAACTTCCTGATGCCTGGTTCGAACAGCGAGGGGAACTTGTTTAAGAACTGGGCACACAAAGTGTCGTCAACGGACGAGAGCGCTCGGCCATCGTCCCAGTTCCAGCGTATCTTTCCCAGCAAGCTCCTGCCGAGCAGCGTGGGACCATCACCCAGTCCCACCCAGAATGGTAGCCTGTGCACCACTCCATCGTAGGGGACCTTTACATAAGAATTAGGAACAGGAGTAGGCCATCTAGTCCCTCGAGCCTGCTCCGCCACTCAACAAGATCATGGCTGATCTGACCGTGGACTCAGCTCCACTTACCCGCCCGCTCCCCATAACCCTTAATTCCCTTATTGGTTAAAAATCTATCTATCTGTGATTTAAATACATTCAATGAGCCAGCCTCAACTGCTTCCCTGGGCAGAGAATTCCACAGATTCACAACCCTCTGGGAGAAGAAATTCCTTCTCAACTCAGTTTTAAATTGGCTCCCCCGTATTTTGAGGCTGTGCCCCCTAGTTCTAGTCACCCCGACCAGTGGAAACAACCTTACAGTAGCACTGCCGATTACGGGAATCAATTCCTTTGTGTAAGTTCTCAGTTTAGTGCGAATGGGAGTCAGGATTGGCCTTGAGGCCTTGCTGCACCACAATTTATCGAAAGTCTTTTTGCTCATAATGGACTGGCTCGCGCCCGTGTCCAGCTCCATTGACACTGGGAGTCCATTTAATTCAACCTTCAGCATTATCGGGGGACACTTTGTGGTAAATGTGTGCACCCCATATACCTCTGCCTCCTTGATCTGAGGCTCTGGCTCGTCGTGATCCGCCGTGGATCTGTCCTCCTCTGCAACATGGTGGTTTGCAGGATTAGCAGGATTTGCAGCTCGCCTGCACATACGTTGGAGGTGTCCCATTGTTCCACAGCCCTTGCAAATTACCCTTTGAAGCGGCATGAATGGAAACGATGATCACCTCCGCAGCGCCAACATGGTGTTAATGGCCTTGCATTTATCACTCTGAGACATATGCAGATGTGCAGCTGCAGGCATGTGGGGCCTGCCCTGTACATTGCGATTTGAAAACAACATCACTTTGTTCACAGTACTTGTAGCAGCACTCGTGTGCCGAGAGATTTGCTTAGTATTGTCACTGGTGGCAATGAACGCCTGGACTATCGCTATGGGTTTACTCAAAGGTGGGCTTTCTATAGTCAAACGGTTGCAAAGTATCACTTCATGGCCAATGCCAAGTATGAAGAAGTCCCTGAGCACGTGCTCCAAATGTCCTTCAAATTCGCAATGTCCTGCAAGGCATCTCAGCTCAGCGACATAGCTCACCACTTCCTGGCCTTCAGATCTCTTGTAGGTGTAGAACTGGTACCTCGCCATCAAAACGCTTTCCTTTGGGTTCAGATGCTCCCGGATCAGTGTGCACAAATCATCGTATGATTTCTCTGTGGGTTTTGCTGGAGCAAGCAGATTTTTCATGAGGCCATATGTTGGTGTCCCACAGACGGTGAGAAGAATCGCCCTTCGTTTGGCAGCGTTTGCTTCTCCTTCCAGCTTGTTGGCCACAAAGTATTGGTCGAGTCGCTGCACGAAGGTTTCCCAATCATCTCCCTCAGAAAATTTCTCCAGGATGTCCACTGTTTTTGCATCGTTGGATTCGTCATCTGTATCTCGTTGCCAGTTGTTATATATGACTAAGGAGTCTGACTAGACACTGTGAGCTCAAAAGTAAAGTGTGACCTTAGTCTTTTATTGTAGGTCTCCAGAGTGCCTCTCCAGCCTGTGAGGCCTCCTTAAGTACAGGTGCTCCCAAGGGATTGTGGGATCCAAGGTATAGACAGGTTTACATATGTAACAATTAGCTCTCAAAGTGAGTATTAAACATGGAGGCTTTCTCTATACACAAGGGCTGCACGTGTGTGTCTGTGGCCCAATGACCTCCGACGGTCGCTCCCCCTGGTGGCAAGTAAACCCAGGCATACATACATTACAGGAAGTGTGGCACACAGCACTAACACCCCTATACGAGTGCCGAGGACACGTTACTGTTAACGTCAAGACACCTGCTATGTTGTTGTGACACACAAGCCGGCGTCTTCCCAGCCCTGCGAGTGTGGGTTTGGAGGTGGGCCCGCTATCAAAATGGCCGTGACCCAATCACTTACCATTTTACTAAGTTTCAACAGGTTTGTCGTCCCTCGGATTTCACGCCAGGTAAGTGTGTCGGGTTCTCAGTGACTATTGCTTTGGCTATTTGACAGCTGCAAAAGTATAAAAGCTACCATTTCACGGCTGTTCACTTTCCAATGTCAGATGCTTAAACCTTCAGGATTTGGTAGAAACTTTTGAGTTGTATGCTGGAAGTTTGGAAGTGTTTGCAGTGAACTATCTATCCACTGTCACCTCCTTGGAGCAACCTCTCTCACATTGACAGATCGCCTCTGTCATCTCAACCTCACATGCCATCTATTCCAGCAGCATCGGTGCCCTTGAAAAAATCTCACCTTGATCCTCAGAATCCGACCTTGATCAGCCAAAACACCAACATCACTAAACACATCAGCATCACCAACAACAACACCAACCTTCTCTGCAATCTCCTGATGCTGCACAAGGCATCAGCACCTGACCATATTGCTGCTCAGAACGCCAGGGATGGCCTCACCATGACCAGATTTACTTCATTTGATGCTGTGTACCCTGGCTGCCACATGATGCGCCAGGTTGACATCACCCCACACCAGCACCATAAAGCATCCCTGCAATGCCCAAGTCATTCTTTTCACTATCATCACCATTGTGCAGGGCACCCTTATGTCTGATTATTTACCACAACTCAATAAGCCACTTCCAAAGGTGCACACGAATCTGTCCAAGAACACAAAGTGTTCAAAATAAGGATTTCTGTGTTTGACAATACATTAGCAGAAACTCTACATGCACAAAGGCTAAAACACTCAAGTGCCTACCCTTGTGTGTGTTGGACAAGGATGAGGATGAGTGTGAAGGGTTGCTAGTGAAATGGGAAGTAATAATGTAGATAGAGAGAGGGATGAGTGCAAGGTAAATTGGTGTGAGTAAGGATGTGCAGGAGTGTAGGGAAGGCAGAGTGATGGGGATGTGATGAGTGGTACAGCAGGATGAGCTTCATTGTGGCTTTGCAGTAATATTTTGTAATCTACTGAGATCATTGAAAGGTTTGTGCCACTGCAGCCAGTTCCTCCTGACGACATCCCTGCTTGTGCCCTCCTGTGCAATGTGCAACTAGGCTGTGTTGGTGCCCTGGGGAGATCTCTTCCGCCCATTGGAAGGGAAGAGAATGTGTGCTGTGATTCCCTCCATAAGCATCTGGAGGGAGTCACGGGAGAGCCTGGGTGTAGCCATGCACCTTTGTGCAATGCTTGTCAGTATTTGCAGCACTTCAGTGCTGCAGAGCACTGACAGAACGATTGTCAAAAAAAAGTTGCCTATGGTCCCTTAAAGGAAACCGACATGACACGTCACCAGATGATGTCATCGGACCTGCTTCCTGTTAATTGGCCAGGAACCTCGCAGGGTGGGCTTACCATGCCCTATCAAGGGAAGATTGTGTTGAAAGGGCGGGATGGAGCTGGGAGTGCCTTCCCCACATACCACGAATGCCGGCCGCACCAGACTCGCCACTGTTGGCGAGATCGCGGCCATCGTATCAACAGCTGAGAAAACAGAGCCCAACAATAGTGACATAAAATGTTGTTAAAATGTCAACCTTGCACTGTGAACGGTTACATGCTGAGAATCAGCACATTACTAACAGGAGTCCCGACATTTATTACACCTCCTAATGTTCTGCCTGCTACTTGTATGACATGAGTGAATCGCACTTCTCTCTAAAAAAGAGTGATTTGAATATTGGCTTTCAAGGAGGCTTTCCCGTCAGACGTATTTACAGATTCATCATCATCATAGACAATCCCTCGGAATCGAGGAAGACTTGCTTCCACTCTTAGAATGAGTCCTTAGGTGGCTGAACAGTTCAATACGAGAGCCACAGTCCCTGCCACAGATGGGACAGACAGTTGTTGAGGGTAAGGGAGTGGGTGACAGGTTTGCCGCTCGTTCTTTCTGCTGTCTGCACTTATTTTCTGCATGCACTCGGCGATGAGACTCGAAGCGCTGAGCGCCCTCCCGGATGCACTTCCTCCACTCAGGACGGTCTTTGGCCAGAGACTCCCAGGTGTCGGTGAGGATGTTGCACTTTATCAGGGAGGCTTTGAGCGTGTCCTTGTAACGTTTCCTCTGTCCACCTTTGGCTCGTTTGCAATAAAAGAATTCCGAGTAGAGCGCTTGCTTTGGGAGTCTCGTGTCTGGCATATGGCCTGCCCAGCGGAGCTGATCAAGTGTGGCCAGTGCTTCAATGCTGGGGATGTTGGCCTGGCTAATGTTAGTGCGTCTGTCCTCCATGGGGATTTGTAGAATCTTGTGGAGGCATCGTTGGTGGTATTTCTCCAGCGACTTGAGGTGCCTACTGTACGTGGTCCATTTCTATGAGCCATACAGGAGGGCAGGTATTACTACAGCTCTGTAGACCATGAGCTTGGTAGTAGATTTGAGGGCTTGGTCTTTAAACACTCTCTTCCGAAGGCGGCCGAAGGCTGCGCTGGCGCACTGGAGGCGGTGTTGAATCTCCTCGTCAATGTCTGCTTTTGTTGACAAGAGGCTCCCAAGGTACGGGAAATGGTCCACGTTGTCCAGGGCCGCACCATGGATCTTGATAACTGGGGGACAATGCTGTGCGGCGAGGACAGGCTGATGGAGGACCTTTGTCTTACGGATGTTTAGCGTACGGCCCATTCTTTTGTACGCCTCAGTAAATACGTCGACTAGAGTCTTGGAGTTCAGCCTCTGAATGTGCGCGGATGCAGGCGTCGTCCGCATACTGTAGCTCGATGACAGAGGCTGGGGTAGTCTTGGACCTGGCCTGGAGACGTCTTTAAAAAGGGGGACAAGTCCAACTGCGGCAACTACAGAGGAGTCTCCCTGCTATCAGCCACTGGAAAAGTTGTCGCTAGAGTCCTCCTCAACCATCTTTACAGATTATCAGATGTCAAAAGGACTTTTTCTGAACTGAGCCCAGGAGCCAACTCACGAACACTTCCATGTATCCTATTTGTTCCAATACTTACAGTACAAAATAATGAGTCTACAAATATCATGTATAGAATGACTTGCATTTCTATAGGAACAGGAGCAGGCCATTCAGCCTCTTGAGCCTGTTCAGCCATTCTATTAGTTCATGGCTGATCTGTACCTTAACTCCATCTACCTGCTTTGTTTCCATAACCCTTAATATCCTGTTGTGGACTCCTCCACCAGAGGAAATAGATTCTCTCTATCTACCCTATCAAATCCTTTAATCATCTTAAACACCTCAATTAGATCGCCTCTTAATCTATAGCGTCTTTCACATACCATCCTGACTTGGAAGTATATCGCCATTCCTTCGTCGTTGCTAGGTTAAAATCCTGGAACTCCCTAACAGCACTGTGGGAGTACCTTCACCACACAGACTGCAGCAGTTCAAGAAGGTGGCTCACCACCGCCTTCTCAAGGGCAATTAGGGATGGGTTGTGGCCAGCGACAGCCACAACCCATAAACGAATTAAAAAGAAACCTCAGGATGTCCAAAACCGCTTCACAGCCAATGAATTACTTTTGAAGTGTAGTCACTGTGGTAATAAGTGCCTGGGCTTCGAAAACATCCCAGGGATAATTTTCATCCTCCACCATTGGTGGTAAACTGTTCAGAGCCGATCGATCGCTCATTATAGAACCCGTCCGATTGAAATCAATGGAGGCGGGGTTCCAGGATGGGTGGGCAAACTGTCCCGCCACTGCTGAAGCTGAAAATGACCCACCTCCCCCCACCCCGAATGACAGACACAACTGAACTGTACTGAAAATAAAAGTATAAAATATTGGAAATACACAGACTCCCAGGCCGCTTGTAACTGTTGCAGCCTGGATGAGTCCGTGCTTCATGTATATGTTGAATGCGTAGAGTTGCAGTCCCTGTTCCATTATTTAAGGTGGCTGCTGCTCAATTTCTGGCTCCACCTCAGTCTCATGCTCCAGGGTGGGCATGGTCCATTGCAGGGAGGGGATCGCTCTGGCTGCCCACCTCTTCCATGGTCTCATCCATGTCTGGGTGACCCTGGAGAGGGAGCACGTGGTGCCCACCGATACGCTTGATGCCTTCTGCGATCAGGTGGGATGGGAGTGTTTGGTGAATGCCAGGAACAATATCGTAATTTAATTTTATAAGTTTCCCTTTGTATTTTCAAAGTTATTAAAGAAAAAAGACCAACACAGGGTCTCTACCTAAACTATTAACCTGACCCCATAACCCTAACCTTTTTTATAAAACAACCCCAATATCGAGGACCATAACTTGATGGGGACCACGACCAACTCAATTACCATAACCCCAGCCAGGGATTAAATAAACTAGATATTGGCAAGAAAAACAGGACAAAAATAATAGAGAGCATGACAAGTAAAATGTTTTTTTGTGATGTTGGTTGAAGGATAAATATTAGCCAGGACACCATGGAGAACAAGTGTTGAAATAGTTCCATGGGATCCTTTGAGGGCAGATGGTTTAATATATCATCTAAAAGACAGCATCTCTGACAGTGCAGCACTCCCTCAGTAATGCAATTCTTCCTCGTATGGTCGTAACAAAGCAAATCAAATGTCAATATCTAAGTCAGAAACCAGGCCAAAGCTTCCGGTGTAACAGCGTGGATATCTTGTTGGCTGCCTGTGAATTTTCTCTGAGGGCAATGCTCAATAATGTGCTCCAGGGTCTGATAGGAGCTCCACAGTCGCATGATGGAGATGCTTTAATCCTCCATCTATGGAGATGGTGGCAGCATTTACCATGATAAATCCCCTGGACCTGATGGCTTGCATCCTACGGTCTTAAGAGAAGTAGTGGCAGGGATTGTGGATGCATTGGTTGTAATTTACCAAAATTCCTTGGATTCTGGGGAGTTCCCAGCAGATTGGAAAATTGCAAATGTGACGCCCCTATTTAAAAAAGGAGGCAGACAAAAAGCAGGAAACTATAGAACAGTTAGCCTAACATCTGGGTTGGGAAAATGTTGCAGCCCATAATTAAAGAAGCAGTAGCAGGACATTTGGAAAAGCAAAATTCGGGCAGGCAGAGTCAGCGTGGATTTATGAAGGGGAAGTCATGTTTGACAAATTTGCTGGAATTCTTTGAGGATGTAACGAACAGGGTGGATACAGGGAAACCAGTGGATGTGGTGTATTTGGACTTCCAGAAGGCATTTGACAAGGTGCCACATAAATGGTTACTGCACAAGATAAAAGTTCATGGGGTTGGGGGCATGGATAGAGGATTGGCTAACTAATAGAGAACAGAGAGTCGGGATAAATGGTTCATTTTCTGGTTGGCAACCAGTAACTAGTGGGGTGCCGCAGGGATCAATGCTGGGACCCTAACTATTTACAATCTATATTAACGACTTGGAAGAAGGGACTGAGTGTAACGTAGCCAAGTTTGCTGACGATACAAAGATGGGAGGAAAAGCAATGTGTGAGGAGGACACAAAAATTCTGCAAAAGGATATAGACAGGCTAAGTGAGTGGGCAAAAGTTTGGCAGATGGAGTATAATGTTGTAAAGTGTGAGGTCATGCACTTTGGCAAAAAAAATCAAAGAGCAAGTTATTATTTAAATGGAGAAAGATTGCAAATTGCTGCAGTACAGCGGGACCTGGGGGTACTTATGCATGAAACATAAAAGGATAGTATGCAGGTACAGCAAGTGATCAGGAAGGCCAATGGAAAGGGGATGGAGTATAAAAGCAGGGAAGTCTTGCTACGGCTATACAGGGTATTGGTGAGGCCACACCTGGAATACTGCGTGCAATTTTGGTTTCCATATTTATGAAAGGATATACTTGCTTTGGAGGCAGTTCAGAGAAGGTTCACTAGGTTGATTCCGGGGATGAGGGGGTTGACTTATGAGGAAAGGTTGAGTAGGTTGGGCCTCTACTCATTGAAATTCAGAATAATGAGAGGTGATCTTATTGAAATGTATAAGATTATGAGGGGGCTTGACGGGGTGGATGCAGAGAGGATGTGTCCACTGATGGGGGAGACTAGAACTAGAGGGCATGATCTTAGAATAAGGGGCTGCCCATTTAAAACTGAGATGAGGAGAAATTTCTTCTCACAGAGGGTTGTAAATCTGTGGAATTCGCTGCCTCAGAGAGCTATGGAAGCTGGGACATTGAATAAATTTAAGACAAAAATAGACAGTTTCTTAAACGGTAAGGGGATAAGGGGTTATAG
This sequence comes from Pristiophorus japonicus, assembly GCF_044704955.1. NCBI lineage: Eukaryota > Metazoa > Chordata > Chondrichthyes > Pristiophoridae > Pristiophorus > Pristiophorus japonicus. The sequence continues at coordinate 49,141,928 of NC_091997.1, forward strand.
GGATTGGGCAGAGAAGTGGAGCTGAGACCACGATCAGATCAGCCATGATCTTATTGAATGGCGGAACAGGCTCGAGGGGCCGTATAGCCTACTCTTGTTCCTATTTCTTATGTTCTTATGACCGTTTCTGAGGCGGTTGATGGTTGCCCACTGTTTGCAAGGAAGGTTTGATCCTTCAGGTTGTACTGTGGGGTCCTCTATAAGGAATCCATTCTGTATGGATCAGAATCAGCACCATCGGAGCAGGCTGGGGAGCGAAAGGAGCAGCGGGGAGGCCTAGCCCAGCAGTCTGTGCGGCCCCCGGCCTGCGAGCACCATCAGAGCAGGTCGGGGAGCGGAAGAAGCAGTGTGGAGGCATACCACTCCAGGGAGCAGGAGAGCAACGGCAGTGAAGAGTGACTTCATCAAGGTCCAGGTCGGTGATTGGAGCATGGGCAGGTACAGCAGGAGCAGCGAGGTCGGGGCGAAGGAGCGACGAGAAATTGTAGAAGGACGTGATCGGAGCCCAGGAGAGGCGTGAGTTCGAGGCCCAGAAGAGTCGAAGGCCCAGGGGCAGCACGGGCCAGCCCAAACTGCGATATGTGTGCGCACTCGGTCCGTGCAGCAGAGCTGGTCTCCAGTCGTCTTGATTAATCTTTGCTACTGGACCAAGACCTAGCTCTGTCAAGCCCGTGTGGTTTCTGGTGTGCAACGGTCACCACACGTTAAAAAAAATCCAAGCACAGGCATCGTCCACCCTTCAAGATTTAGTTCGGACCTGGAATTTTAGGTCCATCATTGAAACACCTGTGAACTCTTTGACGTGGAAGCAAGTCATCTTCGATTCGAGGGACTGCCTATGATGACTATAAGGAATCCATTCTGTATGTCACAATTCTTCCAAGCATTTCATCATCGGTCATCAAGGCTGAGGGGAGCTCGCTGAAAGGCTTCGGCGATGGTCCAAAATGGCCTTCTAGATTTGAGGGTAGGTTGTTCAAGTACTACACTGGAACGTCAGCCTAGATTATGGGCTCAAGTTACTGGAGTGGGACTTGAACCCATGACCTGACTCAGAGGTGAACGTGCTATCCACTGATCCTTGGGATGTTTTACCAGGTTAAAGGCACTATAAAAATTCAAGGTGTTGTGGTTGAACCACAGTTGACACCTTTAATTAAGCCAATGAAAGCACGACAGCCATGCATATTCCACAGGAAAATGAGGCAACGTTTGCAGGTTTGAACTCAATTAAATGTAAGGGTTAATGGCTTAACAAGTGGAACGGCTGCATTCTGATTAGCTTCCCGGCCTAACGTTACCAGTGACACATTAGTGCAAGTTGCGCTAATCTGCGAACACTGCAAACAAAATGAAATAACTCTCTTTCAACAGATGGTCGGTGGGTGCTTAAAATCTGTTGCATCTCTAACATAGAAACATAGAAAATAGGTGCAGGAGTAGGCCATTCAGCCCTTCGAGCCTGCACCGCCATTCAATGAGTTCATGGCTGAACACGCAACTTTTGTACCCCATTCCTGCTTTCTCGCCATACCCCTTGATCCCCTAGTAGTAAGGACTACATCCAACTCCTTTTTGAATATATTTAGTGAATTGACCTCAACAACTTTCTGTGGTAGAGAATTCCACAGGTTCACCACTCTCTGGGTGAAGAAGTTTCTCCTCATCTCGGTCCTAAATGGCTTATCCCTTATCCATAGACTGTGACCCCTGGTTCTGGACTTTCCCAACATTGGGAACATTCTTCCTGCATCTAACCTGTCTAAACCAGTCAGAATTTTAAATGTTTCTATGAGATCCCCTCTCATTCTTCTGAACTCGAGTGAATACAAGCCCAGTTGATCCATCTTTCTTGATATGTCAGTCCTGCCATCCCAGGAATCAGTCTGGTGAACCTTCGCTGCACTAACTTCAACCAGTTCTGACAAAAGGTCATCGACCTGAAACGTTAACTCTGTTTCTATCTCCACAGTTCTGCCTGACTTGCTGAGTATTTCCATCATTTTAAGAACATAAGAAATAGGAGCAGGAGTAGACCATTTGGCCCCTCGAGCCTGCTCCGCCATTCAATAAGATCATGGCTGATCTGATCATGGACTCAGCTCCACTTCTCTGCCTGCTCCCCGTAAATCTTTACTCCCTTATCACTCAAAAATCTGTCTTATCTCCTCCTTAATTATATTCAATGACTCAGCCTCCACAGCTCTCCATAGATTTACAACCCTCAGAGAAGAAATTCCTCTTCATCTCAGTTTTAAATGGGCGGCCCCTTATTCTAAGACTATGTCCCCTAGTTTTAGTTTAACCTATAAGTGGAAACATCCTCTCTGCATCCACCTTGTCGAGCCCCCTCATTATCTTATAAGTTTCAATAAGATCACCTCTCATTCTTCTGAACACCAATGTGTATAGGCCCAACCTACTAACCTATCCTGATAAGTCAACTCCCTCATCTCCGGAATCAACCTAGTGAACCTTCTCTGAATAGCCTCCAATGTAAGTATATCCTTCCCTAAATACAGAGATCAAAGCTACACGCAGTACTTTAGGTGTGGCCTCACCAATACCCTGTACAGTTGTAGCAGAACTTCTCTGCTTTTATACTCGATCCCCCCTTGCAATAAAGGCCAATATTCCATTTGCCTTCCTGATTATTTGCTGTACCTGCATAATAACTGTTTGTGTTTCGTGCACAAGGACCCCCAGGTCTCTCTGTACTGAAGCACTTTTTCTCCATTTAAATTATAATTTGCTTTTCTATTATTTCTGCCAAAGTGGATAACCTCATATTTTCCCACATTATACTCCATCTGCCAAATTTTTGTCCACTCACCTATATCCCTTTGCAGATTTTTTGTGTCCTCCTCACAATTTGCTTTCCCACCCATCTTTGTATCATCAGCAAACTTGGCTACATTACACGCGGTCCCTTCATCCAAGTCATTAAGATAGTTTGTAAATAGGTGAGGACCCAGCACCGATTCGTACAGCATCTCACTAGTCACAGTTTGCCAACCGGAAAATGACCCATTAATTCAGATTCTGCTCCTGTACATCTCAGAATCTTCCAAAGGTGCTCGCAAGACGATGTGGGTACAATCAATGCAACCCTGTATTTTTGAGAAGCCAGCAATCCTGGAGAAGCCCACAGCCCTGTCATGCATTGCCTGGATGGTCATGGGGAACTTTATGTAGTCATTCCTCCAGGCATATAGTGCAGCAGCCACCTGCCAAATGCAGATATGTGTTGCAGGCTGAGAAATGGTGCACACATCTCCAGTTGTGGCCTGGAATGATCCAGATACATAAAATGAAAGTGCAGCTGTAATCTTTACTTCAACAGACAAAGCAGTCCTCCTGACGCTTCTAGGTTGCAGGTCTTCTTTTACCAACTCACAGATCTCGGTTACAACTTCTTTCTGGAAATGCAGCCTTCGCACATAATCTGCATCACTCAGGTGCAGTTAGGATTTAGACGAAGGAATTGAATGTATTATCTACAAGTTTGAAGATGACACTGAGCTGGGTGGCAGTGTGAGCTGTGAGGAGGATGCTAAGAGGCTGCAGGGTGACTTGGACAGGTTAGGTGAGTAGGCAAATACATGGCAGATGCGGTATAATGTAGATAAATGTGAGGTTATCCGCTTTGGTGATAAAAACAGGAAGGCAGATTATTATCTGAATGGTAACAGATTAGTAAAAGTGGAGGTGCAACGAGACCTGGGTGTCATGGTACATCAGTCATTGAAAGTTGGCATACAGCTACAGCAGAAGGTGAAGAAAGCAAATGGCATGTTGGCCTTCATAGCGAGAGGATTTGAGTATAGGAGCAGGGAGGTCTTACTACAGTTGTACAGGGCCTTGATGAGGCCATACCTTGAATTTGTGTACAGTTCTGAGGAAGGACATTCTTGCTATTGAGGGAATGCAGCGAAGGTTAACCAGACTGATTCCCGGGATGACAGGACTGACATATAATGAAAGACTGGATCGACTAGGCTTATATTCAACGGAATTTAGAAGAATGAGAGGGGTTCTCATAGAAACATATAAAATTCTGACAGGATTGGACAGGTTAGATGCAGAAGAATGTTCCTGATTTTGGGGAAGTCCAGAACCAGGGGTCACAGTCTAAGGATAAGGGGTAAGCCATTTAGGACCGAGATGAGGATAAACTTATTCACTCAGAGTTGCGAGCATGTGGAATTCTCTACTACAGAAAGGTGTTGAGGCCAGTTCGTTAGATATATTCAAAAGGCAATTAGATGTGGCCCTTACAGTTAAAGGGATCAAGGGGTATGGACAGAAAGCAGGAATGGGGTACTGAAGTGCATGATCAGCCATGATCATACTGAATGGTGATGCAGGCTCCAAGGACTGAATGGCCTACTCCTGCATCTATTTTCTATGTTTCTATGGAATGCCTGTCTCAATATAACCAATCTGGGTAAGGTCTCCTGCCCATCATCTTGCGTGCTCTGAGATTCCTCATGTGACGATGTCTAATCAATCTTCTCCGCAATAGCACCATCTTGCAGAAGGCTTGCAGAGGTATGACATTGTCAATATTGCTCCCATATTAAATTGTAGCTTTGCAAGAAGCTCAAAACAGCAGGACAAAGCACTCAAACCTTCTTTCCTCTCTCTCTCTCCCCAAGGTTGACGCCCTAATATGGACCACACCCTGGTCTGCGCAAGCGCAATAGGCTTGCTTAAACAGGAAGCTAGACATTCAATGAAGACATTTGGGGCAACAAAGTCAAATGCAATTTTTAAATTTTAGATTTTTTTTAAAGTACCACCCCACCACCGACCGAACGTCTCCTCACCGGGCTCGAGGGTCGGCCGGCAGAATTGCTCCCTCGCCCGAAAACGGGCACAGCGTGCCCCCCCCCCCCCCCACAACGGGCTTCTTTTGAAGCTGCTGTATGTCTAAGGGTTGTCATCCCTTCAGTTTGGCTACGACCCCACCCCTCCCCCCCTCCCCTGGGCTTCTTTTGAAGCTGCTGTATAGTCTAAGATTTTTCATGCCTTCAGTTCGGCCTCCACCCCTCAGGCTTCTTTTAAAGCCGAGCCCCTGTGTCCGGGCAAGGGAGCGATTCTGACAGCCAGCACGCCGACCCTCGAGCCTGGTGAGGAGATGTTCCGTGGTGGCGTGATACTTTGAAAAAAATCAAAAATTAAAGGGCTCGAATTTGATGAAGGCCTCCGCCACCCAAGTGCCACCCAGGTCCCTCGAAGGTCGGCGGGTGGCAAATCTGCGACGTACGCCGCCAATCTGGGCGGCAGCCAATGGGAGCTTTCATACGTGGTGGCAAAGGCCCAAGTGCTGCTGAGGATGGAGTCGAGCCCACGGAGGGTCGAAGAACTAAAAATAAAAAGCATATAAAACAAATAAAAACAGCTGATGACCTTCAGGGGGTCTCATCCAGGTAAGTACCTGTAAAGAAATAATTTAAATAAACTTCACTAACCTTTTTTACAGTATCTTCACACTTACCGTTGAGGACAGAGCTGCCAGCACTCAGCGGTCTGCTGCCGACTCCAGCCAACTCCCACCCGCATGAATATGGCATCTCGGCGGGCGGGAGTGTACTTATGCACATCGGCCATCGGTGGATGCTTCCCGGCGGTTCTCCCCTCCCGCCTGCTCCAGGCCACGACGAAAGTGGCACTGGCCGGTTCGATCAGAGGAATGTGGGCGGTAAGGCCATCAATTTTGGCTCCAATGAATTGCATTAGACTTCCATTTTCTCCCTTTTGACTTTGAAAAAATTAAGCTTCATGATGCATATTCTTTGTGTTCTTGACTCCCTCCAAAACTTCGCCTAAAAACAATGGCGCTTTTCTGCACTGATTTCTTAATGTGCGCTGGTTTTTCTTAAGTGTCCAGAAGGATTTTTGGGAGTGGTCACATACGCCGTCCTAGGAAAAATGTAAATTGGCCAAACTTGCTTAAATGTGACAAACTGGCGCAGGCATCAGGTATGACGCAAAAAAATACTAACCTAAAAAAATTGAACCTAACTGAGTTATGCTGGCGTAGAAACTTTGGGGAAACTTGGATATTTTAATTTACGCCAAAAAAAGCGGCGCACGTCAAACAACGGCACATAACTTGGGAAAATTCAGCCGGTTGAATCAGTTTGGGTGGAGATAAGGAATAATAAGGGGAAAAAGATGCTGGTGGGCATTGTCTATAGGCCCCTCAACAGTAGCTATGGATGGAGTTTAAATCAAGAAATAATGGAGGCTTGTAAAAAAGGAACGGCAATAATCATGGGCAATTTAAACCTTCATATTGATTGGACAAAGCAAATTGGCCAGGGTAGCCTTGAGGAATAGTTCATAGAGTGTATCGGGGATAGTTTCCTTGAACAGTACGTGCGGAACCAACCAGGGAGCAGGCTATCTTAGATCTGGTACTGTGTAATGCAACAATATTAATAAACGATCTCCTAGTAAAGGATCCTCAAGGAATGAGTCACCATAACATGGTTGAATTTCAAAATCAGTTAGAGGGTGAGACAGTTGGATCTCTAATCAGTGTCCTAAGCTTAAGTAAAGGAGACTACAAAGGTATGAAGGCAGAGTTGGCTAAAGTGGACTGGGAAAAAGATTAAAGAGTAGGACAGTTGATGAACAATGGAAGACATTTAAGGAGATATTTCAGAACTCTCAACAAAAATGTATCCCAAAGAGATAACCATCCGTGGCTAACTAAGGAAATAAGGGATAGTATCAAATTGAAAACAAGCGCATACAATGTAGCCAAGACTAGTGGGAGGCCAGAGGATTGAGAAACTTTTAAAAGCCAGCAAAGGATAATTAAAAAAATAACAGAGAGGGAAGATAGATTATGAAAGTAAACTAGCATGAAATATAAAAACAGATAGTAAGAGTTTCTACAGATACATAAAAAGGAAAAGAGTGGCTAAAATAAATGTTGGTCCCCTAGAAGATGAGACTGGGGAATTAATAATGGAGAACAGGGAAATGGCAGAGATGTTGAACAAATATTTTGTATCGATCTTCACGGTAGAAGACACTAAAAACATCCCAATAGTGGATAATCAAGGGGCTATAGGGAGGGAGGAACTTAATACAATCACTATCACTAAAGAAGTACTCGGTAAAATAATGGGACTAAAGGCAGACCAGTCCCCTGAACCTGATGGCTTGCATCCTAGGGTCCGAAAAGAAGTGGCTGCAGAGATAGTGGATACATTGGTTTTAATCTACCAAAATTCCCTGGATTCTGGGAAGGTCCCAGCGGATTGGAAAACCGCAAATGTAACACCCCTCTTTAAAAAAGGAGGCAGACAGAAAGCAGGAAACTATAGATCGGTTATTCTAACATCTGTCGTTGGGAAAATGCTGGAGTCCATTATTAAGGAAGCAGTAGCAGGACATTTAGAAAATCATAATGCAGTCAAGCAAAGTCAGCATGGTTTTATGAAAGGGAAATCATGTTTGTCAAATTTGCTGGAGCTCTTTGAGGATGTAACGAGCAGGATGGATAAGGGACAACCAGTGGATATGGTGTATTTGAATTTCCAGAAAGCATTCAATAAAGTGCCACATAAAAAATTACTGCATAAGATATAAGTTCACAGGATTGGGGGTAATATGTTAGTATGGATTGAGGATTGGCTAACTAACAGAAAACAGAGTCGGGATAAACGGGTAATTTTCTGGTTGGCAAACAGTAATTAGTGGGGTGCTGCAGGGATCAGTGCTGGGGCCTGAACTATTTACAATCTATATTAATGACTTGGATGAAGGGACCGAGTGTAATGTAGCCAAGTTTGTTAATGACACAAAGATAGGTGGGAAAGCAAATTGTGAGAAAGACACAAAAAATCTGCAAAGGGATATAGACAGGTTAAGTGAGTGAGGAAAAATTTGGCAGATGGAGTATAATGTAGGAAAATGTGAGGTTATCCACTTTGGCAGAAAAAATAGAAAAGCAAATTATAATTTAAATGGACAAAAATTGCAAAGTGCTTCAGTACAGAGGGACACGAGGGTCCTTATGCATGAAACACAAAAAGTTAGTATGTAGGTACAGCAAGTAATCAGGAAGGCAAATGGAATGTTGGCCTTTATTGCAAGGGGGATAGAGTATAAAAACTGAGAAGTCCTGCTATAACTGTACAGGGTATTGGTGAGGCCACACCTGGAATACTGCATGCAGTTTTGGTCTCCGTATTTAAGGAAGGATATACTTGCATAGGAGGCTGTTTAGAGAAGGTTCACTATGTTGATTCTGGAGATGAGGGGGTTGACTTACGAAGATATGTTGAGTAGATTGGGACTATACTCATTGGAGTGCAGAAGAATGAGAGATGATCTTATCAAAACATGTAAGATGATGAGAGGGCTCAACAAGTTGGATGCAGAAAGGATATTTCCACTCATAGGGAGCATAGTCTCACAATAAGGGGTCGCCCATTTAAAGCTGAGATGAGAAGGAATTTCTTCTCTCAGAGGGTTGTAAATCTATGGAATTCTCTGCCCCAGAGAGCTGTGGAGGCTGGGTCATTGAATATATTTAAGGCGATAAGGGAATAAAGAGTTATGGGGTGCGGGCAGGGAAGTGGAACTGAGTCCATGATCAGATCAGCCATGATCTTATTAAATGGTGTAGCAGGCTCGAGGGTCAAATGGCCTACTCCTGCTCATATTTCTTATGTTTCTTATATAGTAGTTATGGTATTAGATTAGCAAACCAAAGGACACAAGTTCAAATCCCACCAGTGAAATTTAATTCAATATAGATTTTTATTAGGTAAGGGTATCAAGGGCTAAGGAGTTAAGATACAGATCAGCCATGATCAAATTGAATGGCGGAACGGGCTTGAAGGGCTGAATGGCCTACTCCTGCTCCTATGCTCCAGTAAACCTGGTCATTTGTGGGCTAGCAGGTCAGTGTACTAAGATGAAATGAACCCTTGTGAACGGGGATGTTTCTGCCTGTTGGATTCAGAACCTCCTCCTGCTCACGTGCTGATTGTTTCCTTCTCAGACCCGTGGTCCAGCAAGTCAACTTTCACCGGAACTTGTCCAACTAGTCTGCAGGATTCTTCATGGATCCCCTTCCGTAATCACTGCTATACCTTCCACTTGGAGAAGAAGGCAACACCTAAAGACACAGCCAAGTTCTGTCAGAAAGGTACGTAAAATATATGATAAATGATGCGGATAAGGAAATCTCCGCCAATTAATATGGGGGGAACACTTCCACCTTATAAAAACTGGATTTGTGGGACAACTCCGACTGTGATGAATGATTATTGTGCTGGTTGCTCTACTTTATATTCCTTTTCTGATTGTTTCTGAGCAGCACATGGGGCCGAGATGTTGGCCATTCTTGATGAGACTGAGAACGTGTTTATACGGGGACACCTACAGACGTATGAAAATGACATCAAAGGCGCCTGGCTGAGTCTCATGAACAGCAAAAAGGGTAAATTTGTCTTGGCACCTGACAACAAGACAACCAATTGGAAGCTGAATATATTGGGTAAGCAGGAAGGATATATTTGGAAAGGTTCACCAGATTGATTCGAGGGATGGGGGGATTATCCTATGAGAAGAGATTGAGTAGACTAGGCCTATATTTTCTAGAGTTTAGAAGAATGAGAGGTGATCTCATTGAAACATCCAAAATTCTTACAGGGCTTGGCAGGGTAGATACAGGGAGGATGTTTCCCCTGGCTGGAGAGTCTAGAACAAGGAGTCACAGTCTCAGAATAAGGGGTCGGCCATTTAGGACTGAGATAAGGAGAAATTTATTCACTCAGCGGGTGGTGAATCTTTGGAATTCTCTACCCCAGAGGGCTATATAAATACGATATATGTAACTGTTGTTGTCACGAATTTTGGTCACACTTTTCTGTCAATGTTAACCATTGTAAAGTGCTATGTCAACATTTTCCCTTTGATTTTTCTGTCAGCAGTCACAATGTAGTTGCTGGTTCTGGCCCCTAGGTAGCGCTGTACAGCTAATTTATTTCCCAATTAAGATGCCATCTTGTATATCAAAATCAACGTATTCATCAACTGACTGTGGGCATATATTCATTAGCATAAGGGATGACATTGCTGGGAAATGAAACAGTTTTCTGATTTGGAGTATTTAGGATCAGCATTGAGAATTCCAAGGTTAGTTACGTAAGGCAGACTAAAGCTTCAACAAAATGCCATAACCCTAACCACAGAAATGTACCTCCTACTGCACCAGTGTGAGATTTCTCGATAGTTCACAAAAGCCAATCCTTTGGCTTTTGCAGAGTGTGGTTGATGATTTATAACCAACTGCGGTATTAGCCTCCATCCATTTGGAGTTGGGCTGAAGCTAGTTAAACTTAGGACTAGGGTTGCCAACTCTCCAGGATTTCCTTGGAGTCTCCAGGAATTGAAGATTAATCTTCTTGACACTGCTGCGAGCAACTCTGGAGAAAAATCATAGGAGCATTAAAAAACATTGTTTTTTTTTTCATTTTCTTTGAACACTTTATTATAAAAATATTGGCGATGGGAATAATAGGCTGCTTGACTGGGCAGGACAGTTGGAGGCAGGAGGTTAAGTGATGAAACCTCCAGGAATACGTCCAACCAGAGTTGGCAACCCTAACCTCAGGCCCCTTCCAGCCATCAGACAGAAGACTTTCATCCTGTCAATTGGATTGACTGACAACCCATATCACAGAGGGGAGCGGACAATGTGCTGCTGAGCAATTTCCTTATTTTACACGTGGCCAAAACTCCTCAAGGAAGAGACATTTTTAACACAGAGCTAAGATGTATCTGATGTGGGAGACAACTGAGAGATCTGCTGCCAGTAAGGGAGAAAAGGAACTACGGGTATAATGCAGCAGAATGTGGGTATATCACTTCACCATGCAGAGCATCACTTTCCAGCGTGCCACACACTAGGCATACATATCGGGAATTAACACACTTCTGGCCGGTGAGCTTGTGTCCTTTGAAGTTAATGGATGGAAATAGCGTACCAAGGGTGCACAGTTTCCTGATACACCCCAGAAGAGGCTCATTGGAGATCGCTTTTTATTCATTCTTGGTATGTGGGCGTTGCTAGTAAGACCAGCATTTTTTTACAAATCCTAGCTGCCCTTGAGACGGTGGTGGCGAGCCGTCGCCTTGAACTGCTGCAGTCCCACAATGCTGTTCTTTGTAACAGTTTGATACAACCGAGTGGCTTGATAGGCCACTTTTGACGACAGTTAAGAGTCGACCACTTTGGTGTGTAACTGGAGTCCAATATAGGCCGAGGTAAGTACAGCAAGTTTTCTTCCTTGAAGGACATTAGTTTTTACACCATGATGTTTAAGTAAAAGAAGGAAAGACTTGCATTTATACAGCACATTTTGCAACCTCAGGACATCCCAAAGTGCTTCACAGCTAATTAAATATTTTTGAAGTATAGTCACTGTTGTAATTTATGAAACACAGCTGCCAACTTGCACACAGCATGCTCTCATGAACGGCAACATGATGCTCTTCTTTAGTAATGTTGGTTGAGGGATAAATATTCGCATGGATACTGGGAACTCCCCAGCTCTTCTTTGAATAGTGCCATGGGGAGGGTAGATGGAGCCTCAGTTTAATGTCTCATCTGAAAGATGGCACCAACAGTGCAGCACTCCCTCAGTATTGCCCTGGAGGTGTCAGCCAAGGTTGCGCGCTCAAGTCTCTAGGGTCTATGAGCCCACAACCTTCTGACCCAGAGGTGAGAGTACTACCCACTAAGCCCAGGCTGAATAAAGGCCTGAGGTGCATCCAGTGGACATGAGGAATGTGCTCAGTCAGTGAGTGTCTGCACCACAGCGAGCTGGGTCAGAATACTGTTCATTCATGAATGGCAATACCTGCCAAATACTGTTTGAAAGGAAGGTTGTTTTTTGACATATAAAAACTAAATAGATCAGTGAAGACATAAAAGGACAAAGACTTGCATTGAAAACACTTCCCTATTGAGTCTCTTTTAAATACTGATTTGTGATGATTAGCGTGGAGAAAAGTAATTAGTGTTTAAACACCTGCAAGTTACAATGGACAAAACATCTGTGGCTCGAATTGAAAAAACAATGGAGCAGGTCATAAAGATTTCCTGGAATTACAATTGGAATGGTTGTGAGTGCCGATTGGAAAAGCAGGTGTTCAATCCGATGGACGTTTAATTACTGATCGATTTAACGAGCGGGCTTATCTAGTACTGTGCAGCACCCTCTCCCTGATGAGCTGAGGCTGTAAATTTTAACTTCATCAGTGTAATGTCATGTTAAATGCTTTTAGAGACCAGACAATGAAGGGGAGAGACAGTAGTGCTGTCAGTGACTTAGAATAATGGGACAGAGGAGACCCTTTTGCACCCAGTTAGTTAATCCTTTGTTCGTCAACCATTCCGTTATTTAATTTTTACCATTTCTCTGCCATCCACTCCTGAAGGCTAGGATACAAGCAGCCTTAAAGTACACTGGGTAGAGTTTCTGCTGTGGCGGAATCGGCGATCCAGGCACAAATTGCGCCCAAAATTGCGCTAGTACTGAGAAGTATTTTTATTTCCTCAAGTTTCCACTCAAATTCCTTTGCAAATCACCAAATATGAAATCCGCCTTGAACCAGCGCAATCGGGCAGCATTTTAGAAAGTATTTTTCTTGTTTAAACTTTGCTTTAAAAAATATTCCTTGTTATATTTAAGAGTGCTAACTTGATGCAGTTTTGAGGGCAAGGCCGGCTTCCAGCACAATGTTTTTTAAACTAATGCAAAAGATCGTGGAAATTCGATCTGCGCTTAAAATTTTCACGCTATTTTCGCCGATTTCGGACGAATTGCACCGAAAAAAACCAGTGAAACTGAGCGGAAACTCCAGCCCGTTATCCCAAAGGTTTTTTTACATACCTAAGCCCAGATGCTGAGCATCAGCCGGCATCACAACTTAGCCTATATTGGCCTTGTCTCACATCCCCATGCAAACATTTTCAGAAAATGCCCTTGGATAGCCGTTGCGAGTGGAAGCTTCCCCTTCCTTAGCCCAGGAATGCTGAGGCCAATCATTAGTTACCTCATCCACTCTACAGCAAAGATCATCCAAGTGCACTGAGACCAAGGATATGGATATGGACCTTCCTACTTCATATTGAACAGTTCCACCCCATGTAGTGCCTTTTCTCAAGTTGAGAGAGCAGTTACTATAGTTAGTGTGTTTAATGACCCTGACGGAAACCTTGTTGAGAGGTGATGACACTCACCCTTAAATGAAGCCTGGCTATACCGTCCACCACTTGCCCTGCTCAGACCGCCGTGGTGGCGGTGTGGCTCTCATCAGCAAATCACACCTTGGTCTGTCCTCCTACTCATCCGGCACTTTCTCCTCCTTTGAGCATCTCACCTTATTCCACCCTCTCACCTCATTTAGAATTATCATTCTCTACTGCCCACTCAAGTACCATAACAATGTTATTACCGATATTTCTTCACTCCTTTCCTCCCTCTGCTTCTGCACTGAACAACTTCTCATCCATGGTGATTTCAACTTCCATCTCAATTCATCATGCTCTCTCTCCTCTGGTTTACTAGCCTTCTATCCTCCCTTAATCTCTCCCTCAATTTAAACTCCCCAACCCATATTTACGGCCAGCATCTTGAACTTGCCATCTCTCGTGGCCTCACTACTCCTATTATATCAATCGCAGATAAGGCCATTTCTGACCACTTCCTCGTATCGCTCTCCGCCCACATCCCCTTTCCACCGCTCCCCCCGCCCCCACCCAACCCTACCTCCTGTGTCCGCTCCTGGAAAAAAAACTCTCCTGACTCTCTTACAACTGCATTCATCTACTCCTAACTGTCCAACCTTTGGCCCTCCAGTCACCATGACATTTCTGCAGCTGCCGATCTGCTCAATCACACCCTTACCACCATCTTTGATGCCCTAGTCCCTGTTAAAACAATTACTCTCTCTTACCTTGGCCATTCCCCCTGGTACAAGCCTCAAGTCCAAGGGACGCAGACTTGAATGGATATGGCGGACAACTGGTTTAGCCATTCACCGCCAGATCTGGCTGGACCACATAAAGCACTATCAGGTCTTGCTCTCGTCTGCCAAAATCGCTCACTATTCCAGAATCATTCTGAAATGTAAAGATAAACCCCGGCTTCTATTCTCCACTGCTAACTGTCTTTCTAAACCCCTCTCCGCAGTCTCCACCCTCACCTCCAGCAAAAAGTGTGAAGAGAAGTCATGGACTTCTTTGTCTTTAAGATTGAGACCATTTGTTCGGCCGCCTCTGCCTCTTCCCTTCCTTCCCCAAGCCCACCGGGCCAAACTTCCTCTAACGAAGCTCCCTGCCCTAGCCCTGATCTCACATCATTCTCCAGTTTCTCTCCGATCTCCCTTCAAGACCTTTCCGAGCTCACCTTGTCCATGAGACTCACTTCCTGCTCCCTTGACCCTTTTCCCGCCAAACTGCTGACCACCCAACTTCCTTTTCTGGCTCCCATGTTAGCTGACATTGTTAACGGTTCTCTCTCCTCCGGTACTGTCCCCCTCTTCCTCAAATCTGCCATCACCACCCCCTCCTCAAAAAAACAACCCTTGACTCCCTCCATCCTTGAAAACTACCGCCCCATCTCCAATCTCCCTTTTCTCTCCAAAGTCCTTGAATGTGTTGTCGCCTCCCAAACTCGTGCCCACCTTTCCCGCAATTCCATGTTTGAATCCCTCCAATCTGGTTTCTGTGCCTGCCACAGTACCGAAACAGCTCTGATCAAAGTCACAAATGACATCCTTTCTGACTGTGACAAAGGCAAACTATCCCACCTCGTCCTTCTTGACTGTTCTGCAGCCTTTGATACATTTAACCACTCCATCCTTCTCCAACGCCTCTCCACCATCATCCAGCTGGGTGAGATTTACTCGCCTGGTTCCATTCTTATCTATCTTATCATAGTCAGAGAATCACCTGCAACAGATTCTCGACCCTCCCTCCACATCATTACCTCTGGTGTCCCCCAAGGATTAATCCTTGGCTCCCTTCTATTTCTCATCTACATGTTGCCCCTTGGCGACATCATCCGAAAACACAGCGTCGGTTTCCACATGTACGCTGATGACACCCAGCTCTACCTCAGTACCAATTCTCTTGACCCCTCCACTAAATTGTCAGACTGCTTGTCCGACATCCAGTTCTGGATGAGCAGAAATTTTCCCCAATTGTATATTGGGAAGACCAAAGCTATTGGTTTTGGCTCCCGCCACAAACTCCGTTCCCTAGCCACTGACTCCATCCCTCTCCCCAACTTCTGTCTGAGGCTGGAACCAGACTGTTCGCAACATTGGTGTCATATTTGACCCTGAATAAGCTTTCGACCACATATCCGCAGCATAACTAAGACCGCGTATTTCCACCTCCGTAACATCGCCCATCTCCACCCTTGCCTCAGCTCATCCACTGCTGAAGCCTTCATCCATGCCTTTGTTACCTCTAGACTTGACTATTTCAACCCACTCCTGACTAGCCTCCTGTTATGTATGCAATACCTTGTAACCAGCATTCTACCGCCATCAGAGGATGCATCTGTTGGAGTCCCAAGGGATCCCAGCATCCCTTGGGAGCACTGCATATAAGCAGGCCTCCCATGCTGTGCGAGCACTCTGGAGTCAGAATAAAGAGACTAAGGTCACACTTACTCAAGTCTACAGTACTCAGTCACAATGCTTTATTTGAGACATAACACCTCCCACATTCTAACGTACGCAAACTAGAGGTGATCCAAAACTCAGCTGCCCATGTCCTAACTCACACCAAGTCCCTCTCACCCATCAATCCTGTGCTCGCTGACCTGCATTGACTTCCAGTTAAGCAACACCTCGATTTCAAAATTCTCATCCTTATTTTCAAATCTCTCCATGGTCTCGCCCTTTCTATCTCTGTAATCTTCTCCAGCCTCACATTTCCCCAAGATGTCTGCGCTCCTCTAATTCAGCCCTCTTAATCATCCCTGATTATAATCGCTCAACCATTGGTGCGGTGTTTTCTGTTGCCTTGGCCCCAAGCTCTAGAACTCCCTACCTAAACCTCTCCACCTCTCTCCCTCTTTTTCCTCCTTCAAGATGCTCCTTAAAACATACCCATTATTCTGCCATTGCCATGATCCATCTGAAATCAGCTATGTCAATGATGCCAGGAATCGAACCTGGGACCTTTCTGGTGTGAATAACTGCAGATAATGTTGGGTGGTTCATTTGCACACAAACCTCTTCTGAAGCCATCACCCTTTCTTCCTTTTCTCAGTATGCTTCTCTTGTTTTTTTCTAAGTTAATTCTGCAAAGGAGTTATCTGAGACAGCAAAGCACTCATAATAAGAAAGCCAGTCATTTCCTGCTGTTTTCTCTGCCCCAGGGGAGCAGCCAGGGACTTTCAACCAGCTGCCAATCCACAGAGAAACAATTGCCCTCTAAGCGGCTTGAGGAAGTGCCCTTTCCTTGACCCAAGAAAGTACCTATTTACAGCAATTAGACCATGTGACTTTAAAGGGACACGACTCCGCCTTAGCAGCAGAATAATACTCCGTGCAATGCATGTTACGATGGTCCTGCAAACAAAGCTGTAAGATTTCAAGAAGCAGGCCGTGTGCTGTGCCAGAGGGAAGTAAAGTATACCATGTTATTATAACCTCATTGTATCTCTGTTGTAACTAGGTAGATCCGTAGGATAACTGCCGATTGCTGATAAATGTGCATGTGTGTGTTTTTAATAAACTTCTGAATTATTTTAAAAGAGTCGTCTCATCAATTTAATGCCAGAGATTTAAAAATCTTACAGCTCTGTTTGTCAGGCCCGTGCTTCCACAGACGGGAAGGGGCGCGTGTGTGCTTACGCTGAGTGAACGGCATCTGGGTTGGAGTCAACACTATCTTTGAAAGTGCTCTCGTGAGCAATTGTTAATGTCCAGCCCACCGGAAACCTTGAAAAGCTATTGATGCGGAGTAGCACAGAAAATAGTCAGAGGTTGACGCTGTACAATCTGAGAGGCTGGAATGTGTGCCCGATTATCATGGCATGGCTTGTACCTCCGCTGACCCACCTCTTGTTACGCACTTAACTCATGTTTAAGATGATTAAAGGATTTGATAGGGTTGATGGAGAGAAACTATTTCCTCTAGTGGGAAAGTCCAGAACAAGAATCCATAACCTTAAAATTAGAGCTAGGCTGATCAAGGGTGAGGTCAGGAAGCACTTCTTCACACAAAGGGCAGTGGAAATCTGGAACATTTTTCCCTCAATTGAAAATGTCAAAACTGAGATTGATAGATTTTTGTTGAGTAAGGGTATTATGGGTTATTGAACCAAGGTGGGTTTATGGAGTTGAGGTACAGATTAGCCATGGTCTAACTGAATGGTGGAACACGTTCGAGGGGCTGAATGGCCTACTCCTGTTCCTATGTTCCCAATTCACAATCAGATAGTCAGGAGTTGAGAAGCCTGATTGAATAGTTGAGTGAATGTAATCGACATGCGTGACCTGTTCAATGTGCAGGGGGAGGAAGTGAGACAGAAAATGATATCGAGCATGTCAACTTTGAGTTGTGGAAATATTTTAGACCCCAGATCACGACAACACTCCAGTTAGACGAAGATACAAGGAGAGGAAATGAGAGAATATTCCTTAAGTGATGATGTGGAGCCGTGATCAGTGAAAGATATGTGCCCGCATCAGATTGGATCGTTAGGAGGTTTCCTCTCCGCCAAGTGCTGATGCATTCATTGGATTTTAACTGCGCCCACCATGGTCAATACAAACTAATCAAACACGTTCATCAGAAGGAAAAGTTCCTCACATCCAACTTCTGAGGAAACGCAGTGGGGTTGGGGGATGAGGGGCAATTCCATGAGCTGGTGATCCCGTTAAGGGGCATGAATCAGGGTTTTCAGGTTCGGGCACTCCAACCCTAAAACTTTCTTTCCACAAATTTCAATGGATGGAAAATCATGAGGGGAGGGTGATGTGTCCAAATTCCAAGTTACTGCTCCCAGCAGGCAATGCTCTGTACCAGGAGCACAGGTTCGTAAAAAGAGCCCAATAATCCTGATACAGCACGTAGATATCAAACTGGTTACCTAACTTGTTCCAATATAAGCCTGCAAATGAGGCAGCCAATATCTCATTTATTTTAAACTAGTTTAACACCTCTGTTAAACCAGCAAGCGATAGGGTGATGATTCATATACTAATATCATGCCATGTCATTTGTGCTGCAGTTACCCTGGGCTGTTTTTTTTAATTGCTTTTGAAAAAAAAAACTTTATGTACATTTAAATTTTAGATTCTGTCACTTTATATTGTGTTGGTGAGGCACTTGCAGTCCCTGATGTATTGGGCAGCATAGTTGTGATTGGAGGGTTAAGGTGGCTGCTGGAAGTTAAAGTTGGCAGAAGAGCGGGTGAGCATCCTGGGTTTGATCAGTGCCATCGCAAGGTTTTGGAGCATTTTTCACGGCTGCCCAAACCCTCTTACATGGGGGTGGAGCAGGTGAGATGTTCCTATGGGTGATCGTCTGTGGGTCTCTGGAAAAGAAGTTAGATTGTATGTGTGTTGGAAGCAGTGGCGAAGAATAATACCGAGACAGGAAAGAATATTGAGATGGTGCAGGGGGAAAGGTGAGGGAGGTTTACCACAAGGTTTGAGAGGACTGGTGTCATGTAGGTGTATGCTTGGAGTTACTAGCCACCAGGTGGCGCCACCGTCGGAGGTCATTGGGCTGCACGCACGGGTGTGCGGCCCAGGTATAAAAGGCAAGCCATCATGTAATGTAATCACTTTGGGCCCTAATAAAGCAGAGCCAGGTTTGTACCTGTGTTAGTTTATAGTGTTCAGTCTATCAATTTATTCCATACATAATATTTGGCGACGAGGTAACTTAAGAACTTTTGCATGCACAAATGAGCACAATTGGAATTTTGGAGAGATTCGTGGCGGGAGAGGACTGGGCAGATTTTGTAGCTCGCCTGGACCAGTACTTTGTTGACAACAAAATGGAGGAACCCACTGACGCAGTTAGGCGCAGGCTGGTCTTCCTCTCAGTTTGCGGTCTGAAAATCTATGGACTCATAAAGAACCTTCTCTCGCCTGCAAGTCCAACAGACAAGGACTATGAGGAATTATGTGCTCTGATACGTGACCATCTCAAACCAGAAGAAGGCATCATCATCTCACGATACCGATTCTACAAGCACGTTCGTTCTGAGGGCCAGGATGTGTCGGAATTTATTGCCGACCCAAGATGTCTAGCTGGATCGTGTGTTTGAAAACGCGTTAGGAGACATGCTGCAGGACTTCTTTGCAATCAGCATCAACCACAAGGTGATCCTACGTAAGCTACTAGCGGCGGAGACGCTGGATTTGAGCAAGGCCATCACGATTGCCCAGGCATGCATGATGACGGACAAAAACTTAAAGCAGATATCATCGAAAAATTGGATCTTGGCAAGTACTGTAAACAAGATTGTATCGTCATTTGGCAGAGCTGCATATGGCAGGGCCTACTCGACTGCGTAAGCGAAACCTGTGGCTGCCCAAAGTCCGCCAACGGGAATTAATCCGATTTTACCGTGTTGGCATTGTAGGGGCAATCATCGGCCTCATCAGTGTGGTTTAAACAGTACATTTGTAAAAGCTGTTCGAGACTGGGGCATCTCCAGCACATGTGTCCGCAACTGAGCAAGCGTGCTATGACACACCACATGGAGGATGATGACCAGTATAGTGCTGATTCGGATTTGCAATACGATACCAGAGGAGGAAGTGTATGAACTGTATTCGTTCCTAACAAAGAGCCAACTGATAATGATTAATGTAAAACTTAACGGTGTGCCGGTATCGATGGAAATTGACATGGGTGCGAGTCAATCAATAATGAGCCAGAGGACATTCGACAAGCTATGGGATACTAAGGCAGTAAGGCCTAAGTTAAGTCCAGTCAATGCCAAGTTGCGTACATACACTAATGTTGATTGGCATTGCAGTAGTCAAGGTGTCGTATGATGGTGCGATTCATCATTTACCATTATGGATTGTTCCAGGCAATGGTCCAACGCTGTTCGGCAGGAATTGGCTAGAAAAAATCAAATGAAATTGGAATGATATCAAAGCATTGTCGTCGGAGGATGATACTCCATGTGCTCAAGTGCTGAGCAAGTTTCCCTTGCTGTTTGAACCAGGCATCGGCAATTTCACGGAGCCAAGGTGCAGATCCACATGGACTCGGATGCAAGACCCATCCATCATAAAGCTTAGGCGGTTCCATACATGATGAGGGAGAAAGTTGAAATCGAACTGGACAGACTCCAGCATGAAGGGGGTCATATCATCGGTCAAATTTAACGAATGGGCCAGCCCTATTGTTCCTATGTTGAAGAGTGATGGCACTGTCAGGATTTTTGGAGACTACAAGGTTACGATCAACCGAGTTTCGAAATAGGATCAATACCCGTTACCGAAGGTTGATGACCTGTTTGCAACGCTAGCCGAGAGGGAAGACGTTCACTAAACTGGATCTGACGTCGGCCTACATGGCACAGGAGCTGGTCGAGACGGCGAAGAAACTTACGTGCATCAACACTCATAAAGGACTGTTTATCGACAACAGGTGTCCTTTCGGAATTCGCTCGGCTGCAGCCATATTTCAGAGTCTACTGAAATCCATCCCTAGAACCGTTGTGTTCCAAGATGACATCTTGGACACAGGCCATGACACTGCCGAACATCTGAACATAGAAACATAGACATAGAAACATAGAAAATAGGTGCAGCACCAGGCCATTCGGCCCTTCGAGCTTGCACCGCCATTTAATATGATCATTGCTGATCATGCAACTTCAGTACCCCACTCTCCATACCCCCTGATCCCCTTAGCCATAAGGGCCACATCTAACTCCCTCTTGAATATATCCAACAAACTGGACAGAACAACTTCCTGTGGTAGAGAATTCCACAGGTTCACAACTCTCTGAGTGAAGAAGTTACTCCTCATCTCGGTCCTAAATGGCTTACCCCTTATCCTTAGACTGTGACCCCTGGTTCTGGACTTCCCCAACATCGGGAACATTCTTCCTGCATCTAACCTGTCCAATCCCGTAAGAATTTTATATGTTTCTATGAGATCCCCTCTTATTCTTCTAAATTCCAGTGAGTATAAGCCTAGCCGATCCAGTCTTTCTTCATATGTCAGTCCTGCCATCCCGGGAATTAGTCTGGTGAACCTTCGCTGCACTCCCTCAATAGCAAGCACATCCTTCCTCAGATTAGGAGACCAAAACTGCACACAATACTCGGTGTGATCTCACCAAGGCCCTGTACAACTGCAGTAAGACCTCCCTGCTCCTATACTCAAATCCTCTCGCTAAGAAGGCCAGCATGCCATTTGCTTTCTTTACTACCTGTTGTACCTGCACGCCGACCTTCAGTGACTGACTGATGTACCATGACACCCAGGTCTCATTGCACCTCCTTCTTTACTAATCTGTCACCATTCAAATAATAATCTGCCTTTCTGTTTTTGCCACCAAAGTGGATAACCTCACATTTATCCACATTATACTGCATCTGCCATGCATTTGCCCATTCACCTAACCCTGCAGCCTCTTAACATCCTCCTCACATCTGCAAACTTGGAGATATTACATTCAATTCCTTCATCTAAATCATTGATGTATATTGTAAATAGCAGGAGTCCCAGCACTGAAACTTGCGGCACCCCACTAGCCAATGCCTGGCATTCTGAAAAGGACCCGCTTATTCCCACTCTTTGCTTCCTGTCTGCTAACCAGTTCTCTATCCACATCAATACATTACCCTCAATACCATGTGCCTTAATTTTGCACACTAATCTCTTGTGTGGGACCTTGTCAAAAGTACGATGCATTGGTATTTCTACCTTTGTTTTCCGAAAACAATGAAATGAGTGGCTTGTGATCTGTTTTCAGTTTAAACCGAAGACCAAACAGGTATTGATGCATCTTTTTAACCCCATACACACAGGCTAATGCTTTTTTTTTACCATGCTGTAGACTCTTTCCGCCTTTGACAAACCTTTAGAAGCATACGCAACAAGTTGTAGTTTACCTAACTCATTAGCTTGTTGGAGCACACAACCAACTCTGTATGATGAAGCATCACAGGCCAATACTAGTCACTTACACGGATCATAATGTACCAGCAGCTTGTTAGAGCAAAACAGATTAGTAGCTTTCTCAAAAGCTCTATCTTGGGACGCACCCCAAACCCAGTTGTTGCCTTTTCTTAGCAGCAGTGGCTCTAATGAAGTGCTCAATCTAGGTAGGCAATTACCGAAGTAGTTGAGTAGACCAAGGAACGAACGCAGCTCTGTCACATTCTAAGGCTTGGTTGCATTTTTGATGGCCTTGGTTTTCGAGTCGTAGGCCTGATGCCGTCAGCAGCAATTTTCCTCCCCAGGAATTCGACTTCCGGTGCCATGAAGACGCACTTCGAATGTTTCAGTCTGAGTCCCACTTTGTCCAGATGATGTAGAACCTCTTCTAGGTTGTACATCCCTGTCTGACATAAAAATAAAACAGGAAAGGTGGCTCAACCGTGGCTAACAAGGGAAATTGTAATGTAATCACTTTGGGCCCTAATAAAGCAGACCCAGGTTTGTACCTGTGTTAGTTTACAGTATTCAGTCTATCGAGTTATTACATACATAACAACTGGGATAAGAGTAAAGGTATGTTTGTGGTAAGGGGTCACAGTCAGCTAACACAGAGAGGGACAATAACACCAGTCAGTCAAGCAGTGAGCTATGTGAGTCCCATTGAAGGGCAGAGTAGAGTATCTTTCATTTGGCTTCCATTGGAGTGGGGCGGGTCCAAAGCAATGGAAGAAATGCCCTGAATGTTAACAGCATCCCAGATGTTAAGATGGAGATAAATCTTTCTGTTTTCTGATGTTCTTTCAGATGAAGGGATTGCAACACTAGAAGACCAACATTTTTTTTCCATTTTGCATCTGATGCCTGTAGCAGGAATTCTGTAGGGCACTTTATTGAGATATTGAACTGTGCACAAAGCTACAAAGAGTCTTGATGACAACCAAACAATACCGGGGTGGGGGCGGGTGAAATTGGTCTATACTGATAACGTGAAACAGGCTCACAGCGAATCAGCAGCCCGTGTTACACCACGCCCGACTCAGCAGCCCGTGTTACATAAGAACATAAGAAATAGGAGCAGAAGTAGGCGATTTGGCCCCTCGAGCCTGCTCTGCCATTTAATAAGATCATGGACTTAGCTCCACTTCCCCGCCTGCTCCCCATAACCCTTTATTCCCTTATCGCTCAAAAATCTGTCTATCTCCACCTTAAATATATTCAATGACCCAGCCGCCACAGCTCACTAGGGCAGAGAATTCCATAGATTTACAACCCTCTGAGAGAAGAAATTCTTCCAGTGAGTACCCCTCTCCTAAGCTAAACTGCAATGAACGCGTACTCCCAATATCTGAGCTAGTGCATGGCAGTGTAAGAAGCAGTGACGCAGTGCTTGGAGCTGTCTCTCCCTCGGCATCCAACTTCTCCCACATTTCGTCACTGTCCTCATTTGGCTGAGGGGGCTGAGGCTCATGTTGGTCCGTATCCGGGGCATCATCTGCAAGCATAAATGGGACAAGAGTGGCATGATTGAGGAGGGTGGACCATGCAGCAACCAAGGTGCACACATTGCTGACTACGTTACTGATAAGCGTTTGTGCAATTACGAACAGATGGTATTAAAAGACGGCCTTGACTTAACCAATGCTGCCCCCAGCGGGATCCACGGAGCCTGTGACCACTGGCAGGCAACCTGTGGTCCAATTAGCCGCAGTACCCTTTCCTCAACATTGGTCAACTGCTGGAGGACGGCCTCTCCACCTCCAGCCTCCTGCTACTCCCTGCAGTTACGTGCCATCTTGGCCTACAAAGCGAAGAAGGGTTGGCGAGTAGCAGTCCAGTTAGGCATCTGTAAATAATGGATGTGCAGCTTCATTAGATGCAAGTGTAAGGCACCAATGAAAGGGGCCCTCAACTCTCAGTATGCACACATGACATATAGATGACTCACCACTGGTGAGTGGTGCTTTACTCAGTGCAAACAGAAGCAGGTAAATAAGAGTTGGAGAAGGACAGGCTCAGAGAGCGAAGCTCAATAATAGGGGGACCATGTACTCACTTTCACCACTTGAGTGATGTCATTGAACCTCTTCCGGCACTGAATGCCCGTCCAATCCAGTACTGAGAAGCTGAAGCCACCTTTGCCCAAGCATTATTGAAGATCTGCCAAGCCGGCCTGCCGGAAATAGGAGGCACCTCCTTCCCTCCACAACTTGCACAGCCGTCTCAATTTGTGCATCTGTGAATCTGCTTCCCCTCTAGCCACCTCTCCTACTTGCCATTTTTCAAGATGAGAATCAACACACACACCAATCGCTCTGATCAGAATGACCAATACCTACCTGAAAGACTTCTCCTTTAAGTAGGCCAGGGAGCAGCTGCCTCGTTATGAGTGAATGCGAGTCAGGTCAAATTGGGTTCTCAGTTGGTGATCCTGCCCGCACAACGCTCCACAGAGCCCATTTCCACCTACAACACCATCCCGTTCATTTTCCTAGGCTAAAGTGCCCAAAATCACTTGATTCCCCGCCCCATCGACTGGGGCGGAATCCAATTTCGGACCCCAATTTCATCTATTGAGGGGTTCCAAATATTCTTAGAATAAAATCCGCTAGTTTTTCGGGGGTGGGGAAATGAGAAGGGGATTTTACCCATTCCCGTACTGAAAGTTATTTCAAGCTTTCAAAACATACACATTTATTTTGTGATTGAGGAGCTGCAAAAATTGACAGCAGGCAGAGAAATTTGCCAAACAGGATTCTCAGAATAAAGTTTTTTAAGTTTATGTTGTGAAGCGTTTTTATTTTGCCATTAATTGTCCACTGATACTGAACCACAGGCTGCAATGGGATAGGACACCGGGATAGATTTTCATCTCCACTACCTGGGTGTTGTGCATTAGCTGGGCAGAGCCCAGAGGGGAAAATCTGGCAGGAGCATCACACGCCCCTCACCGGACCCACTCGATTTCAATTACAGGCCTACAATCCTCCATGCTAGAGTAAAGTAACCCATCAGAAACTGGGCCACTAGGGATGGGCAATAAATACCAGCATCACCCACATCTTGAGAATGAATAAAAGAAAAACCTACACAATGCCGGGGTGGGGCAACAATATCAGCCCTCCAATCTTTCTGGGGGTTATAGCCTCCTCATTTACCACTCCTAATTTTGTCTCTCTCTTATACTAATGATAATGAATGGCACCTCGAATGCACTGTGTAATTGGATTGGCCTTGTCTGCTGATAAGTAGGATGGAATGGGTTGATTTCCAGATATCCTACCTGACCTGGGACGTCTTCAGTCATATTGCGTAGTCTCGACCACTTTGGTCACAGAAGTGAAAACCATTTACAGACCTGAAAATTCACCTTGCGTTGGTTAATTTTTTTTATAATAACAGGCTCACAGGAGAGTTGTGTGTCAGAGTTGGGTTTATTTTGGACTGCACATATTGGAAAATGTTAGAGTTGTCCAACAAGAACTCACTTAAGTTTATTAAACGATTTTTTGACTGTGAGACCCACCAGTCCAGGATGGACATCATGAGGCCCGAGAAATGTGGATGTCCTGCCAATGGCATTTGGTGAGTGATGCCCCTTGGCATCCCCACCTCCCCCACTCACTGCGAGTTGTATCGGTGCTGTGCAGTGTCTAGGATACACGGTACTTTTTTTAAGGCTTGGCCGTATTCAGCTGAAGTCTACAAAGGGTAAAGAGTGAGCTGGGACACATGGCTTCGACTGTAGATATCTGCACGTGCTGAGGACTTGGGACCAACTCCACTGGCCTGCTTTGGTCAATCTTCATCAATAAAACTAATTCGATCAGGTTTAAATTCCTGGTGAATACCAGGATTTCACCTTCTCTGTTTAACAGTAAAAGGGTTGAGAATGCTCCTAGAATAACACCATTGGACAGATATATCTTTGGGATAACTGTGAAGAAATCTGAACTGTTCCCAGTCAAAGCTGTCCTGTGGAGCATTATTCCAGTGCTGATGTTAATGAGTGGGACTGAAAGAATGATTGGTAAATAAGTCTCAGCTCCTCTTCTTGGTAAATGTTTTCATTTATTTAATTTGTCGACATTGAAATTGTCTGTATTGCTGAGGTCCTAGTTCACCCGACAACAGCAGCGTAGCAATGGAGCTCGACGTCGATCTATAGTACGGGGACGACGCCTTCGTCTGCGCACATACAGAGGCTAAACTCCAGGACATAGTCGACATATTCACTGAGGCGTACGAAAGCATGGGCCTTATGCTAAACATTCGTAAGACAAAGATCCTTTACCAGCCTGTCCTCACTGCACAGCACTGCCCCCCAGTCATCAAGATCCATGGCGCGGCCCTGGAAAACGTGGACCATTTCCTATATCTCGGGAGCCTCCTATCAACAAGAGCAGGCATCGACGATGAGAGCCAACTCCGCCTCCAGTGCGCCAGTGCCGCCTGAGGGAAAGAGTGTTTGAAGACCAGGCCCTCAAAACTGCCACCAAGCTCATGGTCTACAGGGCTGTCCTCCTGTATGGCTCAGAGACATGCACCATGTACAGCAGACACCTCAAGTTGCTGGAGAAGTACCACCAACGATGTCTCTGCAAGATCCTACAAATCGCCTGGGAGGACAGATGCACCAACATCAACATCTTCGTCCAGGCTCACATCCCCAGTATTGAAGCACTGATCAGTTCCACTGGGCAGGCCACATAATTCACATGCCAGACACAAGACTCCCAAAGCAAGAGTTCAACTCGGAACTCCTTCACGGCAAACGAGCCAAAGGTGGGCAGCAGAAACGCTACAAGGACATCCTCAAAGCCTCCTTGATAAAATGCAACATCCCCACTGACACCTGGGAGTCCCTGGCCCAAGACCGTCCTAAGTGAAGGAAGTGCATCCGAGAGGGCGTTGAGCCGAGAGCATGCAGAAATCAAGCGCAGGCAGTGGAAAGAGCATGCGGCGAACCAGTCCCACCCACCCCTTCCCTCAATAACTACCTGTCCCACCTGTGACAGAGTCTGTGGCTCTCGTATTGGACTGTTCAGCCACCACAGAACTCACTTCAAGAGTGGAAGCAAGTCTTCCTCGATTCCGAGGGACTGCTCATGATGATGAGAAATGGAGCACTGCTGACTGTATGTAAGC